>NC_082350.1:26391573-26691573 GCF_027477595.1 Haemorhous mexicanus
GTCCTTGCTTTGGTTTGGTTTGGTTTGTTTGTTGTGGTTTTTTTGATGCTCGACAGCTATTACCTCTAAATAGCAGAACCTGTGAAAATACAGAGACTGAAATTGCTCTGCTCTAAGAACATGAGCCGTGTTTTCACCAAACAAGAATGGACCTGTTGGGTTGTTTTAATTCCTGGTCTAGCTGGGCATGTCTTTTCTCTGGCTCAAAAAACCAGAAACGCATAATGAAGGCAGCCAGTTGTCTGGTAGGTAACCCAACACAATTCCCACCACAGGATAGGATTGTTGGCAAGATGTGGTATCAGTACAGGGAAACTTAGTACTGCCAGCTAAATAGATCTGTCAAATTTGTTTCTGCAAAATGTTATGTCTACAACTACTAGAAATAGCACAGCTAAGTGATAAAACTTAAGTGTGAAAAAATATTTGCTTTACTTTCAAGTCTGTTTCCCTTGTGAACCTGACAGCATTTTGTTTTCTCAAAGTCATGTTTCACGGGCCCAAGGACTGTACTTTTCCACCCCCTACACCTGTATTCTCATAAACAGCAGCAGTGCTTAAACAGATTCTGCAGCAGCTTGCACAGACTGAGAAGGCAAGCTTGTTGGACCCTTTGATCTAAAAAGAAATAGGAATAAAATAACATTATATAAGAATATTGCCCCTAAAACAGTGAAGTGCTCTTTAATGCCTGCTTGATGAGGCCTGGCCCTACAATGACTGAAAGAATTTTCTCCTTGCCAGAACCTTCCTTCCATGAATAGGCACTGATTTCATGTACTACTTTAGGATAAGGTCTTAGAGAACACTATTTTTAACTATATGAAGAACAAACATGTCTAAAACACCTTAACCTTCCAGCTGAAGCTACACATACTTTAAAGCCATTCTAATATATGCATAATTAATGTGTACATTAATCAGCAAATGGTAAACAGCAAGTGTTGCAGTAACTCTCTTGTCACTAATTTTAATACTGTACCAAAATATGCTACTGTATATTAACTAGTATATTATGGAGTGCCATAAATAATTAAAACTAAAATTATAACTGGCAAAATGAATGAATCAAGAACATTTTGTAACCCAGTGCTCTTCCTACTCGACTTCATAATTTTCTAATTTGAGTTAAACACTAAATCTGATTCTGTCTGAGCATAAAAAGGAATTTGTTCATATAATTTACTAATTTGGAAAGCAGCTTGGTTGGAAAGAAATTGAAACCTGTTAAAACCTCCACATGCTATGACAGAACATCAGTCTACATGCCACACAGCACAAAGTGCTCTTTGGTCATCACTGCTGGTCCCGAGGTGAAGCCAAAGGAAGCACAGCACAGCAAGTGAGAACCACCCAGGACAGAACTCTGCTGCCAGCCGTGGGACATCCAGCCCTGAGGAGGAACCCATCCTACCTGGTCTCAGAGGATGCAGGAAAGAGATGGGCTTCTCCAGCCACCCCACCTGACACAAGGTGAGTGAGCAGGAGCTCTCGGTGCTCCATGAGCCGCAGCAGCAGCTGCTGTACAGCACCATGGGCAAGGACAGCTGCTGAGAAACAGGCTCTGCTTTGCCACATGGAGTTACACCACTTCAGCTTTTGACATCTAGAGGTGAGAACAGACAGGTGGACAGCTCTGGAGGGACGTCGCTGTATCTTTTACAGGGATTTTTAAAGCACACCAAAGGTGCTTTTATGCAAGTTGGTAAAACTTGCTGCTCCATTACTTCCATCTATAGGAAGTGTCAAATTGTTGCAGAAGTCTTCTATTGTTCTGTATTGTTTTGCTTTTTAATTTTCATTCTTTGGTTTCACTGAAAGAACAGCTCTCTTTTTTAAGACAGACATAAAAGAGGCTGACAGACAATGTCTGCTGCTTCATTGTCTTCAGGTGGATTCCATGTTCTGCTCCTTCACGCCTCTCACCTTCCTGCCCTGTCTTCTCTGAAGTACCATGGAACCTTCCACCTACCCACCCACATTTTTTTTATTTTTAATTTGTTGGTGTTTATTTACTGGACAAAAAACTGCATCAATTATCTGTTTATGCTGCCTGAGCTCACCCTGACTTTCACAGGAACAGAGCACCATCCCTGCCAACACAGCAGGGCCAGACCTTGCGTGGCACCCTGACCATGCAGCCCATTCCCCTCCAGAGCAGTGGGAAGAATGCCGAGGGGTGGTGGCCTAGGATGAACTCTCAGGGAGAAATCCCTGTGGAGTTTGAGCTCTGACCTTGTTTCTGTGGCCTCCAAGAAGGGGGTTCCTGCATCTCTGGAGCCCACCATGGCACAGAAGGATCCTTAGTGGAGTGGCTTGGGCAGGCCCTTGGGCCACCCTGGGCTGCTGGCTGGCTGGTGGGCTGCACCCATTGCCCCACCAGAGGGAAAGGGGAGAGGCAGAAGGGAAAAGCTGCCTCTCTCTGCATAAGCCTGACTTGTGCAGCAGATGGGAATCTTTGGAGAGAACAATCTCCCTGCTCCGCAGGGGAAGGCAGTTCCCCTGGCACAGCAGAGGCGGGCACAGCACTGAGAACATCCCAGGGGAGAAGCTTTTCTAGAACTGCCCTCTGACAGTGGTGAAAAGGATTCTCCACCCATCTGTCCTGCCCACCCTGGCGATGGCACCCTCCCCAGGAGCTCGAGCAGGGACACACAGCCTGTTCCTGGTACAGACAGCCCACAGGCCACCCCACGGAGTCTCGGGACCATGTGAGGAGCACCGGGAGATCTGCAGGGAATGGGATGCTCCTGCAGGGATGCACACCCCCAGGAGACCTTGAGTTCTGGAGAAAGCTGTGTAGGTGAGATTGTAATACCATTCTGCCATGGACAAGGACACCAGGGGGTTGTGCTGGCTATAAGCAAGGACAGTTTCTAGTTCTCAGTTTTTTATAATAATGATGGATTAATCCTGTTCTTGCTAATCTGCCAGGACAGAACAGCTGACATAAGACTCCTCCAAGCTGCAATGGGAGTCCTCAGCTGCAGGAGCCAGCAGTTGTTAAGCACACAGTTAACTCCCACAGACCGACTATTTCCTTCTTTTTTTTAATAACCATTTCTTTAGGCAAGTGTCTCCTGGTATTTTAAAAATTCATTTTAATCAATTTAAAATTAATAACAAACCAGCAAAATCCTTAGGGCCTGAAAGCTCCAATCTCTGCCACTCTGGAAGTGATGAGTCAGCTCCAGTGCAGCGGCCATGGAGCAGCTGAGGGCTGCCCAGGAGAGCTGAATTAGGTCACTTGGTTTGCTATTCATGGAACCGTGGCTGTCCCTGTCGTTCTGAGGAGCTGCTGCACTCCAAGGGCACTGCCACAGCACTGGGAGCAGCTGCTGCTGCCATGGCTCTGTCCTGTGTACTCACCAGCTGGGAGCACCAGGGCAGAGCCTCTTCAAGAGGAGGGAAAGGACAGTGGCTGCAGGACAGAGCACACAGAGCCCTGTCCCTCTCCCTGGGCTCTGCAGGGTTCTCCTCACGTTCCTGCCCTGGTCACCAAGCCATGCTCTGCTCGGGCTAGGACAGGAGCCAGCAGTGCACAGAGCCAGACTTCTGCCTCCAGCCTCTTCCCAGAGCACGGCTCCCCCCAGGCCCAGCAGCAGTCTCTTCCCAAGGGAGCACATCCCTGGGTACTGGAGCAGGCCTGCTGTGCTGCCCCACTCATCTCCTGGCCCAACACACAGCTCCTGTGGCAGCTCCCTGCAAACACTGGGTTGGAAGTTACCCTCAGCACAGGATTTCCCTGCTCCTGGCAGGTTCTCCTGCCAGTCATTCTGGAAGGAGCTCAAACACAGGCGTTTTGTGACCCAGGAGGACAAAGAGAACAGCCACCAAGGCTGCAGGACCAGACTCCCTTGAGTCCAATTCCTGCTCTGGCAAAGGCCCTCTTCCTCACAACAGCCTTCAGAGGGGTCTGGTCACTTCAGGGACTTGGAGCTCCAGCACTCCTGTTTGCCAGCTGCCTGAACTCCCAAGTGCCCATCTTTCTGCAACTACAGTCTCCAGAGATCCAGATGATCTCCTGAACACCCTGGGAAGCACATCTGTCCTGTTGCTGCAGGGCAGTCCAGTGCCCATGTCCTGCTTAAACCTCTCGTATTCAAGGAGTGGTTTTGTCCCTGCCAGAGGGGCACAACCTGACAAAATGACTGCCTGCTCACCTACTAATATTCAGCTGTGATAGAGATGAAAGATTTTGGCTCACATCCTCATTTGTTCACTGAAGAGAAATCAAAATGAACCAAAATGGTTTGAACATTGTGTAAATTACTAAGTATTGAAGCTCCACTTCTCTGGAAGGCTACAGAGTGACAGACATAGTGCAATGGCAAATGACAGAATAGCTCTTTAAAGTTTAGGTATGAGACTTCAAAAGACCTTCCTCTAATGTCTCAGACCAAGCATAACAGGCATCCCTGAGGCAAATAACAGATTTATTTAAAAAAAACAAGCAAAGCTTTCCTTAAGAGAACACAATGACAATTTCTGTGCAACCTCTGCAGGACACCCCAGGCACCCAACAAATGCTCCCTGCCCTCCTGAGGCCTTCTGGGCATCTCCCCTGTCCCTATCCTCCTGCTGGTTGGCACAAAGCCTCTGAAGAAGACTGAAATTCAAAGTCAGATTTTGTAGTGAAGAAACAAAACAATATCTCAGTGCTTTAATGACAGAATCTGTTATGAGTGTCACCATTTCGGTTCCCAACTTCAGTTTCTTTTATGACTACTTCAGTGTTTGGACAAAAGTTTTGAATAAACCAGTCTCTTGCTGATAAGATCACGGGCACCCAAGAACAAAACTAAATCTACTTCCAGTTACTTCTGTGGAAGGAAAAGATGGCCTGAATTTCTGCTATGTGTGTGTGGCCTGTTAGACATGGCACTTGCTAAATTAAAAGATCATATTCAAAGCTCATTTTTGTTTCTATTTGTTCAATATTTTCAAGGGTAACACATGGAGGAAAAATGAAGTGACTTAAACCAGATGATTCTGAAATGTTAGCTTTGGTAGCACAAAGTGAAAATACAAGTGTATTCTTGCATGAGCACAGTAGACAGAAAGGGTGGTCATCCCCACCACATCCTGAAATATAAGCAGGTACTTTGTTCAGAAAAGGCATTACCTTAATTCAGCACAGCCCAGGCATTACCTAAATTCTGCAGCACAGTTCCAGTATACTTAACTTACAGCAACTTCCATGGTGAACCTGAGAGTACATTAAAGGGTGCTAATGATTATAATGCATGCACTAGAACAAGCAGATTCTGCAGCAATGTTTTAATTTTCATTTAGATTAAATTTAAATAATGATTTACACCACTCTGATAAAAAACATGGAAAGAGGTGCTGTCAGTGTAGCAGCAGGCATGCATATCTTCATGTATTCGTCTCTATTTTTATCTTGTCGTGGTTCTTAACAAAGTGCAAGTAGATTGAGGCTCCATCTAGTGCCAGGGGCCGGGAACTCACCGGGAGACTTTCATTCCAAAACCATTCTCAGAGGACGACCGAGGAGCAGTGGCCAGCCTGGCACCCCAGAGCTGTCACACGCTGGTGGGAACACTGTGGGATTGCTCTTAGGGTGTATAAAGGCTTCATCTAAAAGCTGCATACCTTGGGCCAAGCAGAGGGCACGGCACAGCACCTGAAACGTGAGCCCACCACGGCGAGAGGGTCCCTGCTCCATCACCAGTGTGTTCTCTTTGGATCCAGGGAACCAGGATGCTGCTGGTGCATCCCAATTCAACCTGCTAACCTCTATCCAAAACCAGACCACCAATGGCTCTGAAATGCCCTTGCTGTTTAATTCATGGCTGGAGCACTTGTTGGCAAGCCACCATCTCCTCCACAAACACCTACTAATGGTGGCACAGAAAATGGGTGTATATTACCAACACACAAAATAGTCTAGCTGGTGCTAATGTTCCCTTCCTCTCTTTTTCTGTGTTTTTTTCCAATGGCAAGTGCTAGAACTGCACCTGTTTCTAGCTCTGTAACAAAGCCATGCTGCATGTCCCAACTCCTAGAAGCACACACTATTCTTACCCAAAACAAGGAGGAGGTTTGTGCTGCAGAGGACAGCTGTTCAGATGGTTCAGTCAAAGCAGTAACACTGGAAGTTTTTTTACATATGGAAGTCATGTTTCTTCATTTAAGAAAAGTGGTCTTCGTTGTGCATTTTATATTTGACTTTCAAAGAAGACTGTAATGGAAGGAATCCTTTCACTGTCCTAGTGAAATGCAACCCACCTGAGTCATAGGGCTTTAAAAAGCCATATGCCAGCTGGACACAGAGTACAGACAAACCGTATTAGATGCATCTGTCCCACATTTGTCTTCACATACCCTGAGCCCAGACTGGGAAGGGCAGCACTCAGAGCGGGAGGGCCCAAAGGGCGCGGGCGAGCGGCTGCAGGCACGCCAGCACCCGCTGAGGATGCACTGCCAGCACCACTGGGCCTGGGGCTGGCAGCAGCACACACAGGTGAGGATGGAGAGCCACACAGCACATGACTGGACTCTTCTTCTTCAGAGTACCACCATCATGGCTCTGCTCGCAGCTGTGTGAAGGCTGACAGCAAAAACTCATCTGTCTGCTCCAAAACCGCTCCTGCCTGAGATGCGACGGCTCCTCCGCAGGCACTCGCTGTGTGGTCACAGCAGTGGTGCTGGGGGACTGCCCACCCATGGCACGGGGGCACGGCAAGATCAGGACCTCCTGGAGCACGCCCAGGTCCCTGGGGAGGCCCCACGAGTGCAGCACTGCAGGAGCTGCCCCAGCTCCAGGGCAGCGTCGCTGCTCCTCCAGCCTGCCGCACGCTCACCTTCCACAGTGAACAGTTCAGCTGAGAGACAGAACGATTTATTGTCTTTTGAGAGGCATTTTGAAAGAAGATAAAACCTTCTGAATGAAACTGCACCATTCTTAGGCTATTTTCCCCTTTCTTCATTTCTACTTTTGCCCACTCCTCCCATTTTTACAATCTTAGTGTTTCCTTTCCCTGTACCAGTGGCTGCTCTACAGTTGCACAATATTAGACTTTCAGAATGCATCTCTTCTAAGATTACACAGACAACTTTGAGCACAACAATTTTCATAGACTCTGTTCCTCAAAAATGTGATATTTATTTGAGTGGATGCAAATGAGAGAAAAGCACTACACCTACGGCAGAAATAATTCTCTCCATGATGAAACTAAGTAGTACTTCAACTACCAAAAATTCACACCAAAATATTCTAAATATTAAATATACACGGACTCTTCTTTGATGAGCTAACATCAGGCAAGCTGACTGCTGCTTATAGCTAGGATCAAGTTTTTTGTGGCCAAAGAAAAATTTGGTATAAGGTTAGACTCTTATCATTTTGCTGGGAAAACATGGCTTTTTAGACTTCAGAATTATTATTAAATGCTTTTGAAGACAGTGAATGCTTTAGGTAGAAATTGTGTATCACAGATAAATGTATGTATCCGTGATTCAAAAGTCCTTTGGATTTTTAACAAGTAACAAGCATTTACAGCAAAATAATTTGTGATCAGAGGTGGCAACAGCACACAGACATTTACAGATCTTACCAGGGAAAGCAAGTTGAATGAAGAAAATAACGCCCTGAACAAAGCTCCAGAGCTCCCCAGCTGCATCATGTGGGTGACTGAACGTGCAGCAGAAAGTGGTGCAGAAACAATCACCTACAGTAACTGTGAGCTGGAAAAACAGAACCGTCTGTCAGGGCTGTCACCAAGACACAGGCAGGACAAAGCTGCTGCCTGGCATGGTGGCCCAGGGGACAGGGTCCCTGTGCTCCTGCCACACACCACAACACAGCACAACACTCAGACCTGGCTTTTCTTCTTAGTGCATGCTAGCACAGTGAAAACATGCAGACCAGCTATGAAAATGATAAATTTGTTCTACCAGTCAACTGTGACAGAGAAAAAACCAATCAGATGAAGCCTGTGAAAAATTAAATGTTCTCTTTCATCTCCTATCACTTCTTGTTGTGGTCAGTGAAGTGTGCACAGGGGTCACAGGTTCAGACTTTACACCACAGTAAGATTGTTAACTGTCCCTGTTAAACCACACTGCACAAATATCCATTAAAAAAATTACTGTCAAGAGCCTGTGCTTGCTGTGCTTCATTTTCCACTTTTCTGCTTCCTCTCCCCCTAACTTTGTGCTTCTCCAACCCTCTCATTGCATTTCTTAGCCTCAGTTTTGGCTTTTAAGATTAACTTCCCCACAGCCTTTCACCCACTGCAACAGCCAGAGGCATGTGATGAGTCACCACAAGTTTGGGCAAAAGAACATAAAGACCTTAGATTGAGTATGATTCCACCTTCCCAGCACTGTGTCACCCTATCTACAAACTCAATGAATTTCACAGTTTCATTCCCTTCATTTCATAACTGAACAGTTAACAGTCACCTGTTTGGGTTCTGTTTGCTTGACTTCAAGCAAAACAAAATACTGCAGGATCTAAGCACACTGAGGTGTCCAGCTGCTTGGGAACTGAGGCACAGAGAGCTGTGTCATAATTCTGTACTTGTTACTCCTATAGCGACTCATCAAAGACACCATTATGAACCAGAGACCTCTCCAAGTAAAAAGTTATATACAATGTACTTTAATTTCTAGGAATAAGGTTTCTTTTTTGTTAAAAAGATAAAAAAATTCACCTTAAAAATCCTAAAGCTGAGCAAAGTTCCATGACTTTAGACATCTTTTTTACTGCTTTGGCTGGTTTGTAAATCTCATCCCCAAAGAACTGTCCTTCCTTGTATTTTAAGTACTTCTGGAAGCCACTGAAACAGAGGCAATTTCATGCTCTTATATGACATAGCCATATCCCTACTCCTGCATCTGATTTTCAGAGTTACATTGTGGGTTTGTTCTGTTTGAACTTGATGGTTAAATAAAGAGTAAGCAAGGGAACCCCCTCAGAACTGCTTACACAACTGTCTTACACGGGAAGACAAAGGTTTTACTGCACTATCTTACTGGTAAAACCATACCAGGCCAAAATCCTCCAAGGAGATGAAACTGTCATAATGGACAGTTAACATGGAGTTAAACCATTGTTCCAAACAATGCAAGATAGACCAGAAAAGCACCTTTTTTCAGAACTTTCTAGATGGTTATGTGCCATTGTACAAGGCTGTCTGCAGTGCAGCCACGACTGTGCAGTCATGGGACAGGACCTTGGTCACACACAGCTCCAGTAGCTGCACAGTAAAACTCTGTACTGTGGTCTTCATGACTGCTGCATTTTGAATCACCATATTTTTTACACCTAGTTTCACATTTTCCACACATTAATATGTCATTTTCATAATTTGTTTCTACCTAACACTCATCCCAGTCTTTGGAGGCTCCCTGGGGTTTCAGCCAAGTCCCTGGGTAGCTGTGAGAGGACCCTGCCCAGCCTGACCCTCACCAGGCTGACACACACTGCTCCTGGCTGTCACCAGAAGGGAATCCATGGACTTGTAGCACTTGTAAATTGGTGTTTCCCTCTGCACTTCCAAAAGCACGTGTGGTGAAGAGACAGACGGGCAGGGCCCAGCAGGACCCAGCGTGGTCAGCAGGGGAACCGCAGAGCCCAGCCCGCCAGAGCTGCCTCAGTGCTGCCTCTGGGAAGGTTTTCTCCACAAAGAAGCCCAGCTGCATTCTGCTGGTGGTTGGCTGCCCTCCTGTCTGCACATTAGTGCTGGTTACAGTAATCTCCAAATGGTGAAAAACAGCGATTTGGTGAAAGACAGTTAGAACCTGTGACATCCGAATGGTTGGACTAAATTATCCCAGAGAGCTTTCCCCACCTAAACAATCCTGTTGTGAGAAGTCCTGCCTTTGGCTGTCTCATCATTCTAAGCACAGCAGCAGTACTGGTAGCTACAAGGCCTGACAGAAAAACCCAAGTTACATTACTCACAAAATATGACCCTCCTCCAAGTCTTCGGCCAATTTCAGTTTTTCTGTTAACAATATAAAAGCAGTCAAGTTTCTCAAAAGCTGTAAATAGTGAGTACACTTTGGTTAAGCACAGCCAGTACTTTAGAATTCTTCCAAATGATTCTTTTTCTTAGATGTGATCCAACATCAGTTTTAGACAAAGTTCTGAACAGAAGCAAAAGACCAGGAATTGTTACAAGCTGCACAAAATCCTACCAACCTGTGGCTGTAGTGTGCAATTAAATTCCAGAAAGAACAGGTGAAATGGTAGTTGCAAAAATGGTAAAATGCAAGAAATAATGATTTCACAACTATTTACTATGTGGCTATAGCTGACAAGCAGTCCATTTCCTATGTGAGTCTAGGCACTGATGTTAAAATGACCTACTAAATCTCTCAATTTTAACAAGGATATTTTTATACACATATAAATATTTTGCTTCAGAAATGTCTCTTAACTCTTATAGCAAAAAAAACCCCAACAACTCTGGAGGTCTCTGCTCTTACAATCTTTAACATACAGAGCATACCCTCATTTTCTTAAACCCAGCAGTCTCAAAGGTGCTGCTGCAGTAGTGCCAACACAGTGTTCTAACAATTGTATAACATACCACACAACCAAATGAGGCACCTAAGAGTGAAAATAAAATTAAAGAATCATGATTTTCAGAAACATGACTAGTGACTGCTGAATCTGCAAATTATACAAGCTACCTGGTAGCTTTGAAACATTAAATAATAGCAACCCAATTTAGACGTCACTTTCTAAATATATTACTAGAGTTAGTTCACAAATAACATGACTAGAAGCTGAGCTACCAAGCAAGTGTGAAATCCTCTACTCTGATCCAACCATTTATGTTAAGGAGATCCCAGATTCCATGTAGGTATTTCCAGTTTAAATCATTCAAAGCAGATGTCTGTATTCCCTGTATGGCTAACACAATCCACACACCAGAACCCTCCCACCACTGATCACCTGGTGTGTGCAGCTACTACAAAAGGCAATATTCCCTGTGAGGCAGGAGCAATAGTACCTGGCCCTCTCTGCGCTCTGGCACCCAGGTGAAACACCTGTCACAGAGCAAGGCACTGGATCCCCACACATCAGCCTGGCCTGGCTCTGACTGTGGGAGAGCAGCAGCTCCTCCCCAGAGCCTGGCCCAGCCCCGGCTCTCTGCCTGCTGTCACACAGGACTGGGTGCTGGGCTGCCAGGCTTCAGGAGGGCACAGACACTCACTGGGCAGAGGGGATGGACAAATGTGCTGGAGGGTGAAATCCCTTCAGGCAAGAGGGGCATAGCCTTTGGCTAAAGTCCTGTGTGAGATACCTGCATGCTTGTACCAAGCCTGCTGTCCAAGAGAAGCCCACCTCTAATTAATCAAAGGATAATGATGATTAATATGATTAATAAAAAGATAATCATAGCAAATAAGCAGCTCCAAAATCCTCAAGGCCTGCCCCTGGATCACGAGATGTCTGTTGCCATATCCTTTAAATCAACTTATCAAAATAACACAATTTGGAATCCTTATTGCAACTTAAGGACAATCAACAAAAAATCAAACGTATTTTGGTTGAACTCTAAAACTAATGGGCTCATCAGCTTCCCATTCATTTCAGATGGATGCAATTCATTTTGTGCCAGTAAGAATGTTTAACTGGGACCTCCTACAGGCCAGGAATAAACAGAGAAGTGACCCTCAATCACAGCTTCAGACAGAAGAGAACCTTTTCTCCTTCTCATGGAAGGAATCTCTGTAGGCAGGATGATGAAGGCAAGCCAAACGTCACAAAAAGCTTTAGCTATTTTAAAAGCAAAAAGCAACTTTAAAGACTGTAACTCATTGATAGATACAGTGACATGAGAATATTTCTGGGATACATGGATGATGCTGTCCAAATTCAGAGGGGAAAAGGCACTGTGAAAACAAAATAGAGAAAAAAAACCCTTATGGAGTTAAGGTAAAAGATACAAATGAGCTCTTTTCCAAGTACCTAGTAATCCAAGCAATTAGTACTAAATAACACTCAATGACAATGGTACTAGGTTGTTAAAGGACTATGAAACCCTGAATTGTACTGTAGGGGTATCCATTATAAATACCTGGGGACTTAAGGTAAAGGAAAAGAAGGGAAAAGGGAAAGAAAAGGTCAGGAAAAAGCAGATTCATTTATTGTATACTATGCCTTGGCATATTCAGGTATGAAATCTAACTTCTTGAATTTTAGCCACAAAGTCCTGACATGGACTGCCAGGCCACATCCCACCAGTCTGCACTGCCCCAAGAATCACAACAGTCATCCAATAAAGCAAACCCACCCTGCTCAAAAGCAAGATGATCCCCCCACCAATTTCAATGTTGGGGAAAACAGAACAATTGCCTCGAAACACACCCTTAAGGTGCTGGTGAACGCTCCTGCAACCCAGGACAGCCTTGGAGCAGCCAAGCCATCCTGCCCAGGGCCCACAATCAGTGCACCAAACCAACGGCACCAGCCTCGGGTGTTGCAAAGGAATGTGGAACTAAATTACTGCAATAGAGATTTGGTGGAACCTGGAACAATAAACCCCAAAATCGCCAGTTACAACCCCTCGTAGGAAAAAATGTAGCAGATGCTGGTGTGTGAGACAGGGACGCACCCGTGAGGTCCGGGAGGATGAAGGGCACGGGCGAGGCAGGCAGGGGCTCAACCCCTCTCCGAGGGGCGCGAAGGCAGACGTGAGATTATAGAAACAGCACAAATGCAGCGACTGCCAGGGGCCGTGAGGGCACAGCGGGGCTCGGGAAGGACGGGGCGCCGGACCCTGAGTGCCGGGAGCGGGCACCGCTCTGCCCCGCACCCTGACCCCTCTGGGCTCCCCGGGACCGCCCGCCGGGCCGGCGGCGCAGCGCCTCTCCCTGAGCCCCGGGCCGGGCTGGAAGGCGCTGCCGCCGGTACTCACCGATCCCGGCCGCTCCCGGCCTCCGGTGGGGGCATCGGGGCGGCCGCACGGATCTCCGGCCCCGCCGCGCCTCTGCCCCGCGCGGTCCCGCACCGCCATTCCACCGGGCCGAGCCGGCCCCCCCAGCAGTGCCGGGGCTGCCCGCACCGATCTCCAGCGGCCGAGCGGCCCCGGGCCCGGGCACCGGGCACCGAGCACCGAGCACCGAGCACCGGGCACCGGTCCCGGCGCCGGCCGCAGCCCCGCCCCGGCCCCCGGCCCCGCTCCCCCCGGCCGCGGGGGCGGTGCCGGCCGCGCCCCTCCTCCCCCCGCCCCCGGCGCGGCAGCGCAGGGCTGGGCTGGGCCGCGCCGCCGCCGCCGCAGCGCTCGGTCCGCTCCGCCGCCGCACCGCCGGGACCGTCGCCCGCCCCGCGCCCCCGGCCCGCCCGCTGCCCGCTCGCCCTCGCCCGCCGTCCCGCGATCATGGCCGGCTGGCAGAGCTACGTGGACAACCTGATGTGCGATGGCTGCTGCCAGGAGGCCGCCATTGTGGGCTACTGCGACGCCAAGTACGTCTGGGCAGCCACGGCCGGCGGCATCTTCCAGAGCATCACGGTGAGCGGGGCCGGCGGGAGCGCGGCCGGCGGGAGCGGGACCGGGAGCGGGGCCCGCGGGCCGCGGCCGGGGGACGGGGGCACCTTGCTGGCGGGGGGCGCGGGCCCGGTCGCCCGCGCCGCCTTTTTTGTGCGCGTCGGGAGCGGCGCGGGGCCGGTCCCGCGGGCGGGGGCGGCGGCCGGCCCGGGGCGGGGGGTGCGGGCGGCGGGCCCGGTGCGGGGCGGGCGGCGGAGGAAGGCGGCTCGAACGCCGCCGCGCCGCCGGCTCCATGTTTTCTCCGCCAAGATGGCGCTCTGCCATTGATGCTCCCCCGCCCTGCCCGCCCGCGCCCCCGGCCCGCCCGGCTCCGCGGCCCCGCCGCCCGAAGAGAAGGGCCGTGCGCGGCCGCCGGCGCGGCTCCCTCGGCCCTACGCGGCCCCGCCCCGGGCGCGGCGGGCCCGGTCCCGGCCGAGGCGGAGCGGGGCCGCCTGGGCCGCGGTCGGGGGGCCGGGCCCGCCGTGACGCTGCACTTTGCGGCCGCCGCGGTGCGGCCGGGCCCGCGCCGCGCCCCCAGGCTCCGGGCCCGGCGCCCTTCCCGAGGGGCAGGCGGAGGGGCCGCGGCGGCGGCGGCGGCGGGAGCAGCCCGGGCCCCGCGGGCGGGCCGGAGCCGGGCTGATGCCGCGGGTGCGGGCAGGCCCCGGGCTGATCTCCCGGGACAGGTGCGGACAGAGTCCGCGGCAGCCCGCGGTCAGGCTCCGGCAGACGCCCTGCGCCGTTTAACGGGCTCGGGCCCGGAATGGCCGAGGCGGAGGCTCCCCCGCGCGCAGCGACCGCGGAGCAGCGCAGACTGCGCCTAACAAAGCCCTGTGTTCTGGAGCACTTCCTGCGGGTAGCGAGGGGAAATCACGGCCTCGGCCTCTCCACACGAGACAGGTTCTAAATAGAAATTACAGCAATATACCCTTCCGTGCTAACTCTGAACTCTTTCCTTTGACAGCCAGGAGAAATAGATATGATTGTAGGAAAAGACCGAGAGGGTTTCTTCACCAATGGTCTGACCCTTGGTGCAAAGAAGTGCTCTGTGATCAGAGATAGCCTGTATGTCGATGGTGACTGCACAATGGACATCAGGACAAAGAGTCAAGGTGGTGAGCCGACATATAATGTTGCTGTAGGCAGAGCTGGACGAGGTAAGCACCCTTTTTTGTACCTTCAGATAGCTAAATTAGGAATGTGACCGTAAGCATAGACTCCAGCTATTAGGAGAACCAAACTCCTGTACTTAACAGCTAATTTTGGGAAGTGATGCAAGGGAGTGGATGGCAGTGCTCTGGCTGAGTTCTGACTGAGAATTACACTTATCCCAGTTCCCACCTGCATCCCAGCCCAGCAGCAGGCTGTGCAGTAGTTAACAGGTCTGTGACAAGCAGGAAAAAGCAGGCTGAAGCTCCAAGCAGGCTTAGCTAGTATTCCATCACTTCATACCTGAAGCTCAGTAGGGGTCCGTTAATGACAGGCAATGACTGCAAGCTTTCTCATTGTAAATTGCTTGATGGAAAGTTTATTCTGCAAAGATGTGAATCTCATGTATGAGCTACTCCTACTTAAAAAGTTCTACATTAACTCTTCTTGCACTTCCTATTGAGCCTGCTAAAGTCTGTCCAGGCAGAAAAAGCCTGTCCAGTTTGGTACCACTGAGAAATGTGCTTCATTCTCAGACACCTGCTCCTTGTGCTCTTCATTTAACTTCCAGTAAAATCTATTATGGGGCAGGCACTCACCAGGTATGAAATACTGTCTGGGAGTGGTGTGCCTTATGTTGGGAACACCTGGGCTAGCATTTTTGGGCTGGCTGTGGAACAGGTTCATGAGTGACAAGACTCTCACTAATAGGTGTAAAACCAAAGGCAGAGCAGATGTCTGTAGGCTAAAGCCCAGGGCAGGCATGCAGGAAGAGGGTTTGCAGCACTGATGTGAAACAACCAGAGTTCTGACTTATGAAATGACAATGAGAACTGTCTTAAGCTTTTATGAGCAAATTGCTATGGAGATAGAATCATAGAGTCATTAAGGTTGGAAAAGCCCTCCAAGATCATAGAGTCCAGCCCTTCTCCTGGTGCTGCCAAGTCCACCACTGACCCATGTCCTCAAGTGCCACAACCACATTGCTTCTAAATTCCTCCAGGGGTGGGAACTCAACCACTGCCCAGGGTAGCTGTGCCAGGGCTGGACAACCCTTTTGGTGAAGGAGTTTTCTTAATCCAAACCTTCCATGGCACAGCCTGAGGCCCCAGTGTATGATCTTGTGTAGGTAGGCTGGCTGTGGCATTCCCAGATTGGTGAACAGTCCCTGGCCTGTGGCAGCCCAGTGCTCGTTGTGTCCCCCTCCCTGTTGGGGGATATCTCCTGGCAGCTCACAGTGGCTGTTGCTGGTGAGCCTCCAGTGTTATTTTCACCAGATAATCTGGGACACCTTGCTGGAATTGGGGGAGTGGGGAGAGCCTCAGTATGACAATTGTCCCTGTGTTTTTTCTTATGTAAAAAGTGCAGTTTATAGTTGTGTTATTGCATGGAAAGTCTCAGCCCAACTCACCCTTTTGGATTTTTTACCAGTATCAGGGCAGTTACTCTGGTTCCAGATCATGGGAATTTTCTTTTGCCACTCTCCAGTCACACTTGCACACGCACTGCACCCCTTCTCCTACAGGTCTTTAAACTGCCACCAGGATTTCCTTGCTGGGTGATGACTGATGATGAGAGGCACTGTAATGCTTTTTTGATAGCTGGTGGCATTTTTCTTAGCAGTGAACTCTTAAAACTTCCATAGTTAGATAAAATCCCTGAGGATAACTTGTACTTTCTCCCAGCCCTTTCTTCATCTGTGTTTTAACAAAACTGTTAAATTAGCTTAATACCCAAATACTAAATCTTGAATTTGAGGGTGTTTATTGCACTGCCTAAAACTTGCATTATTTCCATGTCTAACACACTCTTTTTAAAACTTTTTTTTTCTTTTCTCTTTCAGTCTTGGTCTTTGTAATGGGCAAAGAAGGGGTCCATGGAGGCGGATTGAATAAGAAGGCATACTCAATGGCAAAATACTTGAGAGACTCTGGGTTCTAGTTGTTAGGCAGACTGTTAAGTATTAGGGGAAGATTGCTATTAAACTTTCCTGGCGGTGAGCTTTAAACCTTACATTCTGGAAACTTTACTAGCAATGCAGGGTGATGGGGTATGAACCTGTGTCTCCTTTGTATCCCTTTGTTGGTGGGGAAAGGTGTTATTTTTTTTTTTCCCTTTAATTCTTTTCATTTCTGTTTTGTTTCCTTGTGTACTCCAGCATTGGTTATAGTCATGGGAAAGGAAGGTGTCCATGGAGGGACACTCAACAAGAAAGCATATGAACTGGCTTTATACCTGAGGAGGTCTGATGTCTGAGCAGCCTCTCCCCATCCACCTAGCAGCTGTCTGCAGCACCACCTGCTTGTGCTCAGTGCTACCAGACCGTAGATGGTAGTTTGTGGTTTTTTATTTACCCATTTCCTACTGTCATAACTCCGGTTCCCCCTTGTTCATCTCTGTAACTACTGTAGGTAACCGAGCCCATCTGGCACCACCATGATGATGATATGCATGATAACTTGAAACTTGGGAGGGGAACATGCCAAGGGTAGGCTCTGCTTCGTCTTAGCAATTAGTATGATATTGACAGCTAAACCAACTGAGATACTAAACAAGGTGCCGATTGTACAATCTAATTTGATCAATGCCTCTTCAGCACTTTGAGCAAGTCACAGCTCACTAGTCTTCCTTTCACAGAGCACGGTTGGGAGGAAAAAAGTGTGTGCATATCTTCATTTCTGTCCCTCTCTTTGTTTCTGTTTTTTAAACCCACGTGTTTGCTTACACCCATTTTTATAGTGCCTGGTTTGTTTAACCAATTTGCCACTCAAAAGCTATTAATGTCACATTAGTTTTGTCATTGCACTTCACTGTAGGCTTAAGTCTCTTACTTTTTCTTGATGTTGTCTGAAGGTTGTACTGCTTAACAAGTGCAATCACAAAACTATGAAAGGGTACAGATGTACTTCCTCCCATGACCTTAAACCACCATCCTAAGGACTCCCCAGACATTCCATCATTACAATAGCTCAGGCACTTTTTTTTTTTTTTTTTTTTTTTTTTTTGCCAGCTCCTGTTCTGTAGTTGACTTGTGCAAGGCTGCCACTGTGGCCATTAGCTAGCCTGGTATAACCAGCTGGAGTGTGTCTGGTTTCAGTTTCTCATAGGACCAATTTTAATTTGCAGCTTGGGGGTCAGGGGGTGGGGGGTGGTGTTTTTGTTTTTTAATATGAAACTGCAATGTCATTGTGGAAAACTGCCACCTTCAGCTACCCTGGGAGCTCTGACTGGCTTCAGTCTTTCTGCCAGATCACTCAGTGGTGCAGAGTTTGGCTGCTCTGAAGCCACTGTTTGGATGAAGGTCGGTAGTTTGTAAGCTAAACTGTCAAAATTCATTTCAAATTTAAAAATCTTCATCTGGCCTGTCACACCCTTGCTGCAGAAATGATGGAGTGAGCTGCCTTGTGCACGAGTCATCTGAAAATGTCTGTAACCAAACTCCGTTCAGGCACGGTTCTGACCTGTATGTCCATTGCAAGAACTGCAGAACTCTGTATACTAAAGAATAAATGGGAGATGGTAGTGGTTGGAATAACTGACTTGGCTGTCTTGTGATGAATTTTTTAATATGTATTCTGTGCCATACTATTGTTAAAAAAAAAAAAAAATGAACTGTTGCTATTGTGAGATGGATTTTAACTGACTCTGAGGGTTTCTTTTGACTGGCACTACCTTAGGGACATTCTAGTATTTGCTTCTGCTGTTGGGCCTTGTGGATAATGTACAGATTTAAACAAATTCTTGTTGCTGATTTGTCCATTTCTTTCCCTGCACTTTGTTACATCTGGGATACAGTCTAACTCATCTGATTTAATATGCATTTCAAAAAATGCCATAACTATTAAAAACACCTTGTTTACAGACAGATGAAATAAATTTATTCCAACCAAACAAAGTCAGACTGTTGGTAATTTTTCTGCCTCACACCCAGGAAATCCTCTGAGGCCCTTCAGTGCATGGCTGGCCACACTAGCAGGAGTTCTAAGTGCAGTTTTAAGTTTGGCAGGACAGCAGTAGTATGATAAGTAGTATGATAATATGGTAAGTAGTGTGATAATATGACTTCAGTCAAAAGCCAGGCAGTCTTTGGGGCAGATTTTAAATTAGATGATTTCTCATCTCTTAATTCCATGTTTATCCAGCTCTCTGGTGTGGGGCTCCCCTGCCCTCTGAATGCCCAATACACCATTCCTAAACAAGCTGAAGGCAACTTGGCATCAGACCTGGCACAGGAGGCTGTGGTGGCCTGCCCAGGTCGGTATAGCAAGGGTGGGAACGTGTTCCCCTCGCCCAGAGAAGGGGCAGAGTTAAGGTCTCCATTACCTTAAAGGATTGCACCTGTATTTGTTCTGCTGAGAACTCCTAAAAACACAGGCCCAAGGGGATGTGATGGTGAGCCCTGGAGCTTGTGGGATGGGAGGAGAGCTGAACCCTCATGGGAGGTGAATCTGCCTTCTTGGGCCCTCAGACTAGTCAGGTGCTTCTGGACAGGACCTGAAAACACCCTTGTTCTCCCCTCCTTCCCCCACACCTTCATCACTGGTGTCAGCTGCACCTGCTCCTCTGCTTGGCACTAGACCTGTGCCTAACTAAAACCTTCCTATATATAGTGTTCATATTCTCCCACTGCCAAGTAGCTCTGTGTCTGAACTGGATCTCCCACGGCCAAAGTTAGAGCAGACCAACACAGCCAGAGCACAGAGCAAATTCCTGTTCAGCAGTAACTGGTACAGAGGATGCAAATGTGCTTGCCTCATAAAACACCTGTGAAGCTGTGCTCAGTGTCTGAACACGAAGCTGTGCTTGCCTTCTGACGGCAGAACCTTGTTTCTCCCTCGTTAGGAGGAATAAGGATATTATATTCCCAGAGCTGATTCTATGGTAAGGCCAGAGTGGATGGAATTGATCTAGCAGCACCCCAGAGGCAGAGCAGCTGCTGGCAGCACACACCAGGTACTTATCATCACATTCCTTAGTGTGGCATTGTTCCTTTCTGACCAATTTCCCTCTCTGGAGGTGTATGTCACCTGTATACTTCTGCTTGGTTAAGAATTAGGTGTTGTTCAAATTACTTTTTCAAATGCATTTGTTGGTGAATTTTCCTAGCATAATTGTCTGCAACTGACTGCAGGCACTAGAATTATGTAAGAGCATATTAAAAAGTTTAGGTCACTTTGTGGTTGTGGAACTCTTTAGGTTTTGGGGACCGCTCCTGGAATACTTTAATGAATAATCATATGCACTCACAGCAATAGCAGGGACCTATTTTAAGAAAAATCTTTCATTTTCAGAAACCATTTTCCCATTTGGACTCACCTAGACATATGCACACTGAATGGGCATTTTGCCTTGTGAAAATATACCACTACACTGGCTGTCATTACCCCATAGCTGCTGGCAGCAGTGGTTTGGAGATGAATCATCCTTTCATTATTATCCTTCTGCTGTGCCTCATTGTGCAAAACAAACTTTCCCTGCTCTCAGCCAGGCCCAGAAAACAGATCTGCACTGCAGGGTATGTGGCTGCATAGAGTGTAAGGTCAGAAACCACATCTGGGACCACCTCACCTGCCATCGCTTGTCCGGGGCTCCAGCACTGGGCTGTGGTTCTGCAGGTGCTGCCAGCTGGGTCGGAATTGTTCAGAGCACCCTGGTCCTCCTTCACACTCCCCCAGGCAACCTACAGACTCTGGCCAGTCCAAACTCCTCCTCAAGCTAGAAGTGAACAAAAATGAAGGTTTTCTGCATAACCCAGACCCCTGCACATAGCACTGGTCAGTGCAACCCCTTGCACTGTGATTCACTGTATGATGCAGGAAACATCTGCTCGGGCTCCAACAGTTCCATCTTACACATCTTCAGAAGCACTTCACCCTCAGTAAGGGAGGTGAGTACTCAAGGTCTCAAGTGATGCAAAAGTTCAATTAAGTCCTTTTGATATTTAAAGTGGAAAACATGTTTATTAACATTCTTTCAAGCTTTCCTTAGTCAAGGCCATATAAAAAAATCTCCATTTGAGTATATGCATGGTTTTACTTTCTACATAGTTACAGAGGTATTATATAGACTCTACCTTTTTTGTGATACACTGGTAAGTACTGAGTTCTGTGAGACTGGTGTAAGCGCTTGTTTTCAAATCAGGTATTTGAAAAGAACAATTTTTTATATACAGTTTAGCAGACTAATGCAGCATAAAATGCTCTTAGTAAGAGGTATACGAGCCAAGGATCAATATAATACTTACCCTAAACTTCTTTTTCTGTGTGGAATAAAACCTCTGTCTCGGTTATCTCCCAACTCCCACCTCCTCACTGGAAACCAGACAAGGAAGTAGCAGCAAGGAGGGATGATAATGTGCTTATGGTGGACCTGACCTTGTGAATTGCTCAAAACTAAACATATATTCTAAGTTTCCTCATCCTGGGAATTGCTCAATGGAACTGCTTCAAGTCAGCTACCATGGCAAACTCCAAAGGATCATTTGGAATCACTGCATTGAAATAAAAGTGGAATTTCTTCTGCTTTAACATACCAGTACATAGAATATTGATCTGTTCTACTTCTTCCTTTCAGCAGTGGTGACAATTTTTAGGAAAACTATACAAACATGCAAATAGAGTTTTTGTTGGGCCTAAGGGGTAACACATATCTACATATAATAAATATTGCTCTCAGGATGACCCAGTTGTAGCTACAAAACGGAAATAAAAGTACTTCCAGAGAAATCCCATTTCAACAGGAGACATTTAGAGTCTCTGCAATATTTCAATTGATATCAACTATTAACATTATTCATTAGCATTGTGAAGTCCAGTTTAACAGTTGGTTTTGAGAAGACAGAATGTGTGACTGAATACCTGAATCAAAAATAATCTACCTGTAATGATTTAACCAGAGTACTACTACATGAACTGCTGCTCTTACCAAAGAAACCAAATGGATTACAGATTAAAAGAGATTCCCTATGCAAAGGTTTGTAAATAGCCTTAAGAACCCTTTTGTTCATACACCTATGGGTCATTAGTAGTCTCAGACAGTGTTTGCCACTCTGTACTCCCTGTCCTCACCGGGCTGCAGCTGAACCACTACACTTTCTTCATTCATCCCATTTTCCGCATCACTGCTATCAACATTGTCATTGTCATCCTCCTCATACTCCGAGGACTCGGTCATGTTCTGATGGGAATGGGACTCTGACAGAGCCCCGAAGGACTGTGTGCTGACCGAGGCCAAAGGCCTGAGCAGAGGAGTGTTCTCAGACACTTCATTCTCCTCTTGGCTGCTGTCTGTCTCCGAGTCAGAGTCCCCCTGGGAAGGGACCACTTTCTGCTTACACACGGGACAGGTTTTTTTTGTTTTTGTCAGCCATGGGTCCACACACTTGCAGTGATATGCTGTTAGAAAACAAAATACAAGGACATCATTATAATAGTGAAAAGGACAGGGAAACCTGCTAAACCATATCTGTTCAGTGACACAGGAGAATTTTAGAAGTAACTTGCACAGAGAATTTTAGTGCCAAATTTGTTGGCACATAGCCTGTACAAAACACCTGATGGCTTAGGATCTGAGTCACATGGGTATATGCAATGAATACCTGTGGTTTTTACTGAGTGAATGAGAGCAATAGTACAACAGGCCACATCTGATGACAAACCTTAAAGATTTTTGAGCAATTCCATCCACTTTGCAGCAGGCATGCTCATCATCATCATCCCCACATCATCCTCTCACCTCCACACCAACATGTATCAAAGCACCTCATTATTACTTGACATTACCACATGGTTTTGTGGATCTTAAATTAGATCTGCAATTGGCACTGCAACTAGACTGGCCGTGTCTAAAAAAAAGTATTTGTCTTACAGTATTAAAAATTCAGCTCTTCTTGGTAAGAGAGACTTCTGCATGGCAAAGAGCTTGTATTTACATGGGCAAGCAATGCCATGTTTAGTACCTGGTCAAGCACACTGGAAACATGTTCTACACATGACTGGTGATGGTGGTGTTCAAGTTAAGATAGCTCTGCAGTCCCCCATGTGGAGAGATGCCATGGACCTGTTCTTTCTCTTCAGAGAAATCCTTGTTTGTCAGCCTAGTTTGAAATTGGTTTTATGACTGAGGTTCTAAAAAGCTCAGCCTGTCACCTGCTGTGCTGGCTGTGTATAGAAAGCTGTAACACATCTGCAGTGGGCTGGACTTGAGAAAGACTGTCATAGGGAAAATATTTAACTAACTGACTTCCAAGTGCAGTCAGGCAGTGGAGTGTGCATGGCTGCAGACTCCAGGACAGACCCATCCCTTCAGCTGCACCTCAAAGTCACCAAGAGCTCAATTAAGTTTTGTGGTTTATTTGTCTTGGGGAAAGTGAAGGCCTATTTATTTGAATGTGAAAGTATTACAATAAATATGGGTATTCAGGGGACAGCATCAAGTCCCGATTTTCTTTCATGTGTATATCCAAGGAAAACACAAAGTGGGAATGCTAGCTTTTTAGCTTTTAATATGAGAAAGCAAGCTTTCACGTCTCCAACTTTGTACATTCATTCTTGCAGATTAGCCAAATGGGCCTTGCTAAACATATGCACTGTGGGTTTTGGACAGTGTTTTGGAAAGCTGTTTTAATCCAATTTCAAACCTAAAACAAAGTTGCTTACCATGAGAGCACGGAAGGATCCTGAGCTTGTCTCCATCCTCATATTCGTCCAGACAAATGGCACACACATCATATTCATCTCCTACAGCATGTAATTGAGAATCAGTTTGACTTGAAAGGACTTGCAGCAGACCCTCCTGACATGTACACGGGCTTGGGAACTTTCATGTAATTTCTGCACTGATTTTTTATAAGCAATGTTTTAATGCTCAGCCACAGCCTGCTCTGCTCCCATTAAAGAAGTGTTAGAACTCCTCTATTTCAGTGAGAACAGGGTCAAGCCAAACGTTTTGTGTGCTTTCACTCAAAACTCTTCTATTTCAAGTGTACTCAAAATCTCTGAAACTTAATTCCCCTTTGATTTACTAGGTTTTTGGAGCTAAAAACAATATAGTCCAGTGAGTTAGACAAAGAATGATCCACTTGCCTTTCTTAAACTTATGTACAGGAAGTTTCTTAAGCTGATCCTTCCTAAGCCGATTCCTTCTTGCTCTGTGTCTGTCCTGAACAAATTTTGTTATCTGGAAACAGACAAGATAACATGAACAGTAAGTTACACAAATAAAAGAACAATAAAAGTTTTGATTTATGAAGCTTTGTAGTAAGTTGGTCGAAAAGGAACCCCAGCTAACACAGAATAACTTCTTCCCTTGCCCGAACACAAGGATGAAGCCAAACAAGCCTAAAGGATGTTCTCCATGAACGTGGCACTTGGAACTGAGAGTACACAAGGGTTTTTTTGAGAGGAAAGAGAAACAAAAAGGTATGTATCCTACATAAAATAATGGCCATTGCTGCAATCCTCTACTGAGACCTGTAAAAAGCAGGAAGCATACTGCAGAGCAAAACACAATTCAGTAAGTTTGAACAGTTTTCTTTACAGATTTAGGTTATTACAGCTCTTTTAGAGGATTATTCCCACATTCATCAGAACTGTTTCCATATTAGCTAAAAGAGTAGGTTGAGGAGTAAAGGGTTTACTTTGAATTATTGTTACATGTTATACTATACCACGCAAAGATAACTCCAAAAAGAAAAAAAAACCTAAATAACTAGTAATACAAAGCTCTCCAAATAGCTATAATAAATATTCTGTTCCCATTTTCTTAGTAGTCCCAAATGCTATTTCTGTTCAATTTCTAAATATAGCACCTGTGATATGACATTTTTTCAAATATGATGACAAGCAAAGAAATGAACAAAGAATAGTTGAATCTAAACTGTTCATTCAGGCTCTTTCACCACAACTGAACAATAAACTGTATGCACTGCAGTTTTTCTACTGTAATCCAGATCCTTAGTGACAATCAGAGTCTCATGTAAATCTCCTAGTTAAAAACAAGACTGTCTTAAAGAAGCAGGGATAGAATCAAAAAAGAATGAGGACCAAATCCAACCTGGAACCTCCCTGGGATCAATTTCACCACACCAATTAATTGTCCAGTGCTCTACTCTGTTGAGCTGTCTCTGTGAAGACCTCTCTATATGCAAGGGAATCAGTATCTCCTAGTTTAATATCCTTGGAGAATTTACTCAGTGTGTATTCAACTCCTCTGTCCGGGTTGCTGACAGCAACACGGCCGAGAACGGGCCGTAAAGCTGAACCCTGGTGAGCACCACTGCAGCCCAAGCACCAGCCAGGTGTTACCCCTTGGCTGCAACTCCCTCAGCCTGACCCTTCCCACAGTTCACCCACCATCCTGTGCACACAATTAGCTTTCACGGGGTGGCTTTGTACAGAAGGACACTGTGAAAGACAGTAGCAAAAACTTTGCTAAAAAGAAATTCATCTTTAGGTGATCATTCTGCTTTGTTTTCAGAGAGCTGCTGCAATTGTGCCAAACATGCCCAGGATTGTCAATGAAATATGCAACTTCCAGTACAAAAAATACTAATGCAGAAAAATATTTGAAGTGTTTATACAACAGTTGATGCATTACTTGCTTTTTATTAGAAGGTAAAATAATAAATTTGGCACAGATTACAAAACAATGGGATGCTGAGTATCCCAAAATGTGTAGCTATGCTACCTTCCCATTTCAAGGAGAGATGTCCCAGGTGAGAACCCCTACAGGCAATGATGTGCTGAGATCAGTGCTCTGTGCTCACACACTCGTAGCTACACCTAAGTGCGGTACAAAACAGTGAGCCCTGCACCCTGGAGCAGTGGGACTAATGATTATTGAGTTTGGTAAGGCAGGATATGCTCTCAGTGTACAAGAGCACAAGGACAGGTCACTCTGTATGGGGCCCAAAAACAAGCACTTGTGCAGTTTAGAGAGGCAGTGAGGACAATTCCTACAAGCAGTTACACGCTAGGGAGAACATCCAAAAGGCTCCTGATATCCCTCTGACAAAATCCTTCACCTGTTTGTTTTATTGATAAACTAAATGATTACATGTAAGCATGGTACAGATATGTGCAGTACACCCAGCTTCACTCTTCCTTTAACTTCAGTGTCTGACAGCTCCCTGATAATTTGAAAGAAAAAAATATTATTAAAAGAAGAAACTTACCATAAATATGACGATGAGAATAAGACAGATCCCTACTATTATTAGGAAAGGGATTAAGTAGTACTCCAAAGGAAGACTGAACTCTGGGATTAACACAACATGGCCACTGCAGGGAGGAAGAGATAACACCTTCTAAATTAATAAGAACTTAATGAACAAGTTGAGGAACAAATACAATAAAAAAATGAAACAAAAGACTGTCACACAAGACACACTACAGGAACCCTACCTGTGCACAACAACATAGAAAATTCAGTCCATATCCACACAATGTAAAGATAATTAAATAAAAGGATAAAACACTGTTTCTCTAGAACATTTTTTGAGTTAAAACTATTTACTGACCTCAAACCTAGAGAAACCAGGAAAATCACCTCATAGCTGCTTTGACAGCAGAATGAAAAAAATGTAACATGACTATTAAAAGATACAGTGAAATTATTCTTATTTACTAAAGCATTACAGGTTGCTCTGAGCTACAAGACTTCACCTGAAGCACCTATAACCTCTGTCATCACAGCATCCTACTTTAAAGCCATATATATTCAAAAGAGACAACAATCTAATGCAAGGAGTAACACAGCTGCATGTGAGTTAACCTACCCTTTTTCGTAAGTAAACTCCTCTTTAAGAGAATTAGCTGATGTCTCACCAATAAAGACAGAAGGAATGTCAATCTTCTTTAAAACCTCAACTGTATAGAAAAAAGTAGGAAAATAGAACTATTATTACGTGGACAATCTATGGGTACTCAAGATACAAGACCTGAACATTATGAGACGATCACAACAGGAAGACATTTTAGCACAGTGACATCCAGACCAATGCACAT
Organism: Haemorhous mexicanus; assembly: GCF_027477595.1. Taxonomy (NCBI): domain Eukaryota; kingdom Metazoa; phylum Chordata; class Aves; order Passeriformes; family Fringillidae; genus Haemorhous; species Haemorhous mexicanus. Next base: position 26,418,236 of record NC_082350.1, read on the forward strand.
GCATGTTACAGCTTTACTTCATATAAGTACTATTATTTTTCCTACACAATTTCTAGGGAATTTATTGCAGGTAGAAAAATTTAAATTCCTAATGGAATAAAGGGAGCCTAAAACTAAAATATGTTGACAAACAGGATCATAATTTTAACGAGAATACCACTCTTCACTCAGAGATTCAAGCAACTCATATAGCTCCATCGATTTCCAGAATTTCTGGCAACTTACATGATTTTGTGAACTGGTTCTATAAGTTTTAATTAATCTGTCTTCCCTCTTTTTCACCCCAAACATAAATAAATATACTGGAAACAACTGTTGCTATATAATGTCAAAAAGAAGAAAGAAGAAAATTAACAAGTATTTCAGTCTCAAGAAACTGGATGAATTGTTGTCTTCTCTGTCTACCAGTGAAGACAGTAATAAATGAAAACTTATCAAAAGATAAATCACATATTCTAGAAAACCTTCTCCTCAGCTTCACATTATATTGATTTTCCCCCTAATACTTCACATTTAAGGCTCAAAGTAACCTGAGTTTAGTCCATCTCAAAGCAGTCAGGTTCCCCAAGGCAAAAGGACATGTGGCTGAACATCAGCTCACTCTATGAGGTCTGTGTTTGTTGTGGACTTGTTCTACATTTTGGTTACTCAGTGAAACCTGAAAATAAGATTCACATGGGTTGAGAATTCATTAAACCCACTTTCACATAACTGCCCAGGCTACTCAGCTCCTGTGTAGTTTGTCAAAGTTCACTCCTGGTTTACTCAATGGCATTTCCACTAGAAAAAAATTTATTTTCTTGTTCCATATTTAACAGGTTGAAAACTGAACAAAATAAAGAAATGCCACAAAGAAAGCAGTAACAGCACTAGAAACACAAAGCACATACCACAGAACAAACCCAGCATTCTGACTACATTTCAAGATGTTCTAAACATACCCACTTCGTGAAGGTTAAAGTTGAAACAGCTAACACAAGAAACAAATGGTAAACGGTGCACTGGTCTCTAAATACTCTCTTTCCAGCTGAAAATTAGTGCATGTGATATGCTAGAATCCATTTGTCCATAGAAACAGGAAGATGCACCCAACAGTGCAACAACAAACTGGAATGACGATCACAGATGAACTTCATGATCTAAAGTCCTTTCCAACCTAAATGGTTCTAAGATTCTAAATACTAAAACATCATATTATAAAGTTTGATTTCCTTCCAAATGTGTGTTTTCTACTTTTCCATTTAACTAACAACACATCAGCTATTTTCCACACAAGTAATATAAAGCTAGCTCAGAACACTTGAACTAAAATTTGAAGGAAAACCAAAAGAAATGTTCAGAGAAGGCACAAGTCAATGTATTTGTTCTTATGCAAAAATCTCCTGTTATTATATCTTAAAAGCAGAAGGATTTATCTGGGTTTTTTGTTTAGTTTGGTTTTGGTTTTTGTTCGTTTGTGGTGGTGGTTTTGTTGTTGATGTTTTTGTGGTGTTTTTGGTGGTCTGCTGTTTCCAGTGGGTGAAATGATATTCAAACAGGAGAGAAGAAGTGATACCTGTACTTACTGTCGTTGGATCCCATGCTTATGAGGTCATCAGAATCAACATTGTGAACTATAGCTGCCTTGTATCCAGCTCTCTGGGCATTTAAGACCTGTAAGCCACACAAAAAGCTTACTGGAAAGACTGCTGCTTGCAAATACAGTAGCCTGCCTGTGCTTTCTGAGATAAGGTGCACTCCCACAAAGTGATTAATATGGACATCATTTGCACTTATAAACCATGTGTCACCTTTCAAAGCAAAATCATACAATTATTCTTACACTCATGTAAAATTTTTTTCAGAAAGCCATTTTGTCTGCAGACAGACTATTTATATATATCAAAAACAGAATTAAAAACTTTCTACAAATAGTTAAAAATATTTGATTGTAATTGAAAATAAAAGCACTAACTCATTTTGGTAATATTACCACTTGAGAGTTCATCAAGTCAGATGAGTAGTATTTTTTCTGTGCTTTAGAGATGTGGAGTATCTCACCTGAAAGCTCAGGTATAAGAAGCTTTCTCACGGAAAAGTGCAAAATTATAACTATAGGTACAAAACTATTAACATCCAGTGTACCAGTCACATTTCTAACATAGACTCACCTTCTCGTCAATACAAGGAAAACACAGGGCCCACGTAAATGGCATTTACTGCAGCAACTATTAGCAACATAAACTTAGCTAAGTTACAACTGTTCATCTTGGATATTGCTTTTACTGCACCCATCACAGTATAAAAATCTCTGCACAAGCTGCAAAAAGCACTTAAGAGTGCCTTGAGAAACTTTCGGGCTTCATCTCAGCAACACCAATTCTTTTCCCATATTACTAACGACTATTTCAAACAGCAGAACAATGATATTGGAAGATGCAGAATGTAGACACCCTGAGAAATCCCAAAATTTAAAAAAAAAAAAAAAAAAAAGCAAATCCGCTTAGAGAGTTAACAATGTTAACATACATGCATGGTTGGGAATTTGGCCAATATTGCATCACCACAGAAAATATCTATAGTGCACACATAAACAAATCAAGAAATAGCTTATGTACCTGCACTTGTAACACTTGTCATTTTCAACATGAAAAAGAAGTAGAGGACTTTTAATTTTTGTTAAAATATGCATTCTGTCAGTCAAGCAGCTGATGGGTAATTTAGCTCACATCTCAGCACACATGCCACTTTCTGGCAGAAACTTTAAGACAAAATGCTGTGCTATGCATCCAATAATATAATGCAATATTGCAATGGTATTAACAACATACTAAAGATGTGGATTTGCTGGGCGCAGGGTATGCAGATACCTCTGCTCACCTTGGAAATGCTGATCCACTTGCTACTTTGCTCTTTGTCTAACAAGAAATGAGTGGGAACCCCTTTTTCTATTAGTATTATATTAAATACAAAATGTAACCAAAAATTCTTACATAGAGAGTGAATGCAACATAAACTTTCAAGGACTGACTATGGAAATCCCTCAACGGCAATGCAGGAATCTCTCAAATTCAGACCCATTCCTTTAACCATGTCTCCAGAAGCAATACCGTCCCGTCAGTGTGTGGACAACAACTAGACAAAGAGGACATGAAAAAAAAGGCCAGCAGCCATCTGCCCTCTTTCTTTTCCCACTGAGCCATATGCACACACGGCATCAGGATTCCCAGGACAGACTACGTGCCATTCCCAAGTCTGATGTGAAGGTAGATTACATGCAGTAACCTGCCTCTGCAGGTGGAAACCACAGTCTAGGTAGAATTTATATGGTGCAATCACCACAGAAATGAATCTACCACACAGCAGCAAAAGCAAACACAGCTGAAATCTCCTTTTAGTTCATGAAACTCAAAAACAAACTAAAGAGCCCTGTTTTCCTTAAGAAGTCCTTAGCTGCCTCATTGTATCAGATTAATTTTCAAGAAAGCCATGGTCAAACACAAATCATTCTAATTTGGCATTTTTAAAATCATAAAACATTAAGGGTTGGAAGTGACCTTAAAAATCAAGTGGCTGGAGCATGTCCAGAGAAGGGAATAGAGCTGGGGAAGGGTCTAAAGCACAAGGAGTGGCTGAGGGAGCTTGGGGGCTCAGTCTGGAGAGAAGAAGGATCACGGGTGACCTTCTCACTCTCTACAACTCCAACAGGAGGGTTCAGCCAGGTGGGAGTAGGGCTCTTGTCCCAGGCAACCATCAGTAAGACAAGGGGACATAGTCTAAAGCTGTGCCAGGGAAGTTCAGGACATCAGGAAGAATTTCTTCACAGAAAGGGTGATAAAACATTGGAGATGGTAGAGTCTCCACCCCTGGAGGTGTTTAACAAAAGACGGCATGACACTCAGTGCCCTGGTGTAGCTGACATAATGGTTTTTAGTCCCAGGTAAGCCATTGGTTGGACTTGGTGAGCTCTGGTTTACCTGTCTGGAGAAAAACTTCTCCCTCCCCTTCATATCCATATCTATTCCACTGCTAGCTATAGAAATTTTTCTGAAGCACCAATAAACTAGAGGGTGAAACAGAGGGTGGGGGGAAATCAAATCTTACCTTGACATCAAAGTTGCACTCCAGCCTTCGGATTAACACAATAAAAGCACCAGAGGAGTTGTCTCTCAGTGGAGGTGGGGCTATAGGTTCACATGCATTCTCTGGTTTGGAATTTATTAGAAATCCCTAGAAAACAGGAGCAGAAAAAGAAATTTCATTTCTTCTTAACAAAAGGGTCAGTAGTCAAGTATATGGAAGGAAAATAGCACATTTTCATACAATAGCTACAAAAATTCCTATTATCAGCTCAGTCCTATATCATAGTAAGATTTCTGTTACTTCCCTGACTACATATTTTGATTAATCAGAATTTTTATGTTTATAAAGAATTAGAAAGTTTAGAAGAAAATACAGTTTTGCTAATCCCATCATACTCAGACTCTGCAGTATAATTCAAGAAAAAAGAAGACTGCATATACTACATCAATATAGTGTAATTCTTGTTCTGGGACATATGAGACTAATCAGGAAACCACAAATACAACAGCCTAAGAAACACCAACACAAACTCAGTACTCGCCAATTAACAACAGAACACAAGCAAAGTTCCATCTGTACGACCCCAGCACTGACCTAGCATACAAAACAGTTGGTTTGCTATGGCAAGCAAAGATCACTCAATAAGCTACAGCTGAAAGCTTCAAGAAGTAGGAAACTCTGGCAATATCAACTTTGAAGCAATCTTTGAGTTGTTTATAGGTGGCTGAGATGGTGGCCTTCTGCCAGCAGTCTACAACCACTTACTATAGAATCTGACAAATAGTTTTTTACAACTTGCTTACTAATAAATCTTAATCACAAGCTCTGAAAGAATATTTCATCCTATTGTAACAAATATCATAGCATTTTAAAAAAGTAATTAAAATCTTAATGCAAAGAGAAAGTTTTAGTATAATATTCAGTTTTAAAATTCCATCATTTCTACACATGTGATGACATCTACCTTAATTAAAGACACAGAGCTGTCTAAGAGTTAAAAAGGTCAGAATCAAAGCTCCTTACATCTATTTCTGGTGTATTAAATTGGCTCACTACTTGGGTCACTTAATCATCCTCTGATTCCCAATGTAGTCAGTAAACAACCACACAGTTTTAACATCCCTTCTCCCCACGATAACACTCACTGGGCATGGAAAGGAAGCCTGCTTGAGGGAAATTGCAGAGAAATTCCTGAGTTACAAGAATTCTTGCAGTACTTTATTACCCTTTGGGATTAAAAGGGCAACATGGAATTAAACAGCGATCCACCCTTTCACCTTATCACCACCTTTTTTTCTTTTTTTTTTTTTTTTTCTTGCATAGGGGTTACTCTCAACACTGCAACATTAACAGTGCTGCAGAGCCAGTTTTTGGGGCCATACAGACTTACAGACAGAATAAACATGAAAACAACTCCCTGCCCACACGGGCTATTCACGGTCTCCATGGGGTTAATAAAATACAAACTCCTTTTCTCCAGAATTTGGAAGGTGGTCTGCCTAAATTTTTGCTTAAGAATTCTAAGCTGTAAAAGCAAACACATCTCAGTCATAAACCCTCACACGTTATTCAAAGGGAACAGCAAGACAAATCACTGCCACATGACTGATCCCATGTAGCCACTGCCACAGCAAAAAAAATTAAGGAAGCCTGAACTTTCCACAAGCCCTAAATTGCCTGGACGGCCAGACACAACCTCCTTTCTCATGGACAAGTGTTTCAATTGCCGGAGTGGAACAGAAAATACATTTTATCCAAAATGAACAAACTTACTGACACTGACTTGTACAAACATGACTCTAAAGGAAACAAATGGTTCCTGTCACTGCAGAGCACCTCAGGTCAGGCAGCCAGAGAGAGAGACCCTGCCCCTTGATGCTGAACTCAGCACAGCACACCAAAATGCATAACAAACTACCTCAGAGAATGTGAAGACCAGAACTGAACTGGATATTTATCTGGCTTTTAAGTACTTTTCTAAGCAACAGGACTATGACACCAGTTCCCAGCATTAAAAATAAATTTCCTGTGGTGATGTTAAATAATTCAGTTTCTACCTCCTCTATCTTATATTACAGAGATAAAAGTTATGAATAAAAGCCTTCACACCAGTTACTACTGTCACCAGTATGTACTGACAGCTACTTCCTCAGCAGAACCCTGAAAGAGCAAAATGGGCCTTATCATTGCTGTCTAAGGAAGATGCACTTATTAAACCTCTCACAGTTCTTTGCCATTTTATTTTCAAATTAATCTCTCTTCTGTTAATTTTACTCAGTCCACCTACCGATCTTCCTGTGTTCCAAGTGAGTGTACTGACCACACTAAAGACATGAACAGTAATTATCCCGCTGTAAAAAACATTCTTGCTGCTGCATTTCAGAAGACATCAAGTCTTCAGAATTTCTAATCCAGCAAAAAATAATGATAAAGCCTAACCTGTACTCCCATGGCCATATCCATCTTGAACAGTTTTTGCATATTAATCATTTTGCATTAAGTCAATACAATTTTTCCCTTTCCACTAACATTTGCAAACCTTTACATCTTACTTCTGTCTTCTCTAATACTAGGTGACTTTCACAATTCCATATGGTGTAATATTTATACATTTTTCCATGTCAATGAAAACGGGATTAAGAAAAATTTAAAAAGTAATTAAAAGCCACCTGCATAGTTTTTGCTAATGCAATAATTAGCACTGCCTAGTGTCTTCTCTTGAAATTATTATGAGCAGTTTTCAAGTCATAACCCAGCATCCCTACCCCAACATGATGCTATTTCAAGTAAGACACTCCAACAGATAAGTAACAAAAATGTATATGTGTATCTGCATTTTCCCCAAATATTGATACAGAGTAAAATAAAAGAGCGTGAGTGTAACCCACACATTAAGGGGCACTGGGAGAATGGAGGGACCTTCTCACCTGCTACAGGGTATGGACTGCAACTGAAGTGAAGCCATGTAAGGAGAGGGCAGAGGATCAATCACCACCCCTGCCCTGGACCCCAGGGCTGGGCACAGCACACAGGCATCACAGCAGAGCTGCAGCCCCTGAGCTTCTCCCTTCGGCTGCTTGAGCTACGCAGCAAGAGCAGCAAACAGACAGCAGCTGTAACTTCCCAAAAAACCGAGCTACAGTTGCTTTATCCAGCACAATTAACCTGGGCCACACTGCATCTCTCTTGCCGTGCCACCCCTTCACAGCCTAAAGGGGCTGCCCAATGCAGGACTGTAGGGAGAAGATTAATCTTCCAAAGAGATTTTTCAAAAAACTGTATCAGCACAAAATTAAGTCTGTCTTCTGCTCACTCCAGTGCAAGGTAACTGACATCATGTGTCAGTATTGATATCAAAACACAGAAAACAGTGGTCTATCAAACTTAGATTCCCATTATTTACCTATTTTTAATATATTTAACACAAATTTCAGCAAAATCTCCTTAAGTAGACAAAGATTACCAAAATTCTCCTATTTGCAAAAGAATCTGTCTTTTCACAGCCAACATCAGGTCCTTTGCAGGTCTGTTTTGTTTGAGCAGTCGATTAATAATTTCTGTCGTTATTTTTCCTTGGCACTACATTCCTTTAATTTTTATCTTTTTTTAGCTTGCAGAGGAAATGCTCAGCAGATACAGTTCTCTTTAAATATATTCAACATTCAAATTCAATCTAGCACTTCCCAATCAAATCTGTCATTATCTCAAACCCTTTGTGCCTCACCCTGAGTGCCAAAAAGGATTGTGGGGGTGTTACCCCACCCAGCCCTCAAGCCCCATGCCGCTGCTCAGTCACTCCCCCACCCGCAGCATCAGGGAGGGGATTGGAAGGGTAGAGGCTAAAGAACTTGTGGGTTGAGATAGAGACAGGGTCATAAGAACAGCAAAGGCCACACACACAAGCCAAGGAAAATAAAGAATGAATTCACTTCCTCCTAGGCAGGCAGGTGTTGCAGGGCCCCATCACACACAGCAGTGACTTGGGAAGACAAACACCATACTCAAAAGTCCTTTCTCTTCCTTCCCCCAAGGTCATACACTGAGCATGATGTCACAGGGTCTGGAACACCCTTTGATCATTTTGGGTCCTCTGTCCTGGCTGTGTCTTCTCCCAGCCTGCCGTGCACTCCCAACTTCCTCACCAGTGTGGCAGTAGGTGGGAGCAAAAAGGCCTTGGCTATGGGGGCACTGCCCAGGAGTTACAAAATCACCTCTGTATAACCAACCCTGTGTTCAGCACAAAGCCAAAACACAGCTCCATACCAGACACTGGAAGAAAATAAACTCTAGCCCAGCTTAAACCACCACGATTTTTTTTTTTTACCTTCAAACCTTCTGCTGGCAGTCTGTAGCCAAATCTAGCAGGTAGATCATCAAATGTCTGGGTTCCATTTTCAAGGTTATACTAAGAGAAATAAATTTTTTAAAAAATTAGCTTTGCAACAAGACAAATAGTTAATGAGTATAAACAAAACCAAACATGACCGTGTATTTTTTTAGATTAAAATATTTATCAGATATAGGACATCTTGTGACCATGTCAATGAAATCATAAACCTGTCTTCTACTCACATGTTAAAATCATTCTTTTCTTATCTAGCTGTCAAAACAAGAAAGTATGTATATAGATATTTTGTTGAACTATTTATATGGTAAATCTTTCTTTCTACTGTCTAAAATTCAAATACTATCATATGTGCATAACAGAAACTATAAACAAACAAGCAAGCAAAAATCTGAAGAGCTGGGATACTTGGGTGTGGAGTTTTCTTTGGATGGTAGTGGTGGGTCTTTTGCCCTGAATTCATTTGTGTACAGGGAAAGTAAGCTTTTAAGAGTTGCTTTACTGTAGACAAAGAATAGCCTTCATATGCCATCCCTTCCCTATTATACATTCAGATTAGTAGCTGAAAAGTAACTCTACTTTTTGTTTTATAATAACTATGAGTTTTAATTTTAAGATAGAAGAATACTGTAAAAGACCCTAAATACGTGCAAGCTTTGTTTCCCATTTCTTAGTTCATCTTCTCTGGCTGTATAACATGCCTGACCAACACAGAATTCAAACAGAAAAAAATGCTGTGCATATATGGCATATTTTTTATTTTAAAGGAAAGTTTCCTGCAAAAGTTGCGAACTCTACTGTTAACAGACTTAAACATGCGTTGGTTATTTTATTAAATGGTTTAGTGAGTCAGAAATGTTTGTCTATTCATCATATCATCCAACTCTCACACAGAACAGCCAAGTAAGGATCCTGTTTGCTTCAGAGGGATGTTTCCTACCAGCCAGGCTCGGACAGGGGAGGTCAAACTACAGTTCAGAGAAAAACACTGCCATGATTTAGCTGAAGCCTTCCAAAGGAGCAACATTTGGAAAGAGCTCTCTTCCTACAGACTTTGATGGGAAAGAGGTAGGAATGGAGCCAAATTTCAAGGAAGCTTCTTTACTCTGTGTAACCAATGTGGCCCACACAATCTCTCCTCCTGACCTTTCATCACAGAGAGCACCAGTGCGCCACCTTCCATTCACCTTCTTCAAAACATACTGAGCTCAGGCTACAGTCAGTTTGCCCTTGAATCACTTGGCAAGCCCCAGCTCAAGCCAGGAGTTTGACACAAGCCTATTTCTTTTTACCCCTTTTTAAAAAAATAACCAATCCTGTCTCACATGCACATAACAGCACTTTACACAGACATGATCCTTTGAGGCTGCAACTATATGAGAACACAGAAGCATAAGATCACTCCTAAATTTAAAGGGAAAAGAAGAACTTCTTTCCTTGGTAGGAACCCAAAACTTTGGCCAGAGTTTTGCTAACAAATGGTTAATCATTAAATGGTGAAATCTCTCAAGACTAAGTGATCTGTACACCAGCAATTCCATGTGACACAATGCAAACATTCCCTCTTCTGGGCATCTTTTAAGCATTCCACTGGCTCCTTTGTACAGCAGTTTAGTATCTAGTTCTTCTCCTAATTTCTTACTTCAAGATATTCTCAGAATAAATCTGCAAATTGCAAATATGCAAGAATAAAAGACACTTCATTTTTATACGGTATTGTTTTAGAATACTACACAACAAAGCTTAAATAGGAAAAAAAACCAACTGCATTTCCAAAGTGCCCTATTTTTCTTTTTTGAGGTTGGGATGGGTTGTTTGTTTTCTTTTAAGTAACTTTCCTAAGAGAGGAAGAAGCAAGAATGAGTTAGGTTTTTATGAAAAGAGGAAGCTCAGGCCTGGTTACAGAGAAAAGAGGGGAAAGGGAAATTGTGTTTACAGTAAAAAGTTTAAAATTTCACAATAAAATGGTCATGTCAGTGCCATAATAAAGCAATTATCTATCTGCATTGTTTATTTGTATTTTTTCTTCAAAAAGTTTTTATACAATAGTATTAACTGATTCATTAATAGAATAGTTGAAGAGATTATTCAATTTCATAGATATTTCATCCATGTAGAAAAATATTATTATACTCACTGCTAAAATATCTGCCTCCACAGGTAAAAGATTCAGGAAGGCAAACAACTGCACAGTCACAATAGTGTATATCTGAGTGGCAGACAACATCAGCATTCCTATTGATAACAGCATATTTTATTCAATACCTGCAAGAAAAGAATCAGAGTCAAGGCACATAGCAAATACTTTCCTGTGTCATTTTACAGGACTCTTGGTCACTTAAAACTTTTCTAAGGAAGTATGCAAAATGTTATTCAATGTATACTTTGAGAAACAAGTAATCATAAAGTTATAGGATTATTGAAGAAGTTATGTGATTATTTTAAAAGTTCCTTGTGCTAGAAGCATGTCCTTCCATGGGAGTGACAGCATGCATAAACAACAAAAACTGTAAGAGCAAGACTTCAAAAGACTTTAGGCACCACAAAGCAATGCAAGGGGTACAAAGGGATGATCATTCACATTACATTAAACATCCTTAGACACTTAATTTTAAACTTCCCTTCTTCTAGCACAAATCCCAATCAGCAAAATTCCTGATGCACCTCGAATTATTCCACTAAAAGTACGGATTCCAAAAATACACTTGCAAAAGCAATGTGATACCAACTTGAAGGAACTTGAGATTTCTCTCATGCTTAGCTACAACGTGACTGCGGGCAAGCAACCTCTTAAGAACAGAGAAAGCACAAAGTATCTTTTCCCCTTTAGGAAGGCTCACGCCCAACCACGATCAAGTTAGAAAACCCCACATTCAGAATTTAAATATACGTGCTCCAGTACACCCCATACTCATGAGTACAAAGCAAGCACCAATGAAGTGCTACATTCAGCAGGAAATGTAACCACTTTCACTCCTGAATGTAAGAGAATTGTAGGGTCCACAGATGTCTACACACCTCTAGAGATTCTTCCAGTCTCAAAGTAAGAAATTACTGGATATTACATAAAATAATTGCAACACAAAACAATGGGTCCATTTCTGGGTCCAACATGGCTATAAGAATTAAAATAATTAACAGGCAAGTTCCAAAAGTGGACAGTATGCACTTAATGTAATTATCTGAACATCTGTGAATCTCCTCTAACTTCTTTTACTGGAGTAATTAATAAAGTACTTCACAAAAAACTCAATTAGGTCATCCAAAATGTTAGTTGTAACAATTTTTTGTCAAAAACCTCCAAACTGTGGCTTCTTATACAAATGGTTTCATGTGAATTTGTTTCATTTGAATGTTGCTATTTCTTCTGAAAACTGTCTGTTGACTTAACTGAGAAATCACAGCCAACACTACTACTACTTTCTTTTTCAGAATCAAGAAAAACCTAAGAATTCCTGTCCTTCTCACCTACCCTTCATGGGTTTTTCAAACAAAAAGCATCGTCCTATGATGTGAGGCTCTCAACATTAATCAAAGCAAATACCAAAGAGATAAACTTGATTTAAGCTAACATGAAGATAATTAGAATTCATTATTAGTATTTGGAGGAAACAGCTGATACTGATACCTTCAACTGTAGTATTGCAAGTTTTGTCACTCTATTCTCCAAAACTGATATGACATAAACAACTCTTAATGCTGTTAATGAACAACATGATTCCAACTTGGCCAGAATCAGACATATAATGCTTTCTGAAATTTTCAAGTGGTTCACAGAAATGAAGTTACGCTCACAGGAAAGAAATAGTAGTGAGTTACAAAACTAATGAACTTTTATTACTAAATTAAGATTTATCACCTTCTCTCATCAGCCTGCCCTGATGGGAGGGCAGGAGGAGGACATCAGTGAAACTGGAAGGATAAAAGAACCATTGTTTCAAAAATACAGCCATTTTTACTACGACAGAAACAACAATACACTTGAAGCTACCAGAGCACTTTAAACAACACAGTAAATCCAGCACAGAGAGAAGCACTAAAAGAGTATTAAGCAAGGTTAGAACACAAGAATTAAAGTTGTCCTTGCACACAAAATGCATATACAGTGCACCCTTCCCCATCAAAGTTACATGCACACAAATTCTTCTGTGCTCAGGATCTGAGGCCTCAGATGCAAGCCAAAAAGCCTTACAATTCCTGAAATTCCATGGCTCTTTGGAAAGGATGCCCCTCTCAGCTGAGGGAGGCAGCTCAGAGAACACAGAAGTGCAGGTGCGTGGAAAAGGGCTCTACTGGAAACCAAATGAAACAAGTTAAACCTGACTCTGCAGTAACCTTCCACGCTTCACACCTGATTTAGCACTGTATAGACAAAGTTGTCCTTAAATAACTTTGAGTATTTCTTTGCACTCTCCATGCTAGAATGCGCAAACCAAACTGTGCCTGAGGTGCTGCATCCCTCTGTCACAGGTCTGAAATAAGGAGGGGAAAACGTGGGGTGGGCTGGACCAGCACAGCTACGAGCAGCAGAACACCCCTGGAGTAAACACACTAAACACAAGATAAAGGTCACAAAGGCATTGCACAACTCCAGACACAGACAAGAACTTTCATAGCTTTTGGCAAATATTCACAGGTCAGGCTTCACAAACCACACCTAAATATGAAATTTTCAGATATTTGTATCTCAATCAACTCAAAATGTGTTTCAGAGCATAACACAACACAAATCAATTCCACGTTCACATGGCTATGTTTATATTTTAACTCTCTCAATAAAACAGCTTTTCCCTCCCACTTCTGAAAAAAAAAACTTGTACATTTGTATGAAATAAACTTAAATTCTATTCTTTAAAAGCCAAATGTGATTGTAAATCTTACAGCAATTTAAAAAAAAATATACAAACATAGAGAAACTTTGTGACAAATTTCAAATAGTTTGGTAGATTGGGCTGCACCTTCCAAAATTTCATAAACAGAAGATTAACAAAGCCTAGACAGCTAATAACAGTAATTCTCATTCACATCCTCTAATCTCCCCATATCTGAATTCTTGCATTTTGATGCCATCGTATCATTACTGACACAATCCTCCATCTCAGACCTATCACAAAACTGGACACTGACGCACGCAAAGTAAGATCAGCACTCACACCTGTTAAGATGCAGGAACGATTCCTCTCAACTAATTTTAACGTTTTCACTAAGAACTTGGCTTTCAGCTAGTCAGACTCCACGCTACTCATCATCCCGCAAGCCCAACCAGCACCTCCAGCCCGCCTCAAGGACCATACACCCGGCAGAGACGAAACGCGCGACCAGGGGTCGAGCTTCCACCGGGCCAAGCGCGACGCTCGGGGAGCGCTCCAGAGGCCTCCGCTCCGCTTTGCGCATCTCCCTCCCGCGGTTCCCGGTAGTCCCGGGACCGCGGCCGCTCCAGCCGGGCTCAGCCCCGGCGGGGCCTAAGCCGCCCACGGAACCGGGCCCCGCCCCGCTACTCCAAAGGTGGAGGCGAATAAGCACTGCGCAATGGAGCAGCAGGCCCGTAAGTGCTCAGCCGATGCACGGTCGGAGCGCCCAGGGAGCCTCGCGGCCGCGCCCCAATGCTCACCTGCGGCCCGGGGGACCCGCCCCGCGCTCACCTGCGGCCCGCGGTCCCCGGGCGGCCTAGGCCGACGCCATGGCGCGTTCCGTGCGATCGGCGCCCGCGCCGGAAGTCCCGCCTGCCGCCGCTTCGTCGCGGGCGGTGGCCCGGGACAGCCCATTGGCCACACGGACTGTCACTCAGCTGCGGCGGGGCGGGCCCGGTCCCGCCGGGGGCGTGGCTACGCAGTGGCTCCCGCCCCGCCGCCAGGGGGCGCGCGGCGCCTCCGGGGCCAAAGTGGAGCCTCGGGGAGGGCCTCGCACATCTGGGGCACATCTGGGGCACGGCTGGGGCACATCTGGGGCAAGAACTCGGGCACATCTGGGGCACGGCTGGGGCACATCTGGGGCAAGAACTGGGGCACGGGCTGGGGCACATCTGGGGCACAGGTCCTGCAAGGGCAGGATGCAGGGCGTGTCTGTAATTCCACGGACGTATGGATGTGTATGAGGAGTTCCCATGGCTGGAGGATGTCTTGTCCTAAACAGCAAAGCCCTTCTCTCTGTCGAGAGAAGGGACGATTAACCTGAGGGTAAGGACTCCCACGGCTTCACAGGAATGTGTGCATATTTCCCAGCCACAATATTGCAAATATTTCCGTGTAAATATATCGATGACAACTTATAAGTTTGTAAATTGAAAAAAAATTATGCTGAAACACAGAGCATTTCACCTGTGCGTCTTATTGAAACACTGCATCTGCATGTATGGTTCTGGAATTTATATTCAGAGTCTGAAGCTTAAACTTGACAACATTTTAATTTACTCCATATAAAGAAGCTTACTTCAGCCACGGGGACTGCCTGTGTCTGTGGCTGCCAGCCTTGCAGAAAAGTGCAGCATGATCTGAGCAAAAGCTAGTGCTTCCAGGTGGCGACAAAATGCAGTAACGCTTTTTTTTCCGCACACAATTTCCAGACATTCTGTTATTTAAAAAAACTTCAAAAGTTGTCCAGACTTTGTGTTTAACAAAAGGAACGACCTCTTAAAGGAAAAACAGTTATGAGAAGTAACTCAGAACCAAGGGAGATTTTGTTTGGTTAGTTGTTGTTGACCTTATTTAACAAGGAACACGCATTTTTCTGTGGTTTCGACACACCGGGGCAGCAGCATCAGCGTCTGGGTGCCACAGCACAGCGAGATCCCCACGTTACCGGGCCTGTACGTGGAAACGGGCTTGAGCTGCTGCTTGAAGGTGGAATAACAGAATAACCAGGAAGGAAAGGTAACACAGAATCAACCTGTTACCTCACTTCAGCACAGGTCTGTAAGACAGAAGAATGGTTCCGTTGCAGCGACACGCACCCGGGGAGACCCGTCACTGCGTCCGCCCCCGGTGCGGCCCCTCGGGCACTCTCCGTAACCGCCCGGGCAGGTCCCAGCCCCGCTGCCCCGGGACGCCGGTCCGGAGCTGCCGCACCCCAGGCTGTCCCGGCGGGTCCCAGGCTGTCCCGGACTGTCCCGGGCTGTCCCAGGCTGTTCCGGCGGGTCCCAGGCTGTCCCGGGCTGTCCCGGGCCGTCCCCGCGGCCCCGGCCCCGCGCAGGCGCCTGCGTTGCGCCGCCCCTTCCCGGTTGTTGGTGTCGAAGCCGCGGCGATGCTGCTGGTGCTGTCGGCTGAGCACCGGGCTCACCTGGGCTGTTTGCCGCGGGCCGGCGGCGCAGGTCGGGGCCGAGACGGGTCCGCGGGCGGGGGGGAACCGAGTCGGGCCGGGGCTGCAGCGGGGTCTGTCCTCTCTCTGTCCTTACAGCCGTCGGCGAGCTGGGGCGCCTGGCGCTGGAGCAGCTGCGGCGGGGAGCGGCACCGCGGGCCTGCGAGTCCGCCGCCAGTGAGAGCCGGGCCGCGGGGAGCGGGGGGGAGCGGGCCGGGGAGCCGGGGGAGCGGGCCGGGGAGCGGGGAGAGCGGGCCGGGGAGCCGGGGGAGCGGGCCGGGGAGCGGGGGGAGCGGGCCGGGGAGCGGGGAGAGCGGGCCGGGGAGCCGGGGGAGCTGGCCGGGGAGCCGGGGGAGCGGGCCGGGGAGCGGGGAGAGCGGGCCGGGGAGCCGGGGGAGCGGGCCGGGCCGGGGGAGCGGGCCGGGGAGCCGGGGGAGCGGCCGGGCCGTGGTGATTTCACGGCAGGAGGGCGGGAACACGGTGGGCTCTGCGCCGGCCACGAAGTCCCCGGGGCTCCGCGGAGAGGGGCCGAGGGAACGGGCTGGCGGCATGGAGCTCCAGCACCGCGGGGGTCAGTGCTTCGTGCCCGGTGTGGGGACGGCTACGGACATCCATTTTCTGGCACAAAGACTTCTCTGTACCATGCCATAAGAAAGTGGTTTGTGTTTTTCTTAGTGTTTTGTGCTCATATGCTGTACATTATTATTTGAATAATAATAATTTTTTTTTCTAAGCGTATTTTGCACGTTAAGCATTGGATAAATTTGCAGCTTTGAGTCTCACTGCTGCGGCAGTTAGCAAGTAAAAAAGCACTTTGTGCTTTCTTTAAAGGAAAGCTGAACATTAGCGTTGACGTCATTCAGCACGGAGTAGAAGGACTAGTGTATCTTCTTACTGAGAGTTCCAAGCTTATGGCAAGTATACTTTTTCATGTGGAATTTGGGGATACTCTAGAGATGTCTTCTGGACACTTAGGCCTCTAAAAATACTGTTGAATGGGGAAAAGATAGCTCAAAATTTAATGACCTGTATTTTAGTTTCAGAAAAAGGTGTCTCATGCTATTGTCTTATTGAAACATTGTGTCTACATGTATGACTCTGGAATTTGTATTCAGTGTCTGAAGCTAAAACTTGACAACGTTCTAATAGTGTAATGTATTACATATAGATAAGCTTACTTCAGGATAAGCTCTAAATAATAAAACTCAAATGAAGAGTTTGTTGTTCAGCTACTGCACAGGATGTGGGCTAGACTAGCTCCCTGTTCAGCACTCTTTGTCTTTGTCCGGTGTGGTGGGTTTGAGAGCTTTTTCATCTCTTGGCATCAAAAGTTTGAGTGGATATATGCAGACACTAAAATTTTAATAGTTGGACAATTACTGTTTCCATCAGAAACACTAGTAGCTATTGATATAGTAGAATATTTGAGCAATTTGACTGCATGGAGAAGGGGTGCAGAGACAAGGAATGCCAGATTAAACTCAGGCAAGTGTTGCTCCCAAGAGTAGGTGGGGAGGGGATGGAAATGGTGCAGAGCCTTTCCTTGAAACAAGGGGTCTTGACTGACAGGTTGCAGTGTACTGTGGTAGAATGTGGTTGGTTACAGACTGTTACTGCGGGGTGGCACATGGGAGAGGTACAGTGGTATTTTCTGTGGGGTCACTAACAGCTTCCCCAGTGCTGGGCCAGGCTGCTGCAGTAAGCACAAAGGCCTGTGAAGCTTCCCCTGCCCTTGGGACAGGAGCCTGAGCATTGTGCAGATCGCTGCTGGGTATTTGTAGTCTGGTTATCAATGGCACAGTAGCACCCTGCCAAAAGGATTCACACAGCATGTCGTGCCTTGTGACACAACCAAGGTGCTCCCTCATTCTGTTTTGGTCTTTGATGTCAAGGCTTACATGTGATGGGGTTGAATGTTAATAAAAAAAACTGTTTCTGAATCTCATAAAAATCTGCAGTAATACATCAACATCTGTAGATCCTTTAAAACCTGGATATTTGTTTTGTCTTAGATGTAGAATTGTCCTTGGACATTCCTGGAGGAAAATAACTGCACATAGCATATGTGATGTTTAGTTACAGTTTTACTTGGTTTTCAGGAAATAATGATGATTACCTGGCCTAAATTGCTATTTCTAGATTTCTGATGTTGACTTCCAAGATTCCATTCATGTTTTGGGATTCTCAGATGAATTGAACAAATCCTTGCTCCAGCTGTACCTTGACAACAGGAAAGAGATCAGGAGCATTCTTGGAGAGCTGGCACCAAGGCTTCCCAGCTACCACAGTCTGGAGTGGAGACTGGATGTACAGGTGACTTCCCTGATGTTTTTAGTATTCCATCCTTTCCTTCCCATTTTTTTGCGTAATAAAAACCTGCTAAACAATGTAAAAACAATTGAGGCAGCAGTACTTAATGTATTTAAGAATTACATGACTTTGTTAGTGTCCCACAGCAGCCAGTTGTGAAATGAACAGAATATGCAATGATGCAAAGTACTTGTTGCCTGATAAAAATTGAATTCATGATTCTATTGATATTTTTAAAATATTAACATATACTAAACATATTTGGTCTTGATTATCACCTTATTTTCAGAAATATTATGAAAGCACTGATTAAAGCGGGTTAGTATTACTTAATGATAAAACACAATAGTAGCTTGTGTGTATCTTTAATGTGGATGCAAAGGGTTTCTGCACATTAGTCTGAACAGGTTCTACAAAGCTGTTGAGAACTGTTAAGAGCAAACATTGATAACCAATGATCACTGTCGTGTTCCTGTTCCACTGAACCCCTCCTGCAGCTTGCAAGCAGAAGTTTGAGACAACAGATCAAGCCTGCTGTGACTATGAAGCTACATCTTAATCAAAATGAAGATCAAACTGCCCAGGTGTTGCAAACTGACCCTGCTACCCTTCTCCACCTTATCCAGCAGCTGGAGCAGGCGTTGGGGGAGATGAAAATGAACCACTGCAGAAGAATAGTGCGCAACATGAAATAACCCTGGTTCTCCTCTGCTCTCTTACTAAGCAGTTTGTAAAACAGCTCAAAACACTGCTCACAAGTACATTCGAGGAAAAATAAACATCTGGATCAGATGAACTGTTTTCCTGTGCCAGGACCTTGAGCCAGTATATACTGGCCAAATATCTTTGGCTGCCAGCTTTGCACATCTATATGTGGTGACCCTTTTCACAAAATCATCTTCACATATAGTACATGGTAATTAAATGTGATCAGATATTACTACTTGGGATTTTTGACTGGTATTTTTTATGTAATTGATCTCTGTTTTCAAGGTTTTTAAAATTTACTACTGTTCCGTTGTGTTCTTTGTTCTCCATTGCCATTTAGTTCAGAGGAACACAAGTTTTCTGTTCCTGTAGGGCTGCTCACAGATAGACATGGAGCACCCAGCTGTGGTTACTGCCTGCTCGGAGTCTCCTTGCACAGAGCAAACCCAAGCAGAGGCAGAACCGTGCCAGGCTGTGCTGTGTGCTGGTCACTTGGTTACTGAGAAAGAACAAGGCTTGCCCAGGGACCCCTGAATGTTTTATTTTATGACAGGCATCACAGGTGTTGCTTCACCTATGTAGGTTTTCTCAGAAGAGTGTTAATCTAGGAAGAGCTTTGATGTAGAGCAGGGATAGATCTAGATTAAAAACTACATGTGACATTTCTTTAACTCATTAGATGCTCCTCATATAGGGGTACTTTTAAAAGTGCACTTACTTCTAAGCTGTTTGCTTGGGTTTTCATTGAAGAAGAGACTGAACTTGCTGCTAGAAAATCCACAATAAACAGGGTATAGTCATAGTACTGGGCTTTATAAATCCTTCAGATGAACGTAAAATCTCTGTACTATTCAAACACATTTGATCACCATGTGAAATTGAGATAAAATACTGTTATTGACTTACTTTTTTACAATGTAAAATCTTGCAATGAGAACAAAGAAATTATGATCAGGAGCTTTCTATGTCACACTTGTGATTTGGTTCCTTTATCACTTAATCCAACCCCATGGTGATGGAAGTCGGCTTGTCTTCCACAGACTTGAGCATTTTGAGTCACTTGCCCTGAAAGCTGGTGGTCATATTTTTGTGTCCAAAGAAGGAAGTTAGTATTTCTAAACAAAGACTAATGACAACAATACTATGAAAATTTATTCTTACAGTTTTAATCACTTCCAAATTATTGGAGAAAAATCCTTTAGCCTATACAAAGTGGTACAATAGCAGGTAATTTTATTATACTGTGATTAGCACTGCTCTCTGAGCTTGTTGCAGCAAGGAACCAGTACGAAGTATAGAAGAATGGTACAAAAATTCTTTGGGAAGGGAAACATAAACGAGTCTCAGGAGTACTGGGTTTCCTGACCAGGAACACAGCAGATGTCAGGAAAAAATAACCAAAAAAAACCCCCAAAACCCTCAAAACAATCACAACAAAACCCCCAGACCCTCACAAAAACAACAATAAATCTCGAGGAGATGTGCCAAGCCAATGGAAATATGAACAGGAAATGTGACGAAACATAACTGACAAGGAATATTTGTTGAAGCAAAGCCATCAGGAAGTGCACAGGATCTGTGTCACAGAGCTAGCTGTAGTTTGTGTACAGGTTTAAACTCCAACTCTGAGAATCTACATAACCAACATTATATGTAACACTGATTTGAGGGACAAGGATGGTTGAGTCAGGCCCACATTTTCCACCAGAAAAGCCAAATGCAGTTTGGAGAAGTTCATGCTTCTTTTAAAGAAGTAAGGAATAAAGTTCAGGAAAAAAGTACTTATGTAAGACTTTTCTAGCATAGATTCTGATTACTGAGGAGGGTGCATTCTTATCAATCAGCATAGCCTGGAGTCTGTCCAAAACACAGAAATAAAATAACAAAATGCATTACTAAAATAAAGTTGTGTTTGTTTAGCTGGTGTGTGATATCTCTATGTGTGTAGTCATAAAAACACTAAAACACTGGATGCTTCCCCCTGTAAAAACCAACACTTAAGCTGGAAAGTGAACAATATTATTCTTTATAGACACAGCTTCTGAATTTAAACAGTTTTTGGTCACATTGCCATTCAAAAGTTATTCCAAGTGCACCAAAAAATGAGACAAGATTAAAACAGCAATTGTATTTATTAATTATAGAAAACCTCAGGTATGCATTTTGATGACAGCTCTCCTTTCGAGCATAGGCTAAGTCAAAGACAAGTGACTGGATGGGCAGTCAGCAGAGATCCACAAAGCATGACACCTGCATTTGAAACTACCCCTATGGACAGGAGCTGGAAGGACTTAACATACAGCTCTGCACAGGACTCCTACTTGCCAGCAAAAGGCCAAACTGTATCCATATCACAGCGAAGTGGTTACTGTCCATGTCACTCTGAATGCTTAATTCCTCCCATAGCTATAGCATCACTAAATCATGCAATTAAACTTGTACGTGAACTAATTTAAGCATCATTTTGCTTTCAGAAATTAGTATCGCCCATTAACTTTCTGAACAACGGTCTGGGAGCAAAGCTCCTCAGCTTGGCAGAGCCAGAGCGCTCCGAAGGTTCCCGGGGCACCACGAGCTGGGGCTGGACGGGAGCGGCCGCTCCGCGCGGGGTGCCAGCGGCGAGGAGCCCAGCCGATGCCCCGGCGGCGAGCGGCACGGCGAGCGCGACGCGAGAGGGGGCGCGGGCGGGGCGGGCTCCGACGGCCGCCCGGCCCCGGCCCCGGCCTCCAGGGCCGTCCCGTGCCCAAAGTTTCCGCGGCAGTTGCATAACTGCGGGCGGGGCGGCGCGGGGGCCGGGCTGGAGCCGCCGGCACTGCCCCGTCCCGGCACGGCCCCGTCCCGCCGCTGCCCGCCGGGGGGAGGGCGCCGCGCTGCCCGGGGCCGCCCCGCCCGCCCGGGACACCGGCGCGGCTGGCGGGGGCGCAGAGGCTCCGTCCGCCCGCCTCGCCCGCTCTGCTCCCGGCCAGCCCGCCCGCTCCAGAGGGCACGTCCTCGGCGGCGGCCCGGCAGCGGGGCCGGCCCTGGCCACCGCCCGTCCCGGGACGGCTGCGCCCGCCTCCGGGCCAGACGGGCGGACAATGAACCCCGCGGCCGCGGCCCCGCCGCCGGGGCAGCAGGTAATCCACGTCACGCAGGACCTGGACACGGAGCTGGAGGCGCTTTTCAACGCGGTGATGAACCCCAGGCCCAGCTCCTGGCGGAAGAAGATCCTGCCCGAGTCCTTCTTCAGGGAGCCCGACTCGGGCTCGCACTCGCGGCAGTCGAGCACGGACTCGGGCGGGCCCCCGCCGCGCCTGGCGCCCGTGCACGTCCGCTCGCACTCCTCGCCCGCCTCGCTGCCCGGCGCGGCCGCGGCGCCGCAGCACGGGCACCTCCGGCAGCGCTCCTGCGATGTCACGGACGAGCGGCCGCTGCCGCCGGGCTGGGAGATGGCGCTCACGCAGACCGGGCAGCGCTACTTCCTCAAGTGAGTGCGGCGGGAGAAGGGCGGGAGGGGGCTGCGCCGTGAGGCGGCGGGGTGGCCTCCGGGTCCGGGGTGTGTGCGACATTCCGGGGGGAAATTCCCTTCCCGATGGGAGGAGAGAGGCGAGGGAGAAGTCCTGCCATATTTGTTGATAACGAATTTCTTTCCTGCTTGGCCACACGTCCAAGATTCTGAAACTTAATTTTTTTTTTTGAGAAAAAGTTCAAAACCAATTATTCCAGGGCGTTTCTGGAACGTGGGAGCAGAGCTCTGCACGTCCGTGACCTGCCGGAGGTCGAAGGGGCTGTGGATGGGTGGGAGCTGCCCGGCCCGGCGCCGGCCGCCGTGGGTCTGAAGCATCCCCGTCTGCGGGGACGCGGCAGGAGGCCGCCTTGTTCTAGCCACAGGTTTTGGGAAGTGTGGTAACACGACTGCCGATATCTCTTCTGGCCAGTCATTTTCGCCAGAGTGTTTTATTTATGACAATTGACACTTGATTCAAAGCCGTTTGATAGGCCTGAAAATACGTAATAGCTGTAATAAGTGGCAAGGCAACAGTGCCTTATTTTGGTAGATTCTGTAAGTCAGCCACAGGTTCATTGCAAACTAAGTCGTACCGAATTAACTTGGTAAATAAGATAAAATGTTTGCTAATGAAATAAAACATTTACTGATGAAGCATCTACCTGAGAATATTGAGGTAGTTAAACTGCCAGGGCTCCAGGACATCATTTACTTGCTCACTACAGTCTTCTTGTTCAGAAGAGTAAAATCTTGAGTTCACAAATGTTCAACTTTGTGTGGGTATTCAGCCATCATAAATGTCTTAGAAACAATGTGTGAGGGGAAAAAGAGACAAAACTGTTTAGAAAAATGAAAAATAAAATTACTTGATTGTATAATGATTTCTTTGACTTGTGGGTTTGGAATCTCTGACAGATTACTCAAGAGCCCAGTCTCTGAATAACTGCCGAGTTTAGATTTTTTGCCTTTTGTCACACTCTGAGCTACCAGCAAAGCATGTAAATACCTTTCTGTATGTCACTGTATGTTGTTTATGATGCTGTGTGCATATGTCCCAGAGTCCAAACATAGAAGTTTGGTATTAATCTGGTTTATCACCTAAATGAGAAGATCTCGTGTCTCTGCACTTTCCGTGCATTTTTCTCAATAGAACAAGATCCAGAGAAGTAGCTGACTGACAGGAGCCCTGTAACAGACCATTCATAAATGATTATTCAATATAAATTCTTGCTAGGGTTGGCTAGGGAGTGTTTTCAGATACCTCTGGCTAAAAATTGCATAATATAATCTTTGTATGCTCTGTGTCTTTTGACTAATATCAAAATGAGCTCATGTGGTTTCACCTTCCTGTCATGCATTTCTGACCTAGGGACAGAGTTTTCCAAGTCAATGGATTCTTGTTGCTTAGGCCAAAAATAAAAGGCCTTTAGTAAATGGAAAGCATAGGTAAAAACTCCAAGTGGTGTTAATTTTTTTTTCCAAATCCTGTCGACAGTAATACTCTGGTTAACAGCATCCTTTTAATTATAAAATACAATATGCATTGTGCATGTAATTTGTTACCTAAGTTAATATTTGTTTTGTTTCCCCAGTTTTATCTGTCCAATAGAACTTCTCTCGTTTATATAAAAATTAATTGGAATAATGCATTTCTTTTTACCTTTAATGTATTTTGTTATACCCCAATGCTTTGGGGAGTAATATTTAGCTATAAAATGCTCACATGTGAATGATAGTATTTTACAAATGGTGTAATATTCTTCAGGTGAAAATACAATTTAAGATTGATTATGGAAAGCAGCATTTAAAGCTGTGTGCAATAAAATAATAGAGGATTTGAGTCAGGTGATGTGCTAAAAATCATCTTTGATTAAACTAGGAATACAAAGTTACATTTCCCTATACTCAAGGAAAAAAAAAAAAGCCAGTGCTTTCCAGTGTAATCATTAAGATTTGTTTCTTGGCATTAGCAAAAAAAAAAAAAAAAATTGAGAAACCAATTAAAAGTAAATAGCCAAATTAGGTCCTATTAAAGCCTTTATTATTTGTTGAAGTTTAGAATGCAATTTGTTGTATTAAAACATATTTTAAATAATTATTTAACAGAAGTACTAGTGTGAGTTTCAATGAACAGTGAGCTAGCCTTGTTGATGGGGAACCAGCTACAACTTGCAGCAGTTGCAGTCCTGCATGTCAGTTCCTGCAGAAATTTTCTGGCTGTGACTGGAAGAAACATAAGTAGCCTGGGGACCACTCCACCCTGTAATTAAATACCAAACTGCATAAGTGGGGGCTGGAAGACAGGCTAATGAACACACACTTGCAGCAATGTTATCTAAAGCATTTTTCTGTGTGAGCATGTGTGGAGAAAAATGTAAGTGTGATTTATTTGTGATAAAGAGCATTTCTGTAGAGACAGGCCTACTGCCTGCTCTTATGCTGTGAGCAGGGAATGTCAGTTCCATATTGAGCTGCTTGCTGGGCTATGTATACATATTCTGTAAAAAGAATGTTTCGAGTATTACTTTTTACCAGTTTGGGTTTAGGTGGTACAGCCTCATATTTCAAATGAAGACTGAGGGTATTTTCTCAGTGTGTGCAGAGATCTTCTTGGTCAGACTCTCATAAACAGATTTGTGAAACTTTTGCCACTGTTATCTTTATCACTGTTATTTTTAAAATGTTACAGTAAACATTTGCCATACCAGGACATATTTGCCAGTAAGTTCCGCTCGGGGATAAGGAGGCTAATTACTTACAATATTTCATTTACTCAAAATGTTCAGATTTTTCTTACTGGTTTCTGTTGGAATAGAGCTTGATTTAACACATGATCAGTTTTATATAACTAATCATGTTTGGCAGGACAGCAGAAGAATAATATAAATAATACAAATACTATAAAAAGTTATACAAATACAATGAAAAACTTTTTTCCTGAGGATGACAAAACAAATAGTACTAAGATAACTGAACTGCTGAAGTGATTTTCTAATACGGTCTCTCCTTGAAAAGCATTTGTGTTAATTCTGTAGAGACCTGTTATTTTACGTGGGTAATTTACATTGTGCTTGGTCCTGTACAGCATTCATCATAGAGAAACTTTTCCATCTTGGGAGTGTAGTTACCCGGCTGGAAGTGGGGGAGGAGGGGGACAGTGCTTGAGGAGGTAACTCAGGATCTGGTAGGAATGTGGAAGGCGCTGGTGCCTCTGCACTGCTGTGCCACGAGTGTGACCTCGGTCGGACGCGGGTGTGATGGGTGCCCTGCGAGGGGGGCTCGCCTGGCTTTGGCTTCCCTTGGCCCTGGGAGAGGAGTGCTGCAAGGCAACAGGCCATGCATCCCTGCTGGCTTTGGTGTCGGGCAGCAGAGAGACATTTCACAGGTTCATGTGGCTTTTGGAGCATTTAGTCCACACCTTAAGTGATTTTTTTTGTTCCCCGTTTCCAGTGGTTATTCCTGTGGGACTTAGAGCCTGAACTGTTCCCCTTGCCAGCATCTCTTTATTAAAAATAAATTGCATTGTGCTAGACAGTACCAGGATGCATTATTGCCAATGGCTTTTATCCAAAATTGTTGAGTGCATTAAAGAGTGCTTAACAGGCAAGAAAGCTGTGATGCACCACTGAAGTTTGATTGTCAGAAATTCAACCATAGCTCACATTTATAACTCATTTTAGAGATACTTAAGAAGTTCTGAGATTGGAATGCACACATAAAAACTAAATTTTCAACCTGTAATTGACAGCATTAGGGGTCTGTCTGATTGCTCCTCAAGTGCTGATTTAATGGTGATGATGTTGGAGTTCCACTTAAAAACTCCCAAGGATCCATGAGCTGCTCTTCTCTGAATTTGGCAGTGGAACCAGCTACAGAGTTTCTGATGCAGGCTGGTATTTATTCATTTTCTGGTCCAAGATGGTGTCTTTCCATGATGAACAGATTGTTTTTTTCAGAATCTAAAAATCATGTCATCAGTGCTGCTTTAAAGGATTTGGTGGTTAATGTGGAGCTTAATAAAATCTGAGGGCAGAAGCAGATACGGAATACAATTGCTTCGGGGACACATTTGATTTGCAGGATGCGATCCAGTTCCCTCTCCTGTTGAGTTTTCTCAGTTAGGATACAAGGTACATTTTGTATCAGTGAAACATCAGTGAAGAAAGCTTTAAGCAAGACTGCACTGACCCTAGAAGTATTTACGAGAAGAATTTCCTTTGAGGAAATATTTAAGAAACTTCTTGTAATGGGCTGTCTAGAAGCAGAATTTGAATTTTGCTGTATGCATTTCTAAATTACTTAAGGAATCAGTGGTAGCTGTCCTGTACAAACTACTGAGTTGATGTAGAATTTGATATATTGGATAATTGGATATATATTTGATATATTATGTACAATTTTGAGATAAAAAGTTAATAATGTGCACATGGAATTATTGGTTTAATGAAATTTGTCTTAAGTTAGTCCTTTAGTCATAGTGTTAAACCTAAAGTCCTGGAGTACTTGTGCATTAATGGATAATAAAATAACTGTCAAACATTCATCTCATTAGATGAGCTGAAAATACAAATGCTTTATGCATTAATGATTAGGAAATAGTAACAATTAGCATATTCTTAGAAAGATATCTATGGAATTGATACAGGTGTTACTTTAGAATGCTACCATGAAAACTAGACATTTTCTCTGAAACCATCTGAAAGGGTTTTGTCTTTACAAATGGTTTGGGTTGCACAAAGAAAGAAAATGAACAGTGGGTTTATTTTTATCATGTTTGTGAGCTGCTATAGTCAATACCTAAAAGCTGGTCTGCCTGACCATCTTTACTCCATAATTAGTAGATGACAGTGTTTGCTGTCTGCCTCTGAAAGTTATGGTGGTGTTAAGTTTTAAACAGGCTGTATAGAATCTGTAAAGTCTTACTTTCAAGCTTTTTGCTGTTCACTCCTTCAGATAGTGTTGGAAGAGTCAGTGGTGGGGCTTTGGCTTGTTTCCTTTGGCATGCTTTGACCGAAGCTGAAAACTCTGTCTTTTTGATGTCGTGGCCTATTACAGGACAAGAGCTTCTTTGTAACAGTGTTTGGTGCTCAGGGGCTTTGCTTGATGGGCAGTTACAAATTGTATCAAAGCATTAAATCCAAAGGAAATGTCATGTGGGCTGAATTTCAACGTAGAGACTTGTGGCATTTTCCCTCTTGATTGGTCAGCATGACGTAGGGTGGAGGTATTTGGGGGTTATTTGCTTCTTCGTTGATTTGTTTGTGGATCTTTTTATTTTCTTTAACTCAAAGTCCAGACCTAGAGAACTCTTCAAGAATGGAAATCTTGGGAGCACTGCACTGACCTGCAGCTTTCCCTCCCTATGACTATTTTAACGGCAGATGTGATGGAAGCTGCACTGCAGAGACAGACACAGACTTGCTAAGAGAATATAATCAGAATATATTGTGTTAAAGCTGAAATAATTGCTTAGAGTGTCACCAGAAAATAATGCAGTGTAAAGGGAGATGTGGAAGAGGAGTTGGCTGCTCCATGTCCTCGTGGTTCGCAGCGAGTGCAGCCGCAGCTGCAGCACAAGCTCAGCAGTAGCAGAGCTGCAGGTTCAGACACAGCTTTTCCTGCAGCGCCTTGTTTCTCAGTTCATGTCTGCTGACCCCGATCTGTTGGCATTATCAAAATGTTCCTTTTTGTTTATTAGGTATTGATCTATCCCTGATAACTTTTGGGTGCATTTTTCTGACAGTCTTCCAGGTTTGAGAGTAGCAGGATGCTTCCATGACACTTTTGAGATTTTTCTTGTACCAGAAGTAATCATTTTTTCCTACCTGTGATCAATTTTCCTTGTCTGTCTACTGAGTTTTTTATTAAATGTTCTATATTCCAGTTTTCCAATGATGGATCAGTGAGCAAAGGTGTAAGCATTACAAAATGCAGTAATAGTCCTCCATCACGCAATTATTGAAGTACTAAAGTGTCTTGTTTCCAAAACCAAAGGCAGTGTTTGAACTGTGAGCCTTAAATTTTGTGTAGGCTTTTAAAGAAGTTTCAAAGCTTCTTGGTTGGTGTATTTTCTTAGTCCTCAGTGTGACTGAGGGCCTGAGTGCAGCAGGCTCTGAGCAGCGGGCAGTGGGCACGGCTGGGAGCTGACCTGGGCTGGAGGCAACCCCAGCGCGGTTCCTGTTGTGCTGCCGACTGTGTCTCTTGGCAAATCACGGAATTTCCCTGTGCCTTCTCTTCTGGGCTTCATTTCAGCATCTGTCCTTGCCCATGAAAAAACTTCTGTGTATTGAAACAGGCAGTGTACAGTAATAAAACTTAAATATTGCTTTGTGGACGTTGTTTCTTACCATGCAAGCTTACACCCTTTTGTGTTCCCATGGGTCAGCTCAGACTTTATCACCAAAATATCACAGGCAGTTGCTGGCAATTCCTGATTGATTGCTGCCAGCAACGGGAGTTCAGAATCCCTGAAAAGAATACAGATGGCTCTTTGAATACACTTCTGCTGCTGGCAAAAGCTAGCTATAGTTTGTACAAACTACAGCAACTCCCCAAAGACTTTTGGAGATGGAGCACACAGACACATGTACCAGGAAGGCACCTTACCCAGCTGGAGTTTGTTAGGTTTTTAGACCATATTTCCAAAGGTCTCTTCACCTGATGAAATCATCTGACCAATGTGGGTTGTAAGTCACCTTTTAAAAAAAATAATGGAAGAAAAAAAGAACAAAACAGAATTGTTGGGTATTGTTTGTTTGCCTAAGCAGCCTTTTGTAATCTTAAGGTAGAAATGCCAAAGTTGTTTTCAGAAGTTTCTTAAAATCCTGTATTTTCAAATGCTTCGGGAATAGAAGTGACTGCCATATGAGAAAGGCTTTGGTTTGTCTGCTTAGTCAGACTGTTTGGACAAAAGCAGCTTTTCTAATTTTGACATGTGCTCCATATGGTCTATCTCAGAGCACACGGGCAGTTCCATCCTGAGGATGCCCATCTTTGCAGCCTCCTGCCAGTGCCCTCACCTACATTAGGTGTTCCTGGGCTCAAACAAAGCAGGCTTTGCATCAGTAAATCAGTGCAGCCTGTGCTGTGTGGGCACCATCCTGCAGCTCTGTGGGGAATGTGGAAAAGGTCAGCCTTTTGGAGCTGGCAACCAGAACTTTGTGTGGGAATTCTTCACAGAAGGTTTTTTAATTGCACATTTGGTTTTCATACTGCATTTCCCATTTCATGTTTTACTCATTCCATTGTATATGTTTAAACAGAAATATAAGTGCTTTTGCTTCAGAGATTGGGGAAAATATTTTTGCAAATGAAGTAAAATGAATGATGAAGAAAAGACGATGAAAAGAAATGCCTACTGTTACTTAAAATGTAATTTCTAAAGGTATAAAGCAGGCCGAATTGTATCGGCACGCCAAAACTGAGGGTTTGATGTGAGTGAAGTTAATGTGGAAATTGTGGGCCACAGTTTCATTTTGAATAAATGTTATCTCTGCAACCTACAACTCTAACTGCCGTGGCAGCCTTGCCAGCAGGAGGGGCACAGTGATGCCAGTGGTTCTTGCCATCCCTTCACACTGCAGAGGATATTCCTGGTCTAGTGCTTTGACAGCCATTCCTTTGATGAATTCCTTTTCCAGTCATGGAATGGTGTTTTCACAGATGCTGCCATCACTGTCTCTCAGCCCTGACATTACCAACAGTATGTTACAATATTAGATAAAGCTTAATTTTTATTAGAAGTGGTGGGGGGCTCTGCTTCTTTATTCATGTTCTATAGTTAGCATTTTGATTTTTGTCTGTTACTGGAAGACTTTGGGGAAATGGAAAATCAATGAAACTATGCTACTGCAAAAGAGCAGACAATGTAAAATTTAATAACTAGAGTAAATGAGATTTCTAGTGAGACTATTTATAACTTACTGAAAGTGCAGTAGTAAATTATTGATATGTAGAAGAAATTCAGGTTTTGTTTAAGATTTAGCAGTGAGACTAGTCAGTAAAGGTATGTATCTTGTAAAACATACTTTTTCAAAGCTAGGAGAGGTCCTGGTTTGAGATTTGTAACTTTATAAAAACCTTAGCAATTTTAGTCCATGAGTCGTAAATGAAAAAATAGCTCTTGGTGTTAACCATGCCAATGCTCTCCCAAATATATGAAGAAATCTTATTTTAAGTAGTCATCCACAGTGACTGGATAGTTCACATTATTATATTTATTTTCTTTCTGTGGTAGTCTTTCTTTGAGGACAAAGGGAAGATCTAGCTTTGATTCCATAAACTCTGTTTAGTTTTATATATCTTGTGAATTATTTGGCAAATTTGGCACGATGTTCCCTTGCCAAACATCTGGATGAGGGGTCG
Organism: Haemorhous mexicanus; assembly: GCF_027477595.1. Lineage (NCBI taxonomy): Eukaryota > Metazoa > Chordata > Aves > Passeriformes > Fringillidae > Haemorhous > Haemorhous mexicanus. The sequence continues at coordinate 26,448,805 of NC_082350.1, forward strand.
TGCTGCCATGGCAGGTCCCTGTTTTGTGTTGCAGCGTGGAAATGAGTGAGCAGCCTGCTGCAGCAGAAGGGGTTTCAGGTGCTGCACATTCCAGAAAGCAGCTCCTGTGCTGATTCTCTTGTCAAATAATTGCCAAAACGTAGGCACTGGAATGATCCTGGTGGTTATGCTGAATATTTATGGTCAAATACTGCTCAAAACATTCATTAAATTTAGAGGTCTTTACATGGTCTTTTTTTAGCAATCATGACAGATCTTTCTTGTAACAAGGCGTTGGACAATAAAGGGTGAAGGAGCATCAGTTTGCAGATGAAACAAGCTGGGATGCAGTTAAGGCACAGGAGCACTGTCAGTTTCCATTTTGTGCTGCCTTTCTGCAGATACAGACATATGTTTGCATTTATTTGAGTCATTTTGTGGTACTGCCTGGTTTGCTTTACTAAAAGCATGCCTTCCACTGAGGATATTGTCTCATGAACATTTCCTTTTTCTGTCAGGATGGCTTCTACTAGAACAATATTTTCAGTGGTCTTTTTTTATCTTAGAGAAACAAATGTCTGATTCATTTTTCTAGAAAAAACAGGAAGCTGTGAAGTAGACAGACTGGAAAAGAAATGCATGCTGTTACCTAAAATGTAATTTCTAAAGGTATAAAGCAAACTGGAAGTAACTCTTTGTTAGATTCTAAGGGGATATTACAGTTTCACTGTTTTTTCTCCTATTATCTCAACCTCATGTGAAGAACAATTTAAGATGATCTTGTTATAAAAAACCCCAAACCCAAAAAGCACCTACTCATATGAAAACTTCAGATGAAAGCAGTTTCAGCACAGCAGCATGTATTTTGAAAGCATGCAGCCTCTGCACTTTTGTGAGTGATGTTGCTGTGCCCTTGGTCAGTATTGCTGCCCTGGGTCTGACAGATTTTCACCACAACTAATTCCTTTTCAAAGCAAGAGAAAAGACCAAATGGGGAGATTGAAGTTGGGAGTTCCTTCTGGCATGTATGAGGTTGAGATCTTTTTTAAATGGAATGCCATGATTAATGGATAAAATGTTCCAATAATTTTAATAGACTGAAAAGCCCTGCATATTCATAATCAGGTTACTAAGCATGGCTCTTTTTTTTTTTCCCCCTATAGAAATGATTGATCCTAGAGGCAGATTATTCTCAGATTTGCATACAGATCTGTTATTATGACCTTCTTGGGTGCTGGAAATATCCACAGACATTTTGCACCTGTAACAATCAAAATGACTACATGTTGAAAGGGAAGTGGAACATTACAAATCCCATACCACAGTAATCACTGCAGTAGGATTATGGTTCTAAGTACATGCAATCCCAAGTATTAACTCAGTGGTGAGGTGCTGCTGCTGCTGCTGTATCACTGGTTCTAGTCTTGACCTTGCTGTGAATAATCTGGTCCTCCATCCTTGTACCTTTGTTACTGTTCTTTTCTCTCTGGGGGCTGTAGTCTTTACTGTTGCTGTAAATACAAAAATTAGAAATCATTGAAAAAATATTCCCTTAGCACAACCGCTGTGAAAATTTGAAGATTTGTCCTTCATGTTTTATTACCCATGCCAGAGGGATGCATCCTAAGGAAAAGTCAAGCTAAAAGGCTTCTGTTATTCTCACATTTTGTACACTGACAGATAGGAGATGAACTTCCTCAGAGCTGTAATGAGAGAGCTCTGTTGAAAATGTGTGAAGTTTAGTTTTGGCTTCTGCAGATAAGTAAAATACTGTGTGGAAAGATTATCTTGACTTTATTTATAAGGCACCTGCAAAGTGCAGAGCCATCAGCAGTGCCTCCATCATTTGGAGTGGTGTTTTTTTCTTGATGAATGTACTAGGAACAGCAGAGAAGAAGAAACCTCTGAACTAAAATTCCTCTTGGGGGCATGTGGGAAGAACATATCTCTGCAAGAATTCCATCTGATACAGACCTGAGTTTTTCCTGACTCTGTTGGGTAGGTCCCAGTTGTGGCTTGAGTTTTAGGTACCGGCAGAAGGGAAATGCTTTCAAGTCATTCAGTTTCCAGTTTTTTCATCAAAAAGAAAAGTTGCAAATGTTTTTCACCATAGGGTCTTTGAGACAAAGCTATGTCAGTTTTAAAAATTTAATTTATATGTGACATTTTACGTAAACCACAGCTTTTTAAAAAAATTATTTAATGTTAGCTCCTGAGATTTTGCAGTTTACAATTGAATTATTTCTTTGAGACATTTGAATAACTATTCCTTTGATAATGTAATTCTAAATGGCATATGCAAGGATCTTGACCTTCCAGATCATCTTTGCTAGGCCTAAATAAATCTTGAAAATATTTAATTGTACTTTCACTTCATGTTTATTATTTAAAGCAGTCTAAAGCAAGATAGTGATCACTTTAAGCATAGGTGAGGCATTCGTAATTGTTCTTCAGTTCACATAACTTTTCTGTATGAGGTCAAACCTCAGGTGTCTGGGTTAACTGTGCCATGAAAAGGGCAAATTTAAATCCAGGGTTGATAAATTACATACTTCCTGCTGCTTAATTTGGTGCAGCTTTTAATTCCCTGTGCAACCTTTATTTTGACCCCTTTATTTTGACAGGACTCAGTGTAAGCACTGACAGACAGATCCTTCCATGAAAATAACAGGTAAACAATATCTTAAGTTTTGGAAAATACTGTGACATTGTGGGTTCTTGATGGGGGGAGCAGAGGGGAGGGCTGGGTGCTTCTCCCCATCCCTGGGGTAGGACACAAGGGTTGGCTGAGAGCTGTGTGGGGAAGCTCAAACTGGAATCAGTCTGAAGCTCCTCACTGAGAGGGCACTCAGGCACTGGAACAAGCCCCCCAGGGAAGTGGCCCCAAGCCCAGTGTTGGTCAGGAAGTGTTTGGATGACTTTCAGAGAGCTGGTTTAACTTTTAGGTTGCCCTGTGTGGAGTCAGGAGTTGGACTGGACAATCCTCATGGGTCCTTTCCAGCTCAGGGTATTATATGTTTCTATTAAATAACTCTGCATTTATTTAATAAGAAGTCCACTTGAAATACAGGGAGACTTTTTCAGATAAGAAGCTGGTCGGAAATAGTTAATTCCTACTAGATTTTGAAAACCAGATGTTAGGTACCAGATTTTAAATGGTGTATTAGGAAATTTCACAGCACTTAGAACACTGCCTTTCAAATTCTATTTTTCAGTCAGTGTCAGCAATTTTGTAGCTATGATACAGCATTTTAGTTTTTAAAAAAATCACACCTTTGCTGAGGGTAGCTAATGTTTTTCTGCAACCACTCCATAAAAACACACACACCCCCACACTACTCCCCAGTCAAAATTGTATTTGTTCGCCCAGCTAAATATCTAGGCTAAACTTTGCCTGATCAGTCATTCTCTTGCATTCCTAAATAAATAGATTTAGGGACTGCATTTGACTTGCTGATAATCTGTGGGATTTGTGCTGCCTCCATTTCGTGGCATTATTCCTTCTGAGTACAGCACAGTGTGTTCCTGTGACATGTGCCCTCTTCTCATACCAGCAATCCTCAGGCACGTGCTCCTTGCACCCCATTAGAAATCAGTAAGATGCACCTACCTTGCTAAACATCTGATATTTTTATGCATTATTCCGAGCTTAAGGGAAGCCTTGCATGTCAGCATTTCAATCGTAAAAATATTTATTTTCAAATGGACTCTGCCTGATTGGAATGTTGCTTCAGTGTCAGAAGTGACAGAAATTCCTTATGTTCAGCTAAATCTTATTTGAAATTCTGGTCTCATTTTTAAATTCTCATGTACAGAGAACACCAGTGCAGAACTGTCACCCTTCCTAAACTCAGGTCAGCTGTCAGTTTTGAGACATCATTTCTTTATTTTGGAAATGTCTTGTTTGAGAAAAGACTTGGTCTTTAAACCAGCTCCTGCTTTTCATCTGTTTTTCATGGCAAATGATCACATTTCCCAACCATTTGCAAACAGTGACTGTCTGGCAGGATTTCCTGGATACACATTAGTTTTGAGATTTGAGTAAAAGGTCAACTTTCTGAACTCTGGTGATTACTGTGGTTATTTGTCCTGCCTTTTCTTCCATGGGAACTAATCAGCTCACATGGAAGGTAGAAATAGTGTCCAAGAAAAATTCATCTGCTAGCTAATCACCTCCACCATGAATTATAGTGAAAAAAATAATCCAAGTAGGACATCTCCTGACCTTTGTATACTAAAACTCTGAACAGCTGGAACCAATATGTTTGGAGTCAGAGTTTTGTAAGAAGCTTCTGAAAAACTTATTCATGACCTGATCCCATTTTTGTCTCTTAGAGTGAGGCACTGAGGCCCTCTCAGCACGTAACTCCAAGTTGTGTGAGCAGAGAGAAGTGGGTAACTAGTGCTGACTGTGAAAAGAACCATTTCTTTTAGACCTTTTTTTAATATTCTAAGCTGATCTTCAAATTTAAGAGGGTAGTAAAAACAGATAAACCAACAGATGTTTATAGGAATTTGACCAATTTTAGTTTGTTTCTTGTGACTCCACTGAAAGAAGTGATGGGATTTTTCTCATGTGCATGTGCCGTGTAAGAGATTGAAGCCGTAGAAATTTTTCCATGTTGTGAGGGAACCCTCTAAATGGGCAGTAGGGAATAGGAGAGAAGATGCTGATGTTGATAAAAGACAGGGTTTTGTCATTATTTGCATGGAATCCATCAGACATTTCTTCAGGCCCTGAAAGTGAGAGGTGTGTCTGAGTATCTGAAGTCCTAATGGATTTCTTGATCTAGTGGGGAAGAGGAAGGAGCCATGCTCCACATCCCTTAGCTCCAGCAGCTGAGTTTGGCTGATTGCTTTCCTTTTCCTCACCTTCTGGGGACTTAGAAAGAGGGCAACATTATTTTCTACCTTTTGTCTGTTAAGAATTATCTATCTCCTGAATTGTCTGTTTTCCTTACTGTATTCTCAGTAGTGATGAAATGGCCCAAGTGGAGGAAGTAAGATAAGTCCTGATGCATTCAAGGTCATGGTTGTCTCAGCATTCATTTAAGTGAAGCAGATTTTTTCCTATTGAATTTATTTTGCAGAGGAAATGCCAAAGGCACCCTGGTAGCTGCTTTCTCTGCCCGTGGTGTCTGGAGCCTTTTTTCTGCGCTAGGAATGAGATCTGAAAGTTTTGTATTTGTAGGGTTGGGGCTGGAGGGGAACAAGAAGCAGCTGTGTGGGTTGTTTTTTAGGCAGGTGTGGATTCTCCCCCCTCTGGTGTCTGCAGGAATGTCACCAGTGCCACGCCCAGGCAGGTCAGGGGACACCTGAGTGGAAGGTTCTTTTAGACCTTGCAGAAACGCTTGGGCAGAACAGCTCCATCAATAATCAAGTGTTCCTGTCCTCAGGTACATACTGCACATGGAAAAGAAATTTGTAGTGTCTGTTTCACTTTAAACACATAGGTTTGAAACAGTGGTTCTTATGATTCTTAATCTGCATCATATAACACTTGAAAGGATAGCAGGGACCAAGAACCAGAATTTGTGGTTGGATAAAAATAGAAGTGTTATGAATCATGAGCAAGTGAATAAAACTTCAGTGTCTGCAGGTACCAGTCACAAAGTTGTTCCTGATGATATTTCAATAACAAATTATTTTCTATAATACTGAGAGATTTGAGTGGCTTGATGCTTTAAATAATTCTATCTACCTCATACCCACTATTGAGGTAGATAAATATAGACCCAAAATAATTTTATTCATCTAATTAGTTATGTCAGTGACATATTGAATTAAATTTGTTGCCTAATCAATATTTTTAGTTGGTTATGTTGTAACTAAATCACAGGAGAAAATGCTTTTACATTTGCTGTTTGGCAGACCAAGGTCTTATTTACAAGATGTAAATCTTTGTCTGAAGAGTTAGGGATTTGGGTCATGGAGGGAAAAAAAAATAAATTTAGTATCTAGTTTGGCTCTGCATGTCTGTTGTGCTGTTGCTACTGGCATTCATATTAAAATATAAGTATTGCTGTCTGTGAAGTTCAGTGAACAGAAGTTATTTTGGCCTTTTTGGAGCTTAATGAATGTACTGACCTGAAAGCTGAGGCTGTGAGAATGATCTCTGACCGAGAGCTGCAGTGCCAGGAACTGCTCTGCACAAATGTGTGTATTTTGTGCCAGTGTTCAGTTTCTAGTGATGGAGGATTGTCTGCTTGGGAAAGGTGTTCCTCAAACCAATCCGTGGTATTGTTTGGAAATCCTGACCCAGCAGTTCAAAAGCTTGTCATAGGAAAAAGAACAACTGCTCTGCATTTGTGGCAAGAAATTCTAGAGACTGTGGTAACAATATTTTGTTTTCTTTTGAAGAAATGCTGTTCTCTGTATGATTTCAAAATCAGAAGGTAGGCAGGATTGCAGATGGGCCTACTTACAGAGTAGAAAATAGTTTTATTTCTGCAACAAAAACCTTTTACAGACGTGTACTTCAATATATTGCAATGATCTGAAGCTCTTGTCAAGTAATTCTTCAAATTACAAAGGAAAAACAGTGCATAATTGTTAGCTAAATAGCAAAATAGAGTCTTATTGATATTATGACAATTAATTCAACCCTCTAAATTCTCTGATTAAAAAGGCACCAGTACTAGAAAAAGAACCTCTTTTAAATTTTTTTTATTTTTTAGTGAATTTAATTTTTTTATGCTAATGAACATGCCTAAATGCACAATGCCCTGGAAACATTAACAGTCATTTTCTGACAGACTCAGAAACCAAAACATGAAACAAAAATTTTGATTACAAAGGAGAATTCTGAGACTAAATTCTGTGGAGTCATACATTTCTCTGCCTCTGGCCAGTGCAGTAAAATATAATGTTAGGTATTTTTTCTACCACCTCAAAGGTATTTTGTGTCCTGCTTTGCTTTGGGTTGTTTTTCTCTCCTACCGTCTGTTTCTGCCCGGGGAAGATTTTCAGTGTGTCCTTCTCAGGGCACTCTGTGTGGTTGAAGGGGGAGTTCTTGTTTAGGCATTCACTTCTACTAGAGTGCAGAACATGTTAAAGTAATTACAGCTTGTCTAGAAATGCCACCTTGGCAGTCAAGAGTGTTTATTAGGTTGGGCCACTTCTCCCATTCTTGTTGCAAGACAGCACCAATTTAAGTTTTGTGTATGCAAACCCTGATAAATACGGTCCCTTTTGACATGGCCTTTATAGTGGTAAAGTGGGGCATTCACAGCAAGTCCTGGTGATAGCCCTCTGGCTCAAGTCGAGGACAGATAGAACCTTTCATTTCATAACCTGTTCAACAATTGCAGAAACTGCACGCATCTGAAAGTGTCATGTATCACTCACAAAAGAATGCTTTGTCTTCAAATTGCTACATATTCACCTAAATAAAATAAACATGGTTTTAATAAAATCATTATATGTTTCTTTAAATATGAGTGCTACAGGCACTCATCAAGTAAACAAATGCATTAATGCTATTATATACTGTATACTTAAAAAACCCTAAGAATGTTCTATATAATAGCTTCATTCAGTACCTTTTTTCCCTTTCTCTCAAGAATTGGGATTTCATCCAAATTCTAAAGGTTAAGTTGTCAATAGAACTCAAAGGGTGTTTTGTTTCCATTTGTATAACTAGTTTAATGTTTTTAAGGCCTCCATGTACACCAACAATGGAATCAGTCAGTTACAGGGGAGCTTAGCAGGACATTCTCAAAGTTCTCTTCACAGCAAATTATGCTGAAACTAATTCAGGAAAAGCTGAACAGCTCACAACTCTCTTCACTGAAGGAGTTACGTAGCATAGTGTAATAAATATTCAAATACAGATGTAATGTTCCAGCTCCAAGATCAGAGATGAGGATGAATACGCAGCAGGAGAACAAAGTCCATTCTTCAATCAGTTTAATAATTACATTGTGGCTCCTTGTTAAAGCTTCATGTAATTTTCATGAAACATTATTGGTGTCTAAAAAGCAAGTGCCATGAATTTGATTAGGTCAGACTTGTGAGCTGGAGTACTGCAGAGCATCACTTGAACTCCCACAGCAACAAGTGGCCGAACTACTGAGTGTTATGAATTTCTACCCTCTAAAGGAAAGTGATTGAGAAATACTGGGTTTTATATTTATGTGCTTTTAGTGATGTAAGGAATGATATATTCTCATTCTTTCCAACTGTTGAACAGCAGAAATGGAATCAGGAGCATGCATCTCTAAGCTCTTCCACCTAACAGCTATTTTAGTTTCTCGTGTGTCTACTGGGTACATGATTTTTGCAAAATATTATTAACATTCTGGCTTTGAATAAGGCAAAATTTTGTCCATTCCTTATTAACAATGAGTAATGTTGACATATAATTAAATTGCTGAGGCAGCTGTTTAGGCTGAGTTTTGAGGTGTCAGTGGGGGCACCTTGAGTGCTTTGCAACAGCTGTGGGCACACAGCGGCTGCACCAGGTGACTCTGAAGTGCCAGCAAGTGCTTTGAAGTGCCTGAAGAATAGGCAAAATTCTTCCTTTTCAGAAAAGGAGGTTCTTCATACTAAAACCTTCGTACAGCATATCTCTTGATGTCTGATTTTGGTGTAAAATGAAAATACTGCTGTAGATTTTTGTTAATTTCTCCCATTTTTCCTCCTCTGTCAGAGATCACAAGAGCAGAACTGACTGTGAAATAAGCTGACACTGTCCCAGCCGTTTCACAGCTGATGCTGTCCTGGCTAAAGGGCACTGTTGGGAGCAGTGGCCTGGCCCTGTCCTCCTCTTTGCAAATATTTTTCTCCATTTTCTTCACATGGGGCTGCAGGCTCAGGCAGATCAGTCTGTTGATGTATCTGAAGCAACCAGCAGGATTTTGAACATAAAAGCAATGTGTATTTTGTAGATTCAGGGGCTAGATGTTTCAAAGTACTCCCTGAAAGCACTGAGTACTGTTAAATATGTTGTACCCCTGCTCTGTGGAATTGGGATAGCCTTGCAAAACATCCAAATGGAGATGTCTGAAGTTTCACTGTGATGATTTTCTCATTATCATTTAAAGATAGTTTATTACACTTGTCACTAGAAAGGAGTTTGAAAATTTTGCAGTATGGGATGAAGCTGCATGTTTAAGAAATACTTCATAGCACATCAGAAACAGAGCCTTTGAATAGTGAAATGCACTTAGTGAGTAAGACAGGTACTCTGTGGGAAAAGAGTGTGATTAGATAATTAGCTGTGCTATTACAGTGCACGACCACAGGGGATGGAGAGAAGCTGGCACTGAGTTAGCTGTGTTCATTCTGTTAAACTTTCCACAGTACTTTTTTTTGGGTAATGTGAATATAAACTGGAAAAAAGTCTGAGACAACTGCCAGCCTGATGACATTGATGCTTTGTCTGCACAGTCTGGCATGTAAACTGTTGATGCCAACCAAGAATTTTCTCCAAATGTTTTCTGTGTGGGTTCATGCCAGCATGAAGCTCATTGTCTTTAGCAAGATGTGATTCAGATCATAATTTAACTCAGTCCCATTTCCACTTAAGTTTAAATTTAACAGAGCTGCAAACAAGTTACAAGCCATATAAATTGGGCTGACCTACTGAAATTGGAGGATTTTCAAGCACTTGTAGGAGAAGTGACTGTCTCTTAAGTGTTTGAAGGTAGCTCCTCCATCACAGGGGCTGCTGCAGTCTGCTTAAAGAGTTACAGTTATCAAATGTGCAGGTGAATGTGTAACATTAGGTCACGGTTCTGCACTTTCTGTGAGGTCTTTTCATGTTGTAATGAGAGCAGAACTTGGCTCTTGAAATTTTCCAGTCTGTGGTGAGAGAAGGGGAAAAGCAGCATGGCAAAGGAAGGCATCCAACTGCATCTAGGGACAGAACACTGTATTCTCCTGCAGTTGTTGGACCACGTCCTGCCTTTCCCAGCAAGAAGCATTCACAAATTCTCTTTGAATATCCAGGAAAACACATGGCATGTGTGCAGGTGTTTTTATAAGATGTAATCTGAAATGCTTCTCACCTACTGATTTCTAGTGAACAATCAATTCCTGCTGCTTTTGGATTAGAGGGATGGCAGTAACAGAAGTGCATGCCCAGGTCCGCGGGGTGCTGGCACAAGGTGACCTTGGTGGGACAGGCGTGGGCAGTGCTGGGGTGACAGGCTGTGCTCGCTCTGGCAGCAGTTGTTGTGGCACCCCCAGCCAGTCCTCCCACCAGTTCCAACAGCTGCCATAAGCTGCTGTGAAGTACCACCTAATTATAGCATTTTCTTGATCCTCTTGATCCCCGTCAGAGATTCCCGGCCCTACCCTTGGCCAAACTCAGCACCCAAAGGCAGGGCAGTCGGGAAGGCATGGCAGGGGCACCTCTGCTGCTGCCATCCTTAGGGAGGAGGGGGCTCCGTGGTGAGCAGTGGGTTTGGAAGGCTCTAAATGTCCCAGTAAGTGTAACCACTGCTGGTACTGCTGCTGGTAAGCATTTAGGCCAGTTTCATAGCGCAGTGTTGTGTAGACTCACAAATTCCATTAGTTTCTGGGAGAATTGGACGTGTGCACATAGGGTAATTGTTTCTAAAGCTAAAAATCATTCACATTCACATCTTGCGTTTTCCTCACCTGTGAGTGTAAGAAATAAAAGATGACATAAAAAAGAATACTAGAGGTAAGTTTTTTAAGAAGTAGATGGTACTAGATTTTTACAGATATTCTGTCCAAGTCTATTATCTGCCCAATATTCTGTGAGTTTGTACACAGTTCCCCTTTTGCTGCTCTATCCTGCATGGTGGTGGTTACTGGAATAGTGTGGGGCTTGGCTCTGTTGTAGTTTTACCAGAAATTGCACTGCAGTACCTGAGCAAGCTCAGACAATAGACTCAAATGTTGCGTCCCTGAGGTAATTTTCTTAAATTTTAAAAACTTCCCATCTGCATAAAGGCATGTCTGCCACATCACACAGTGTCAGAGCAGTGTGAATGGCCTCTGACTTCCAATGCACTTTCTTTCTGTGCTGTTTTTGTTTACAGGGAGCAGAGGGACAAAGAGAAGGTTGGGCAATGCCTTGGCTCCGCTCCAGGAGATGTAAACAGATTTCCCAATGTTTGGCTTTGGAAGGCTGGAGGTGCTCCAAGGCAGTGTGAGTGTGGCTCCCTCGGAGGGGCTCTGCTCAGAGCTGAGGGCTGTGCCCGTGGTGAGTCACCAGCTTCCCACTCAGCAGCAGCTTCACTTTGATGTTTGTCAGTCGCAGAACCCACACTCAGTCCCGATGTTTAAGCCCTGATTAAGAACCCCAAAAAAGCTCGACACTGTTGGTCAAACTCCATGTTTGTGTTATTTCAGGTGATAGTGCACTTACAGAATAATCAGTTTGTCTTTCTCATCTCCCCTACAACCTTTTTAGATAAGTTGCTCTGAATTTCCTAATACCAGAAAAAACAAAACAAAAACACGGAAAAAAGGTCTGAAAATGGAGCCCACTGAGATACATTGGTTGTTGGAGTGCATACAAGCAGAAGGAGAATTGGTGTCCCTCGTGCTGCTGCTTGCTGATTTAACCTCACTGAGATGTCTTGGCAAGGCTGCAGTGGAAGTCAGGGATTAGAGCCTTGCAGTTACAAAATGCAGGACAAAGCAGCAGCACAAATTCAGAGGAACGCTGACACTTCAAAGCAGAAGGCTGACACCCAAACAGGAGGCATTTGACAAAAGCCTAAGGTGCAACAGGTGGAACAGAATCCTGAAGTCTGAGTAAAATACTCAGCTGTTTATATCTGAGCTTTGGTTTGATTTTTTCTTTACTGAGGGTCAACTGTTGGGGTACAATTTGCCACTTGCTGAATTGGAGCACTGCAGGACTTTATGGGTGGGACCGGGATGATCTGAGCAGGCTGGAGAAGCAGTTATGGTAGCACGTTCTTTGTCCTATTTGTCAGATTCTCGTGTATCTCGTTTGAGTTTTTTTATCATTCCGTTTGTAAATATTTAACTTCCCCTGATTTTATTGGAACATGTAAAATTCTTGTTTGCATATGGAGACCCCCATCAATCTCCCTCGTGATGCAGAAACAGAAGCTAAAATGGACATCTCTGCTTTTCTGTTCTGCTTGTTTATGAATGGAGACCTCGTTGAAAAATGGCCAGCTCTGATATTAGGATTTATAATAAGAAGAGATGCAAAAATTGCTTATGAAAAACTTGAAAGTGAGAATTTTACTATGGATTTTGGGGCTGCTTTGTCATGTGTTTGAATATGCCTCAAATAAGAATCCTGTAAAAGTTATAGAAGTAAGTCATAGAAGTTCTTTACTTATCTACATAGTTCTATTTCAATATTACAGATGAGGCAAGATATTGTTAAAGTTTGAGGCTCTGTGACTTCATGCACTGTGTGCAAGAATTCTTACACTTGAAATGTAAGAGTAAAGAGAATAAAAGCTAAAATGTAATAAAAATTTACAGTGATGGGAGAATAAAGTGTTTTAGTCCTAGAGGAAGCAATGGTGAGTGGTTTCATTGTGAATAATAACAAATACTCTAGAAGCTGTGAAGAAAGGAAGTGACTCAGCAGTTTGAAGCTGAGTAACAATCATGTAAAAGTGTGATCTTCCCTTTGAGAGTTGTACATTAAATGCAAACTATTAGGAGAAGAAAATAGCAACAGACTGCATAAAGATGTCACATTTTTCTGTTCTTTAAAAAATGGTCTAGGTTCTTTTCTTTTTTATCTTCCTGTAATTCACACTATTTTTGGTAATACCTGAGATGTGCATCACAATACAGACTGAAACTTGGTTGTGAAATTGGTCTGGTGATCAGCTGGGTGTGGAGGGGAGACAGCAGTGGTGGCCGTGCCACTGGGGTCTGTAAAAGCAATGGCAAGTTTAAGATGGAGCTCAGTAAAAATTTTAGGCTGTTCTTTTTTGAAAGTTGGATCAAAATTATTTTCCAGACACAGAATGTTTAAATTTTTATGCCTCTTGACATGCTCTTCTTAAAGACTTACCTCCTTGTGACAAAAATCTAATAGAGGAGAACCCACTCAAGTACAGACAGTGACCTGGTGAGCTGATGGGGCTTGGAGCCAGGCAATCCCATGGTAGATACTGGACTATTGATTGCTTCAACATACTTCCTTTTTCTTTTCTTGTTTCAAATGGAATTACATGCCCATCCTTAAAATGCTTCTCCTGTTAAGTTTCTTACAAAATAGATGCATTTCAGTGTAAACTTTCAGTTGCAACCATAGTTCTTTCACTGCTGAATTCTGTGGCCAAAAATATTTTACAGTGATCATTGTTCTTGTTACTTCACAGTAAAATGTATGTGGATTTGTGCATGACTCCACTTTTTTCAGGAGAATGTATGTATGTGAGAGTTTGCATACTGAAATGGTAGGTATGTTGTTAACTACATTGCAATAAAAGCTCTTAGTGCCTTTACTGAGAAATTGGTGATTACACACGAGTCATAAAGCTGCAATCTGCCTGGTTTTTAGTGGGAATATATGCTGGTATTCTTGGAGACATAGTTTTCATAATGTGGAAAGAAAGAAAGCAGTTGGATTAGGCAAGACAAATACTTGTCCTTTCAATACTCAGGAAAATGACCATTGCTGGGCGAGGAATGGCCATACATTGAGATGTAGATAAAGACTGGTAGGGCAAGAGTAAACAACTTTCAGACAAGTAAATAATCTGAAGATGAGCGTGTATTACAGACTTTCAGTACGACAATAGAATTTCCCAACTGTTCAAGTAAAAGTAATTATTCAGCAGTAGAGCAAAAAGAAATTAGAACGGCAGGGGCAGAAGATCAGAAGAAAAAGTGAGCAACCAGATGATAGATAATTTCAGCTGGGTGAGGGTGAGATGCCAAGGGCAGATGTGGAATAAGAAAACCAAACAGGACTTCCATGACATTATGCTTAACTGTCTATATAATATACCAGCTATTTTATGTTAAGCTTGTATCTTTTCTTTCTCAGCCATATAGAAAAAATTACAACATGGCAAGATCCTCGAAAACCTGTGAACCAGCCGCTGAATCACGTTAGCCACCATCCTGCAGCCACCCCAGCACCACAGAGGACCATGGCAATGTCTCAGCCAAATCTCAGTGAGTACTGGATGGCATCTCTCTGGTGAAAACACAAAAGAGATGGGAGAGACACCTCCTGGTTTGTTTGTCAAAGTAACTTTTGGTTCAAGAAGGTAGCTCTGATTCTGCTATCAGACCTAACAGTATGTTCTCCCCTTCATTTACCTAATTTTCCCCTCTGTAGACTTGGCAGCAAGTGAATTTGTACTGTTTGAGGTGAAGTTCCAACATCTTGTGATCTATTTTAGAGCCTCCATGGATTTTTGGCATAGTGTTAGACATAGAAAAATAAATTCTGTCTGTGCTTTTCTGTTCTGAGCTGGTATAAAACCCCCATAAGCCCTCCATATCACGTCCAGGCTGTTGGATAACTTGTGCACAGTTTCTTCAGGTCAGAAGGCGTAGCTGGTTTGCTTGTTAGCTTATTTATGGTGGTGGTGCTTTTGCATAGTGAGGTTCTGCACTGTAAGCAACTTGCAAACTACTAAAAAGTCTTTGTAGTATGAATTACCCACAAAATTCTTATAACTGGTGTGGCTCCCTTGCTGTTTCTGTTTAGCACTTCAAGTGTAAATTTTATCGTCAACTTACATAAATCTGATATTTAAGCCTTAGTGAAAATAAAGCCATTAAAACTCAAAAATTTAAAGAAAATTTGTAAATGGAAGAAAACATTTTCACATACAATTGAGAATTACAAATAATCCCTAATATTTCACTTCTGGAGCTTTAACTTTTCTACTACTCAAGAAGATGAGCTTACAGGCTCAAGATGTCAAAAAGGGAGACTTTAAATCACATAGCAGTTTCTTGTTCTGGTTAATTTTTGGTAAGTTGATCTCATGATTTCTTGATTGTCCACTTGCAGCGTGGTTCATGAGTGCTGTCTCTTCACATGACAAGAAAACGCTGAACATTTGTCTGCTAATGATCACCAATAGAAGTAGTGCAATATTTACTTTGGTCTTAAATTTATAAGAAACACCTAGGACCTCTGAGGTAATTGGCTTCAGTTCTTTTTTCTACCTTTGTCTCATCAACTGCTTTGCTTGCATATGAGTGTTGGTTACAAGATTTAGAGGGCAGTAGCAAACCATAATGTGAGAGTGGATATCTGCAGAAGAAATCTGAATAAAATCTGAAAGGTTAGAGTATCTGCAGAGTGTTGTAGCAGATGGTGGAGCTAACAATTGCTCTGCTGTGGCTTCAGACCACAGCTGCGTGTGGGTCAGTCTGTTTATAGCAGTGCTGGAATGGCTGAGAGGTAAGAATAGGACAGCAGGGTTTTTGTTCATACCAACTCCTCCACTTATGTTAACATCTGTTGCATTGTCCCTAGTTAAAAAACAGCAGTACCATAAATCAGGGCAGTGTACAGAACATTTTTCCCATTAGTTTATTAGTGGAAGTGAATGAAAGCCAAATCCTGGACTAAAACACATGTATACTGAATTTTAGAGGAGGGTCTTTCTTGAGATTCAAAGGATTAGAAATAAAAGTCTATACCTAATGAAATGTCTGTTCTTGAAGGTACTTAATGTGCCTAGTAAGGGTATTTCCACAGACTTCAAAATCTGTCCCATTAAATACAGTCTGTATTTCATTCAGTTCTCTTCATATATATATATATATATATATATATATGTGTGTGTGTGTGTGTGTGTGTGTGTATATATATATATATAAATGTATATATATGTAAAATATGAGGTTCTACTTTTTATGTAGGTTTATATGCAGTTCTTGGCATAGTGGTTCAGATATGTGATTGAATTTCCCTCTAGAAATAGTATGTAAAAATCTACACGGTATCCATATGTATTTTATCCAGAAAACCTTCCATCAATTTGTCTTGGTGAGCTTTTTCTCCTTTTGATGGCTTTCAAAGGCACACTAAAGGTGACACTATTTTATTAAAAATATATCTTGCAAGATTTAATCTAGAAACTGTGTGTATGTGCATGTAAATGCACTCAGAGGAGTTACACAGAAAGATTGCAGTGATCTGCCGAGCACACTGCAGCCCCTGAGTGCTTCACATGGCACTTTGAAATCCATGTGACGGTCGTTTCCAGTGCTGCAGTAGAATGGCTCTGTGTTTGAAGTGCTGTGGCCAAAGGCAGGGCCTTGGTGCTGCTCAGCCCTGTGCTCCCAGCTCGGGGGGATCCTGCCCCAGCTGGCAGACTCGGGGGGAGCAGTGGGAGCTGGATCCATACCACTCTCCTGGCCCTGATTCTGTGACCTGGCAGGAAATGAAGACTGTGCATCTCTTCTGCCTTAGCTTTTTTTTTTTTTTTCCCCTTTTGATACTGTAGGAACTAAAATAAGTTTTTCTTTTGAAGATATGCCACTTAAAAGAAAAGGCTTTGAGTATTTCAGGTCTGCACACTGGTCTGCACTTCCAATTACTAACACATGTGTTTTCCTTGTACTTCTTATGAAGAGGAGGAAAATGTGGTTTGTTTTGTACAGCTTGTTGCTTTGGTTTATAAACTTGTTTCAGCAGAATTTGCTGGGAATTGTACAAAGGCAGTTACAAACATTTTATCAGAGCACAGAGTGGGACTAAGTGATACCAAATCATAGTATGCCTGTGTTGGAGGCACACAAAAGCATATAGTGAAAATTGGTTGAAGTTAGTAGTCATACTGTAAAAAATCTGCTGTTTTTTCTAGCTTTTCTCTTAGTGTGGTTTTATGTTGCCTATTTATGAGCTATAAGTGAGCACTTCATTAGTGTTAGTTTCACACTAACATTTAAAGCACTGCCTTTTAAATGTTATAGAACAAAGGCATCGGGTGTTTTTTCCTTTGATGCATCTTGTTGAATTTACAAGAAAGTAATATATGCTAGGCAGATTTCTGTGCTCATTGATACACCATGACTAATTTCAGTGACATTTCATGAATGACAAGGAATATTTGTCACATAGATTGAAAACATGTTCTTGCAGCATAGATTTAGACTTGTTCAGTTTGTTTTTCCTTAACATTTTACCATCGTTGTTGTTCTAAGATGATTTGTAGATGTATATTTGTTGATGTAAGGAAATCACAACATTAATAGGAATGGTTTCAGTGTATGTTTTGTTGTTGGAAGCAAAGGGAGAGTCATCAGTGTCAGACTAAGGACAAGCAGAAACTGTATTTCTTGCATCTTCAGAAACTTTGTTTACCATGACGCTGATTCTGCAGAGATCCCCATTTTCTGCCCCTTCTAAACCAGAGTCTTTCCCGGCTGATTGGTAAGCCATCCCCTATCTCTTGCCACTCAGTTATTCAGTAGAATCAAGGGCCATTTGTGGAAGGAGGGGTTACCCTAGGTCCTTGTTTTAGCTGTCAGGCTGGGGTCCCTGAACGAGGAGAGTGGTCTCCCCTGTGCCTTGGAGGAGGCAGAGCAGCTGCAGGGCCCGGGCCGAGGTCACGCCCTGCCTCGGTCTGAGCTGCTCACGCCTTCTGCCTTCCTGGCACTCCCTGCTGTCAAAAGATTGTGAGCATGATCTTGGACTACATGCAGCCAGATTTAGGGGAAAAATTAGGTCCTTACAGGAGTTTCTTTTGCAAGATCTTTTTAATTAAATGCAACTTGTTTTGTAGTCTTTCTCTATTCTACATTAAGCAACACTCAAAACCATTGTTATTTCCATCCTTCTCCTTTCAAAGTGTTTTAAACAGATTTCTTTTGTGATTGTACGCTTCATCCAGTGGGTAAACACAATCTGGTCTTCATTTAAATATTTTCCAAATTTAACAATTTGCAACTTACTTTGCCATAAAATAATGAACCTCTCTAATGGTATTTATGTTTTCGGTATGAGTTAGCTTCAATTTATATGTGATTTCCTTAAAAAGCTCATACAAAAAGAACATACTATCTGCAAAAAACCTCAGCAGACTTCTTGCCCCCCGTGGCACAGCTGGATGTGGGCTTTGGGCCTTGGAGCAAGTAGCAGTTGCAGGCTGCCAGGCACAGTTACTCTATGTCCCGTGTGAGTGACAGAAATGTGTGTTAAGCAGTGCCCAGAGTTTGCTGGTTTGAGGGTTTTGGGCACTCTGTGAAAGGCTCTGAGTTTGTTGGGGTGTGGATAGGGGCTTTCAATTTCTCGAACTGTGGTTAAAATTGGTGTTTGGTCTAAGTCAAGCTGCCAAAGCCCAGCCAGGTGAGGTGTCCCTGATGCTCCCTCCTGTCCCCTTCGCCTTTCTTCACAGTGGACACTGCAGCAGCAGCAATTACAGAAAGGTGTGCCTGGTTTTACTCCTTCTGGTACAACAGAGACCTTGTGTGATTCATCAGACTGTGCCCAGAGGTGGGATTGGTGGGCAGAAAGGGTTTTAAATGCTGGAGTTTCTTATGTCCTGGCTGTCAGGGAGGGAGTGACAAGGTCTGGAACTCAGGAGCAAGCTGTGTTCATGTGGATCTTCTACTTGGAGCTGAGCCATCTTCTGTTACCCTCTCTGTTTTCTCCCTTGCAATGTATTATTTTCCAGGTGAGTTTGTACGAGATGGTCTTTCAAGGTCCCTGCTGACCGAGGCTGTTCTGCAGTGATGGTTGATATATGGTATCTGTTGGCCCAGATAAGGCTGCCTTCAGAAAATGTACCTGGATCACTTTTAATTCTGTACACTGACATAGTAATTTATAAATATATATTCTCTTAGGTTCTGCCAAAATGAATTCATTAATATGCACATTTGCAGGGGAAAAAACCCCATAAATAGCATTACAGTTCCTGAGATTTTCAGCGTTCCTGTACTCTATATCTGGAGCAGATAGTATTACTTTGTCTCTGTGCTACTGGTTTATCAGCTGTCTGCTAGTCACATCCTCAGGGAGGTTTGATAAGAACCTCATTAGTGGGCTCATTCAGATGTACTGAGTGGAGGGGCAGTTGCTGGGAGATCAGTATTAATGTTGTGAGCTCACAAAGGTGGAGATGCCTGTTCTGAGGTAAGGACTTTCCTGGATGAGTTTCCTCACAGGGCTGAGGTCTTGCACAAGTTGTGGTTGTGTCCATCCCAGAACAGCCTAGCTGGGAAGGGGCCTTGCTGGGGCTCTAACCCAGCCTCTGCTGAAAGCAGGGTCAGTGCTGGGACCAGAGCAGAAGCTTGGGACTTTGTGCACGCAGGTGTAGAAATCCTTTGTGACAGAGGAGGAGGTCCTGGTGCAGTTCTCAGGTGTTCATCAGGAAGGAGACTGGCACCATGAAGAAAAGGGACATTCTATCATCAGCACTGAGTGGAGCAGTTTCAGAAGGTGTCCCACACCCACATCCACACCCACGCACGCACACACTTCAGAATGGAGAAGAATTTCTGGCAGAGGGAGAAGGGTGCCCCATGTACTGTAGTTTGTTCTTGACATCTCCACTTTCACCTGATCAGATGAATATATGAAATACTGAATCAGATGAAATGAAATACTGACTATAAGAAAAATAACATGGCTCTTCTCTGGCAGAAGCTGGTCATATTTATCTTCATTTTATAAATCAACCAGTTCAGGCAGAAGACAGTGGAAAAGCTGATGTTAATTTGTTTAGGGTCACTGTATGCATTGATCCCGAGAATTCAACCATGTTTACTTCTTGTATTGAAACTCCAGGTGGAGAACTATTTAATTTTTGGTTTTCCTTTCTGAAGAAGAGAACCTTACCTCAGGAGGTACTCTGTCAAGACCTACAAGCAGGCCTGACCCAAGTGATACAAGCAGGATGGCTTTCACTGTTAATTCACTGGTTCTCTAAGATGTGGGTCATTGGCTATTACAGATTAGAATTTTTTATTGTGAAGAGCCTGTGACAATTGTTGTTTAATAGAAAATCATCCATGATTTAGCTTTCAGCTGTATTGGTAATGATATTTCAAATGGGTCTGGACAACTGGGAGTTATAGCACTTTACCTCTGCTTTCATTTTTTTTAACCATCCGGGAAATCCAATCAATAAAACAATGCCAAAATCCTGTCTAGGAGCAATAAACACATGAACCACAGTTTCCATATCCTGCCACGATAAAAGAGGTGTAGCTACTATTGTTTAAGGATGATAAAAGGCAGTTTTGGTAACTATGACAAAGCAGTCTCTGGAGATAAGACCACAGAAACTCCCAAAGTGTTCAAAACCAAATTGTATGTATTTTAGTGTTCACTAATGTCCGGGATTTTTCAAGTGTTGGTTTGCCCTGGCTAGAAATGTGTGACACTGAGAGGAACATGCTTTTCCCTCTCTGTAGTCCGTACCCTCATACCACCTGCGTGGTGGAAAGGCTTCCTGTTCCAGATCATTTTTAATTACTGGATATCCTGAAAGAAGCAAACACAATTCGTTTGTGGTCAGTGTGAATAATGTTGGCACCTGCTTCTGCTGATTACTTTCTGAGACCTGAAAGCATTATGGAGGACTTGCACGTTCATCTGTGGGAAGGACTGTTTTGTGATGCAGCTCTCAAAAGAATGAGGGGATTTGGGTAGTTTGCAATTAAAATCTCTAACAAGTGATTTATCAGGCAGATCTCAAATGGAATAATTTATTTATGTTTAAGGACAGTGGTTAATAGGTCCAGAGTCTAATCAGAAGTAACTTCAGTATCAGGTAAATTAAATCAAAGGACATACACCTTTAAACCAGCAGCTGACCATCTAGTAAATCTGAAATGCTAGAGCTTGATGTGTTCAAGAGAGATGCTGGCATTTTTTCAAATTCTAGCAATTTTTAATTTTGACACAAAGAAGTTCCTGTTGGGGTAAGCGTTTCCCCTCAAGGTTAGTAATCCAAACATGTACCAGTGCAAGAGTGGAGGGTCATTTCCATAGTTTCAAAGGAAATGAAATGTAAAAGCTGAAGACTGCATGAAGCAAAAGTAAAAATAATTTATTAAATATTTTAAATCTAATAGTCATCAGTAATTAATCATTAGCATTAAAGCTGTCTGTCTGCTCAAGCAGCTCCCATCATCACTTTTTGTTACTGATTTATTGTTAAAAGTGCTTGCAGAGTAAATTTCCAATCTTTTAAATAATTTTCTGCTAAATCATAGCTTTGATGTTGCACCTGCAGGTTGTTTGTATTGGTTTTTTAATCTTAAATCATTGAAGACAGGAAAGATTAGTTAAATGTGGATATCACAGGCCATAACAGTTGAAACTGTTGAGAAATTTTTATATAGCTATTTTCAGCTCAGAAGTCTGAATAAAGGAGTCTCTGTGCACTGGGATAGTGCAACTTTTTGCTTTAATACTTTACAGATTTTTGGAACAAAATGCACCAGAACTGAAAAGCAGCATTTTTTGCTGACCTTGTTAGAAGGCTAATGCTTCTTTCTGGGAAATAAATGAAACAAGCAGTTCTTTGTTGGCTGAAGTGGAGTGAGAAAAGGAGGGGAGCCCAGTCTTTTTTTCTTTACAGCATCATGACTAAGTCAGAACTGTAGTATGGCTGGTTTTTCAGTTTTTGGGGTTTTTTTAAACCTTTGTAGACATTTGTTTTTCATCAGACTGTGTTGCATGAGACCTGGCTTTGGCTAGTTCATCTGAATTCGGGTCTGGGCTGCCTCTAAACACAGCAGAAAGACCCACAGTTGCACTTCTGACACTTAAATAATAAAAGTAGGTGCAATCAGTTCAATGCATATGTCAAAAATGATTGACACTTGCATGTTTTGGCTTCTGCAACTTGCATGTCTCTTGTCCTCAAAATAATCCTTGCCTAGTAAATATCCAGCAAAGTCATCCACGGAAAGGTCTTCTACAATGTAAGAAAACCTAATTCACTAGGATATCATTATTCATTTAAAGGCAAACAAAAGCAATAAAAGAATTCTTTTATTTTTCTTCTAACTGGAAAAAGAAAACCACATAGGTCTAACTTGATGTAAACTAAATAATTGCAATTTCATGGGCTGCAATGGAACTGTGGTTGCATAGTTCAGGTTTGGAACTCAGCTCCATGTTTTTACTTGCTTTCATTTGGGCTGCATAATTGCATAATGGCTGTTTATTGAAATACTTACTTCATTTTGCAAAATAAATTAGGTTTTCCCCAAGAGAGCTGAATTTAAGGCCACCCTGAGTCTGCTGTAATGATGATACTTTACTCCTCTCATGTTAGACCCAGTCTCCTTTACCACAGAGTGGTAGATTTGAGCTTTTGGATATTTTTTTCTTTGCAGAACTTTAGAAATGTTACATTGGAGTTCCAGACCCTGCCTAGTGAGTTGAAGCTTACTGAAGACCAATTTTTTTTTTCCTTTAGTAACATTTTAATCTCTCAAAACCGTGGCAGTGGTCCAAAGGCTCTGCAGAGCTCTGGCTGGGAGGAGCTGTCAGGGGTCCCTGGTGTGTCTGATGGTGTCAGAGTGGGTCTGTGTGGGGCAGTCTGGCTGGAGTGTGAACTGCAGGCTTTTCTTTTTTAATCCAGACTTCATTATGATCCTCATACCATTCAAATACAAATTCAGAGCTGAAATATAAATCAAAGCAGGAATTACTAAAACCTCATAAACAGCACGAGAGATGTGCCATATGATTATATCACAAGGAGCAGAGATTTGTAGAATGTCATTGTTTGTTAAGCTGCTCACAGGGGCTGACACAAGACTTTCCTTCCACTGGGCTTGTTCAAGCCATTAGTGACAAGAAGTTACCAGCTGTACACCACCCCACTTTTACTGCCTGGGTTCAGTTCTGGTTCAGTTGAGCAGTCCCAGGAAAAGCACTTAGGTAAAATATTTTTCACAAACTAAGCTCAAGTACATACCACAAGGGTAATTTGTCCATGGTTGGGATTCTTTTTATT
Source organism: Haemorhous mexicanus (assembly GCF_027477595.1). Lineage (NCBI taxonomy): Eukaryota > Metazoa > Chordata > Aves > Passeriformes > Fringillidae > Haemorhous > Haemorhous mexicanus. The sequence goes on from NC_082350.1 coordinate 26,471,658, forward strand.
CTACCAGTGTATTTAAAGATGCACTATTAATTTGAAGTCTAGACAGTGTCAGACTTATCAAGCATGCTTAAAAGTGTTCCAGATACAATATTTTTCCATTTTCCCTATGCATGTCATTGTAACTCTACCATTAAGAAAAGCAACTTATTATTCAATTTTTTTTCTTGTTTGAAAAACTGAATGGTGAAAATTGGTAAAGCAGTAAAAAGTCTTAGTCCTGCAATAACTGTATCATCACACTTTGCCACACTTCTTTTGAAGAGGCTGGTGTTCTGCCTGGGTGCTGGGGCTTGCCCAAGTGGGTAGAGTTGCTGGACAAAATCTACCTGACATTACCGATAGTGTTGCATATTAAATTGCATTAAGATCTAGCCCAAATCTGATAGAATTGGAGTCAATGAATCGTTTGGGTTGGAAAAGCCCTCAGAAATAATTGAGCCTGAGCATTGACCCAGCACTACCAGGGCCACCACTGACCCAAGTACTCAAGTGCTACAACCACACAGCTTTTGAATTCCTCTAGGGATGGATCACTGTCCTGATCAGCCTGTGCCAGAGCTGGACAAACCTTTTGGCAAAGAAACTTTTCCTAATCTCCAGTCTAAACCTCCCATTTGATGGCACACTGGCATCAATCTGTGCAGTACTCTCCAGAACACCTGCTTCTGGAAGCAAGTTGCAAAGAGGGTTTGGATCTGCCTGCATGCTTTCCACAAGGTCCAGAAGGATTTATTAGTGTGGGCTTTGCACCACCTACAGGTAGTAAAGCTGCCCTTAGATCCAGACTGGTCCTGGAGATAGCCCAGGACTAATTCTCACCTGGTCCATGCAGCTAAGCCCGATCTGCGCCAGGAATAAATCTAACCTGGGTCCTGAACAAACCAGAGAGTTAAAATGTTGAAAATTCACTGTGTTTCACTCCTGACTTGTCTGGAGGATTTCAATGCTGGATGCTATTCTTAGCCCCCTAAACAGGAAGAAATTTATCTTGGTAAGTCAGGAGGGATACCTGCTGTCTGAGGTGACAGGGCATTCTCTTAGCTTTGTGACACGTTGGCACCAGAGTGAGACACAGAGAGCTGCACAGACTTACAGTTTCTTTCATAGTGGTTCTATGGATAAAAATGTCCATCTCACAGAGAATTCTGCTCTGATTTATAGTTTCTGAATTTGATCAGAAGAGATGATGCTGATTTAAGAATCATTAACAATCTAAGCAGTAATAACTTGCTCAGCAACAGCCCTCTGTCAGCAAGTGAAGGGGTTTCCCTGGGTATAATTCAGGTTTGGTTACTAAAGGTCCCGTTTCTAACCCTGCCATCCCCTGTCAACCTTGAGAATATCCGACCGAAGGTGGGGGGCCGATGGGTCATATCCTAACAGAAAAGGTTTCAATTGTTAATTGGAAATTACTTCCGGTAATAATTGATTTATATCTGTCAATAAAGAAAATGTTAAGTTGAAATATTTTACAAGGTTACTGCCTATTATTGGCACACGTTTTTAGGAATTTTCAATTTAAAAAAATGTTATTTACTAGTTCATTAGGTAAATATTTGAACGTACGAGGATAAATATTACTATATTGTAAGTATTCCTGTTTGACGCACTCAGAACATGCCAAATCCTTTATTAAGCCGTTGCCAGTGCAGATCCTGCCAGACGGAGCAGTTCTGTCGGTCATTTGAAGTGCAGCAGTTCTAACGGTGCGTTCCTGCCGGAGAGCAGCCTGCGTGCCGTGGCTGTGCGGGCTGCCCGGTGCCACGAGCTCTTGTCGTCCCGCAGTGCTGAGCGCCCCGCCGCAGAGCCGCCCCCCGCCGCCCCCCGCGCTGCTCGCCCTGCCCGGCGCGCTGGCCTCGCAGCAGCAGCAGCAGAAACTGCGGCTCCAGAGAATCCAGATGGAGAGGGAGCGAATTCGGATGCGTCAGGAGGAGTTACTGCGACAGGTAACGCCAGAGATGCTCTTAGTTTGTTCAAGAGCTTTCAGTTCAATGCATCGTTTTTAACAAGTACACTTAGTAGCTCTGTTACTTTATGTCAAGGCTAACGATGGTTTTACAGAAGGGTAACCAAAAAGCTAATATAAACAGATAATTTCATTTTTTTTCCTCAAAACTAGCGCTGAACAGAACACAGGACGGCCATCAGTCAGAAGTTACTGACCTGGCATCTTTCTTAACAGTCTTTCTTAATAGTCATGTAAGGGCCAAATTTTGTTCTGTGTCTGTCTGTAAGCAACTAGGGCAGCGCTGATTCGTGTGCAGTTTAACTTGGTTTGCATAGGAGACCGTGCTCAAACTCACTGAAGATAAAGGAGTTGTTCTTGACTCCAATCTGCACTCTCTTAATTTGCACCCTTTGCCTTTTAGTTAAAATAAAATTACATTCACATTCACATCTTACATGAATACCTCTGATCTAAAGACCTTTCAGAGTTGGTAATTGTGCATGTTTTGCTTATTGTTTGATTTCTTAAGTTTCAGCTCTATATAATGACTCATACTGTACAAAATAGATATGTAATTTCCTTTATACTGCCTTAAGAAAACAAAGTTTCAAGAATTGTGCTTCATCTGTTACAGACAAGTCCACTAGTGGTGTTGTGCTTGTATGGCATATTAATTGGATTCTTAGTGGAAAAAAAAAGATAATCTGCTTCTCTCAGAAACAGCATGAAAGAAGTACACTTTATCAAGAAATATTTCATTATTTGTGGCCTTGCAAATTCTGCAGTTACCAGTTCTAAGTACCTCTAAAAACAGCAACTTTCACAAGATGAAAGTGGCAATCTCTGACATGGGCAGTGGTTTCAAGTCTTTTGAGCAGCTTCTCCTTTCCCATGAAGAGCTCATGACAGAGATGGATGTGAGAAGAGAGTGAGGGTATTTGTTACAACCTTAGTCATGATTGTCATCATGCTAACAACATGTTTAGTTATTTTTACTCTCTTTGGCTCTGTTCTTTTTTCAAGGTGAGCAAATTAGGCTTCAGAACAGTTGTGCCAATAACACAAGGGAGGGTTTTGCCACTTTGCTGACTTTGACACCAATACATCCACAGCACTCTGCAGCTGTGCTATACTCAGCCAAGACTTCCACTTACTGTGCCCAGTGCCACCCTGCCCTTGCAGTGTTTGTTGAAGCTCCACATTGCATGAAGCAGGAGAGCGTCACTTTGCATTACTGAAGTTTTACAACTGGTGTAACTCTTAGGGAGGAAAGCAAGATGCAAAATCTCTTCTTCCTAACAGAGTGTTGTGAACTTCCTTCCAGTAACCTCAGAATCCTGAATCCTGGCAGCTGAGGGTGCAATTATCCTCTTGGGTCATCAGTGTCCAAGTACAGTTACTCTTGTCCTGACCCTCCCTTGCTGTTTTTGCTTTTCTAGTGTAACCTATCTGAGGGAAAAATGCTGAGTCAGAGTGTATGCTGCTGCTGGCAGCTGTGAGGAGGTGCAGAGCGTTTGAGTGAGAGGGAAAGGATTCTTTGGAGGGTCACAAACCTTTTGGCCCAGTAGCAGCTGCTAGCTCCCCGCAGCCATTCCTGGCAGCAGCTGCTGGGGTGGAGCAGCATGCCCAGCCGGGAAGAGGTCATAGCTCTGGCAGCTCTTGGCTCAGGGAATTTCTTTCCTTCTTTGTCCTCCTCTTCATGTAGTTGCTAAAACCCCAGAACTCTAGACTGAGTACATGCCAGAAGGGCAGGATTTCAGAAAACCAGTGTGATAGCATCTATTTAAAGGTTTCCTTACTCAGTTTTATCATTCTATAAGGAGTTAATGTTCTTTTATACTAATTTGGTTTTGCCAGCTTTCCAAAGGAAAAGAGAGAATCTGCTTACTGCTAAAGAGCTTCTGGAAATAGAAGTTGGTAGAGGTAATGTCAGTCAGAAATCTCTGGGAGGTCCTGCAGAGAAGGTGCCCCAGCACTCCTCTGTGTGCACCAGGGCTGTTATGCACTGTATTTGTGTATACATTTGAAGGGTACAAATAGTCCCCAAAAGGCTTCTCAGAGGCTTCTTTCTGGTCCAGGGCTCCTCTTGCAGAAATTGTCCACAGAAGTTACGGGGGCTTAGAAGAGGCTGAAGAAGCAGTGCAGGAGCATGCAGAGGAACATTTATCACTGTTTTGTCCTCGCAGAATAGACCTTTACTGGCCTGCTACAACCTGAAGAGAAAAATGCCCCTGTGCTCCTGTGCTGTGCTCCTTCCACTGCACAGACTGGCTGAGGGTGTGATTTACTGGTGGCACAGGCAATGTCTTAATCTCCTGCTTTCCACCCTAAGTATGAGGACTGGCAGAAGAGGAATTGCATCTACCAGCAGTGTAAACGCACTATAGAAATGCTCCCATTCATCTCCCCCAGCTGGAAATGAGGGTTTGGCAACTAAGGGTGGAACTCAGGTCAGTTCTGCCCAGAAGAGTTCCAGGAAATTTGACAGGAAATTTCTGTGCTTGTCTGGCATACAGCCAAAATAGGGTTTACATCAGAACTGTGTTCTGAGGCAGTGAATCATTCAATTCACTGTAATGCTGTGAAGCTTTAAAAGTGTTTTCAAGATAACCACTCATGAAGTTTTTGACATGACTTTTTGATATCAGAATGCTGTGGGGTATTTTAGTTTATTTTATTTTGTTACTTATTTTGAAAGTCTTCTTTGGGTTTATGTGCATCATAGTGCCAAGCAGATCACTAAAGGCACTTGGTCCTTCCTTAGCTGAATGCCAGAGATGGTCTTTGCTGGCCAAAGTGGAGCCACCCTCCTACACTCAAAGACTGGGAGCTCACTGGCGTGGCTGAGACTGATATTGCTGCTCACAGGGCTGTGGGACATCTCTGCCATTTTTTGCCAGACTTTCATCCTAGGGTAGGAGATTTACAAATACTCTTCTTAAAAACCTTGTAGTCATGCTTAGAATAGAGAACAGGACATAGTAGGGTATCATAAAGCTTTGGGTATTGTGTAGTTGATCCATTTCTCCATTACCATTGCTGTAATAATGTCAAAGGAGCAAAGGAATCTGACATCTGTAGCAGTAATAAAATTGCAATGTGACTTCTGGACAAGTGACCTACAGCAGAAGAACACATGTCATGTATGGTGGAGCCAGTACTCTGTCTGCAACCCCAGCCAAATCTGACTCCAGTGTACAAGAGTCTGTTGTTCCACATTTTAAAAGTACACGTGGAGTTAATATTACAAGCAACAGGCAATATGTTGAAATAAAGACATGGGAGGTGAGCCATTCCCCAAGGGAGAGTCAGTCAAGTAACTCTATAATAAATATGGTGTTTTTTGCAACAAAGAAGAGACAGGAAGTTAGATTATGTAACTGATAGTGGGAGTTTTTCTTTATGGTGCTGCAGACTTTTCAGCTTACAGATGTTTTGCTTTGGGAGACCTGTCTAAATCTCGTGTGGCTGTAGATGTCATTCTTATATTTTTTAAAAAGTACTGAAAATATCTGCGTGTAGATAGCTAAAAAAAACACCTTCCCCTTCTCAGCAGTTTGTACATTTTCACAGACTCCAGCTGATTAAATTCTAAGTAGAAATGTCACCATTAAAATTGTCACTTGACAAATTTAATTAAAAACCTATCATACATAAGCTATTAAGAATCTTAAGAATGTTTGTTCTTAACACTTGCTAAATATTGGCACCATCTAATATAAATTGTAATTTATCAATGAATATATTGATAATTTTGTTATAAGGGAAATGTTGCTTTTATGGGCACCAATATGTGCTACATTATTCACAAAGAGACCAGACCATTCCTCCTCAATGAAACAAATAATTGAAAACATAGCAAAACATCATATTCTAGCCTTGAAGACCTGTTAATCCTTTCTGTGCTGGAGAGACTGAATGGTTGAGTCAGAGGAGAGAAGTTTTCTACTAGGATTTAAATGAAATATTTACTTTGCTTGTTTCATTAAAAAAGTAAGTTGAGTTAATTATGGTAAAATTAGATACAGCTTTATTATTTTAAGGTCTTAGGATTTTTGTTTGGATCCAGTTGGAGTTAGACAACCTCTATATAGAACTCTGTACCACTAGATGTCATGTGTGTTTCACAGAGATAATGCTGGAAGAATTTATCTTTCAGGAAGGGTTGCAAAATAGGTTTCCTTTGGCTCTGGTTGCTTGTCATCCTGCAGATAGTAGACATGAGACAGGTCATTGTGCAAATGCTTATTATTAGGCAGAGTGTTCATTCTAAAGACTACTGAATCACAGTCTTGGTTCCAGTGGTTTTCTTGTAACATGTTAAGTACTTTGTGGTAGCTGAATTACAGGCCTGGCTCCCACACGTGGTGGAACTGACAGCTAAATTCTGTGGTGCTTTAGGCCAGCACAGGTGGACATGAATGACACCGTCTGTCTACATCATGGTTTTATTCATATCAGTGTGAACAAGCACTCATTAGTGACATCCCTCAGAGTTACTGTCCTTCGGTGTATGTGTCGTGTGTTGTATGCTGTTACAGGACTGCAGTATTCCTGAGCTGTCGGAATAACCTTTCCCTGGTATTTCTTTGTCTTTTCAGGAGGCTGCTCTTTGCAGACAACTTCCTATGGACCCAGAAAACATGGTCCCAGTTCAGACAGCTGTGAACACCCCTGCCATGACACAGGACATGAGGCCTATTGCAAACAATGGATCTGATCCTTTCTTGAACAGGCAAGTTCATTTTTCTTCATTAGGCAATTGCTTCTGTTGCCTTCTCTAGGCTGTTACAGGTGTCTCTCTAAATTAGTCCCTATGTCATTTCTTTTTTTACTTTCTGTAAACAGGCGGGCTGAGTGGCTGGCCTGAAATCTTTCAGTTATGCTTCAAGAAGGAATCTTTTAAAAAAAGCAATAAATTGTAACAGGTGGTTTTAATTCTATTGTTAGTGTGTGTAGAAGACTAGGTAGAATAGGTATGTTACCCAAGCATAAATACACCCAACTTTTTAGGCTGTCAGAACTGATTTCAGCTAGAGAGTTATATATGCATGTGTGTATTTCAAAATTTAAGTGTGACCTCGCTTAAATGACTTTGTTGTTTGGGCTGATGTGGCCCAGATATTATGTTGGCTGATCAGTGGCCAACAGTTACAGGATGAGGCTTAATGACTCAGTATTTATTTCTGATATGTAACCTCGTGTGTTCTCTTCTAACCCTGTGCTCAGGAACTGTGTCTATCAGAGCATCTTTACTGAGTGTTTTTCATGTTTCAATTTGTAGTGGGCCATACCACTCCAGGGAACAGAGTACAGACAGTGGCTTGGGATTAGGATGCTACAGTATACCAACAACACCTGAAGATTTCCTCAGCAACGTAGATGAGATGGATACAGGTAGAATACTCAGATTTAGCTTAAAGTATAATCCATGTATTATGGCCTGTAATGTTTTATAATTGCAAAACTGAACGATAATCTCCAGCTTTCCTAATCAAGAGAACAGACTGACATTGTGGGAGAAAGTTCCTAGAAGGTGCTTAGTGCCCAGAAGGTTCTCAGCTTTAACTTAGATCCAGATTCTGCCCTTTTACCTCAGACTGATATTAACCAGAATAAATAATACCTGGAAAATGCAAGCCTTTGTTTCTATTTTCGTATTATTGTCCATGGTAGGGGTACTAAAAAGCTTGATATGGGTTACATGTACACATCAATACATTTTCTAACTCTGGGAAATCAGTCTTGCTTGTAAGTCTCTTACGTTGGCAAAGTTGCATTTGCCTTCAAACAGAATATATTTAGCTAGCTTACATTTTGATACATATTTATTTTATGTTAGTGTCCTCATGGTGTTTAAAATACTGAAATAATTTCCTAGGAAATCAAGGGTTTTTTCAGGGAGTGAAATTCTCAGCACTTCCTCACCTAAACTTTCTATTGAAGTACTTAGAAATTCGGTATTATGCAGAGAATGAAAGATTTATCTATTAAAGGTTTTCATGCTTGTCCTTATTAATTTATGGGGGGGGGAAAGAGTAATATTACAGCTCTAAATTGCTGTAAAGCACTTTTTTCAGTTATTTCCTACAGGCAGCATTGCCCCTGGTGCAGGGATCAGGATGGAGGTGTACATGAGGGTCCTTTGCTGCTTCCCAGGCAGACCAGGAAACAAACTTGAAACTGTTATGCTTCCTGCGTGGCAGACCAGAGCTGGATGCTTTGAGCACTGCTGGAAAGGACCTTTTGTGCTTTTGAGATCAAAGCAAGGATGTGAAATGTATTCTTAGGAGGATATGTACTCTATACCTAAAGCAGTTTTGAGATAACATTTGTGTTGAGTAGGAGTGCTCATGGGAAAGGGGGAATGCATTTTTGTATAATTCTGTTGTTTTAAATCACCCACAATAAGACTTTGGTACTTCAAAAGTTCTTCTTTACGTTTCCTAGGAGAAGCTATGGCACAGACACCAATGAGCATAAACCCACAGCAAACACGTTTCCCCGATTTCCTCGACTGTCTCCCAGGGACGAACGTTGACCTTGGGACTCTGGAGTCAGAAGACTTGATCCCTATTCTCAACGACGTGGAGTCAGTGCTTAACAAAAACGAGCCCTTCCTCACCTGGCTGTAATCAAGCAATGCTTGCTGGGCCTGCAGTGCAGTTCAGATCTCTTTTTCCTCTTGGGGTAGGCATAGAATATCTGAATATCCCCAAGAGATACAACATACTGCCGTTTTGACTTTTGTTACATCATCTTGATGGTCAGTTTAATATCTGTCTGAATCTGAGTGATACTAATTTAAGTATGAAATACATTTATATATATATATATATATATAAAATACATACATGGATATATATTTCTTTAAAAAAACCCATACCACTTTACACATCTGTGAAGTTTTTTACCTTTTCAAACCAGGCAGAAACACTTCACTTTTAGGACAGAAAGTTGCTGATGTTTGTACATATCCCTGACTGATCTCCTGGGTACTGATTGACATTGCAGACCCTTCGTGGATCAGAAAAGGTAACTCCTAGGTCACTTGGTTCAAAAGAAGTGCAAAGCATCAGGGAATGAGAGCATTTTTATTATTATGTTTATGACAATACTATCAGAAGCTTTTTTAATATCAACTTACTTAAGCCTTAAAAAGCTTTTTTAGCTCTTAGTGACTAACTGTTCTATATAGAATACAGTTCAAATATGATCCATATCAAGCATAATAATTCCCATTATATATTTGTGAAGGCACAAACAATACTATAGCAGTTTCTTTTTTTCAGTAAATTACTGTATAGTTTTCAGAAAATAATTACTTCTAGTCTCAAAGTACCAGAATTGTTTAGCAACATTTTTACACTACAATATTGTTACAAAATAAACCAGGCTGGTACTGACTGTTGCTTTTTAAAAACAAAGAAATGTATTATAAACAAGCATTTTTAAAAAAATTCCTAGATTTTTTAGTTTATTATATTAAGCACTACAGTTTTGTAACTTAACACATGAACAAGCAAGTTTTTATATATATAAAATCTGTGGCAAGTATCTTAAGTGCAAAAATATTCTTTTAAAATCAGTTCTGGAAAATGTGGCACAACTTGTTAATGTCACACATAGAGGGAGAAAAACCTTCCTCATACTGTTCTCAGTGATGTCTTTAACTGACAGTGTAAAAATACATGTAGTTCTATACATGAAAAAGAACCAGGAACTTTATCAGGGCACTGCTAAAGCAGCATTGGGACTCACCTGGTAAAGCTGCTTGGTTTTTATGTCTTTCACTTACCATAACTGGTGCACGGGACACGAGGCATGTGCTGTGTGGTTGTGCCTGTTATATATCCTACAAAACTTCCTTGTCAGAGGTTTGGGACTGAGAAGACATCAAGAACATTAAGTCTGCAGTTCCCCTGAAATGCAAATGAAGTCCTGAATATTCTTAAATGTTTTAAAATTATCTTATTTATAATTAATGGATATAAGCATTTTGTATTGAAGAAGAGGTGATTTTATGAAAGGCATTATAACTTTTCTCTAAGCTTAATCCAGGCTATGTAAAGAGAAGAAGAGATGTAACACTAAGTGTAAATGTGTGTTTGCCAGGTCTGATAACACTTAGCAAGATCTTACTGATGCATCAGAATATTGACCCTTAAAGACCTTTTTCCATCTGGTTGGGTGAAGGTAGGTGAAAAGGTCAGCGAGGAAGTGGTGGGAATACAGAGTAGATTTGGAAGAAGAATGGTGAGGTAATAAGTGTAGATCCTTGCTGGGAAGGATGGCTGCAGACAGGGATGCATAGCAAATGAATCTCTGCTGTTCAGTGAAAAACGTAAGAGAAGCACTCAGTAAAGTAAATGGCCGTGTCTGTGATGAACTTCTAAGTGTACATGGTGTCACAGGATGGAAAATAAAAAGCACACATCTGAAATATTGAAAAAAGAGATATTAGGCAAAGACCTACAGCTGTGAGGTTTTACGACATAGTAAAAAGTAGCTTTTAAAAAATGTTCTCGTTTTGTTTTTTTTTTTTTTTTAATAGAAAAAGAGATGCAACAGCAGAGTTGTGTCTGCACAGAATTTAATTGCTGAATGGGCATTGTGTTTCTTTTATTCTTTTGGGGGTTATTAGTTGTTTTTTTTTATTCTTGCTTTTTTGTATGCTAGTTTTGCTAACTGTTGAGATAGCATAAACTTCTTTTCAATAAACAGGGGACCGGGCAGGGCTGACCAATATTACTGTAATTAGTTTTAATCTCCCTCTTTTAAGGATTTCTTCAGGTTGTCAGCCTAAATGAAAAACAGATGGTCCTAAGGCTTTGTTGTTTAGTACCATGACTGATGTTGGTAAAGAATTGGAGATTCTCTGGCCAGCTCTCGAGGCCGTGTCACCAGCACTGCTCCTGTGGCAAAAGGAGCACCAGCCACTGGTGCTGGAAGGAGCCCCAGCAGCTGCGGGCCTGCGTGCTGGTGTGACAGGCTGGTAGTGCCTTTCAGCAGGTTACCTTTGGAGAGTGCAGTTTGTTCATTTGCTGGCAGCTCTGCACCACTGGATGTGTCAGTTTGCCATAACAGGAGACGTTCTGAGCAGGTTGGCTAGCAGCTCTGTGAGGTAGCTGGTGCTGATTCCTGCCCAGCCACGTGCATTGTTGTCAGCCAAAGGCTGTTCTGTGCATGGGGAAAACTAATGCAACCTTCTAGTGAAATCACATCAGGTATTTATCAGAATTGTGAAGCTGCAAGCTTGATTCCTTTTTTATTTGTATTTCTGGTGGTTGAGTGCCTTGGTGCAAAGACCTTAAAAGGATGAAGCAATCATAAACTGTGTTTGTTACTTCCATAGTAAACCAGCAGCAGATCTTAAACAGGAAGGTACTGTGTGGAGCAGTGCTTCAGGCTGAAACAGCTGCCAGAATCTTAGGTTAGATCTTTACTCAGTCATGAAACAAATCTTGGTTAAATTAAAAGTGATCCTTCACACTCAGCTTTTAATTTTTGTTACGGAGATAATGTATCCGATGAAGTGCAATGACAATAAAATCTATTTTTCAAAGTTATCTTTAAAAAAAGTGTCTGGCTTTAAACAGGCTTATGGCAGAATTTTTCAGTATTCAAAGCATATGTAATATGAAAGTAAATTTATTGTTGACAATCTTTCACTGTACTATTTCAGGTTTTGAGCATTTACTGTACTAAATTGTACACTGTCTATTGTAGTATAAACACAACCAATGTGCCAGCTGGACAATTTTGCTGTGACCATCCCTGAGGGGGCATATGTAAGTCTTGGTGATACAGAAGTAATGGGCCGTGGTTAATTACAGTTTGTATTCTGGTAATACTGTTAGAATGTAACTTGGGGAGGGATTGGGTTTGACTTTTTGTCAACAAGTGCTGTCTGGGGGAAGGGAAGGATTTAAATCTCAATTTTAATTACAGAAAAATGTGGGTGGTTGTCCAAATAAACTTGTTTCCTAATACATACATCCATGTACATGCTACTTCTTTACCTATTTTATTTACTTTTTTCATTTTTTATAGGACTTGTGTGAGCATTTCTTTTTAATTTTTAGAACCTTGCAATAGATTGTACTAGAGGCAATGAGATCAAACTGTTGTATCCTGGGTTTGATTCTGTTTTGGGTTTTTTTTAATTATTCCTTTGATATTTTACATAAAAAAATACAAATTAACTTAAAAGATTTTGAATGCATATTGGTTTTTTAAAATAATTTCTTTAGGGGAGGGGGTGGATTTGAAGGTTTTAGTATGGGCTTCCCAGGGAACTGTAAAACACTGCTTAGAATAACGGTGTGGACAAACTATTCTGTGAAAAAGGCATGCATTTTGAATTAAAATATTCAATTTTATACTGTATAGTCAATTATTCATATATGTATATACCTATTCAGTATATTTCAATTCAATATACTTTTGAATTAAAATATGGGGGCAAAGACCCTGCCCATGTCAGGGTAAGGGAAGAAGCCAACCTTCCCACCCTCTGACAGCTGGAATGGCTCCAGGGTTTGACATTGTTTGCCTTGCTCCTGGTTATTCCATGAGTGATGTACAACCCATGCAGAGGGAGCTAAAGCCAAACTGGAGGCAGGTGACGAACATTCAAGACTGGAATGCTGGTTCTGGCTCATTTACCCTTTTTCAGCACACCTGGAGGCCAAGGTGTGAATGCGGTCTGGGTCACAAGATGAAACGTGTGCGCCTTGTGTCAGCATCACTTATGTACTGGCTCCTGTTAGAAAGCCATCGTGTAGCTGGGTGTCTCTTAGAAACACCAGCTCATTGATTATGGTTTTAGGTGTCATAGCTTGCTGCCTGTTATTTCTTATACCATCTCCCACAAAGATTTGTGTTCTCTGCTTATTGGTATATCAAAGCTGTGCGCTGTGCAGCTACCCATCCCCTTGTTGAACGCTGATGAGAAACATTCCTTGTTCCCAAAGGCTTCATAAAAATCAAACAGGACAAATGTGAGATGAGGTGTAGGACAGCTGCTCTCCACAGATGAAAGAACAGATATGAGGTGGTTGCACAGTGTGTGTTGAAATAAAGGGTGCTCTCAAGTTCCTGGGCAATGCAGTAGAACGGGTGGGACAGGCAGCTGTTTCTGAAGTTTTTTTTTCTAATTTATCATCTTGTACAACATAATTCTCAGTACCTATATCAAACTGTTTAACATTTCTGCACATTGCTTAAGAGCTTCCAGTGCTTTCAAGTACTTCTAGATTCTTCGGATATCTCCTAGTGTAAATACACAGCACATGGACATGCATTTTCTGAAAGCGCAGACCACAGAATCATGATTTCAGGAGGAAAATTTTCAGAACGGATATGGCCAATATTGAGAAGCATTGAGACATCCAGCCTGGCAAGCTGGTATGTGAAAATTTGTTTCAGAATTTTTTAAAAGAAGCATATTAGTTTACTTGAATCCCTCAAATGTCTCCAATCCCTCCTATTTTCTCCTTGATTCCTTCGGGAAGTAGCTTTTTCTCTTAAAGTTTTAAAAGTTCTTTCTACAAGGTATTTTTGCCTTTGAGCTAGTTCTCTATTGTCTTTCCTCTCTCTTTCACAGTACTGTGCCAAATACAGCTAAATTGAACTTCTACAAAAAGATTAATAAACAGCATTTGTGCTTATATGTAGATTGGAAGCTTTGAGGATTTACAAGGTACTTAACTGACCTGAATAGAAATTGTAAACCAAATTTGCATTTTGCCTGAGAATATCCTCTTTTTAAATAGAAACTGTTTTACAAAAATAATTATGAATGTGAGAGTTGTATTTCACTTATTTTATTCCATGATGGGGATTTCAGGAAGGCTGGAAAGGGAGTCAGGGCTTCATAACATTGGTGCGAGGAGGAGCCCTTCATTCTCATCTTCTTAGCCAGAGCCAGTGCGCCTGATGGCTGCTTTGTGGAGCAGCTGCAGAAGGGATTCTCCCAGGATGAGGAGAGTTGTCTGAAATATTCCTATTTGTTAGACAGTTCCTTCTCCCTGGAAGAATAAAAACATGGAGGTAATTTCCTGGCTGCTGTTGCTGTGACTTTCAAAGGCTTGTATTATTTCCTAATGACAACAATGTATGGTTTTGGCAGCACGTTAGAAAACGTGATGGTGGAGCTGGAGGAAGGGCAGTTTCGTTTTTCTGACTGCCATCTAGAGGTGTGTGTGTAACTCATCAGTACACAGAACAGCAAAGGAGAGCCCTCAGTTGCTCACCCCACAGCATCCGCAGCATTTGCAGTCCCCGCAGATGGTTCCAAAGAGGCCGTTCACCACCTGGATGCCACAGAGCACTGCCTGGATCCCACTCATCACCAGCAGCAAGGAGAAGAGGGTCAGGTGCCATGGGACGATATTATCCGGTGATGTACACTTTTCCCACAACGTGTGGTCACCAAGGTAGTCCCTACATGAGAACAAAGCAGTTAGGAAGAAGACTGTGTTAGCTGACAGAGGAGTCTCTCACCACGGAGAGGTTGTCACTGCTGCCTCGTGGCCGAGCCTCTGCTCACTTCGGGGAATTTCCATTGTCACACTGCTGCTACTTGTCTAGAAATTGACTTCAGTTTAGCTTCTAGATAAGTTGAAGCAAGTGATTTGGAAAAAACAAGACATCAGAAAGGAGCAATTGGCGACAAGTGTGTGTTTGATACAATTGAACCATTTTTAGTGTTTTGGGAAGAAAATATCTTAGCCAAGCATGTGCCAAATGGGTTTTATCTGTTCAGGGTTTTGTCAGGGGCATTTTTGCTTCTTTTACTTGATTACAGCATTTTTTGTGTATGGGGGTGGGTGGGGGACTGTGATCAGGTCACGTAATCCAGTATCTCAAAATAGAGTTGAGAACAAGGGAGTACATTGTAGTCAAAACAACTGAATTATCAAAACAAATAATGAAATGATGCATGTCACCTATTGCCCACTGAGCTGAAAATAACAGCGCTTGCTGTTCTAGATGCCTCATCTAAAGTAAAGGTAATAACTTCCATAATTTTTACCTTCACATTTTGATTTAATTGTAAACTCCTTAACCGCTGTCTATATTTCATCTGCATATTCTTAGTGCTGACTTGTTTGTGTTCTTGTCAAGTGACTTCTGGGCTGCAATCAAAACTGTGTTTGAAACAGAGCATATTTCCAAAGACTCAGAATGACACCAAGGGAGTTGGTTTCTTGCCCTCACTGGCCCATGAAAAAATAATCCTCTACCTGTACTCTTCTTGTTTTCTTTCTTTTTTTTTTTTTTTCTCTTGTCTTTTTTCTTTTTTTTTTCAAGTAATTTTTTTTTTTTTTTTTATATTATGTAAGAAATGCCGCCAGGTCACTTTGACTGAGGCAGACTGCATTAAAGGTTCTGAGGTAATGAAGAGTTTATTGCAGCCCTTGCCATTCTGTTCTGATCACACCTGCTCTCTCAGTAGCACGTTGAGCCGTGTTTGTTGAACTTGTCTTGACTTCAGTCTGAGCAGTGGGATAGCTGGGGTTAAATGATAAATATACATGACAGTGAACATGTTTGAGTTGCAGAGCATGAGGAGCAAACAGCTTCCAAATGCCATAGTCAAAATGAAATTATATATAGATTATATTTATTAATATTATATATATTATTAGTAGTAATTATTTGAATACCATTAAATTTCAGTATAATCATAGAATCACAGAATGGTTTGGGTTGGAAGGGCCTGAAAGATCATCTCATTCCAATCCCCCTGCCAAGGTCCAGGACCCCTTCCACCGTCCTAGGCTGTTCCACACCCTGTCCAGCCTGGCCTCGAACCCTTCCAGGGATGGCCATCCACAACTTCTCTGGGCAGCTCGTGCCACTGCTTCACCACCCTCACAGGGAAGAATTTTTTTCCTAATAATTGATCTAAACCTATTCTTAGTTTAAAGCCATTATCTTGTCCTGTCATTACATGCTCTTATAAAAAGTCCCTCTCATCTTTCTTGTGGGCTCCCATCAGGTACTGGAAAGCCACAATCAGGTCACCCTGAAGCTTCTCCTCTCAAGGCTGAAGAATCCCAATTCTCACAGCCTTTCTTCAGAGAAAAGGTGTTCCATCCCTCTGATCATCTTGGTAGCCTCCTCCATCTGTGTCATTAATGAAAATATGAAATAACACCAGTCCCAGTGGGGATCCCTTAAGGACACCTCTTGTCACTGATGTCCAAGGATCCTGAGCCACTGACCACCACCCTCTGGATGTGACCATCCAAACACTTTCTTCTCCATCTGACAGTTCACCCATCAAATCCATCTCTCTCCAATTTAGAGAGCAGGATATTGTGGGGGACTGTGTCCAGATAAATGACTTCTGTAGTCCTTCCATTATCCACTGATGGAGTCACCCCATCATAGAAGGCCCCTGGGTTGGTCAGGCAGGGCTTGCCCTTGGCAAAGACATTCTGCTGGACCCAAATCACTTCCCTGTCCTCCATGTGCATCATCAGACCTTCTAGGAGGAGCTGCTCCATGATCTCCCCAGTCACAGAGGTGAGACTGACAGGTCGATGGCTCCCAGGGTCCACCTTTCTGCCCTTTTTAAAGAATGGGTGTATTGTTTCCTCTTTTCCAGACACCTGGGGCTCCACCTGACTGCCAGGACTTTTCAAATATGGAGAGTGGCTTAGCAATCACATCAGCCAATTCCTTCAGGACTCTGAGAGGTGTCTCAAGGTGTCATTGCTATTCATCAAAGTGGAATTTATCCCCATATGTTGCTTATCATCCCAAGAATAACCTAGGGAGAGGCTGTGCATTTCTCTTTATTGGCCCCCTTGAAACTCAGCAGTTTTTATTGTACTTGCTATTCTTTACATCCATGCTCTTGAACCTTCTGAAGTTTTGCTGTGTGCTGCAAGCACTTGTAAGAGCTTGTATAATTTAGACAAGCGATAGCATTCCCATTTTTATACAATGGATTTGGAATTTGAATCATCTAACAAACTTAAAACACATATATCTTTTTTTTCTGATTGTCTTGTCTTACCCAGCCTGGAAAGGGTAGATCCAATTTCCTTGACTTTGACATTTAGGGCCTTTGTTTAGGGCTACTGCTGACAAAATAAAGCAGTAGCCAGCTCCCAGAACTCCAACAGCAGCAAATATTATAGAAGAAAACATCTGATATAGAAGAGAAAAAGAAAATTATTTTGGTTCCCTAAGATCAGCTGTTCCCTGAAATGTTCTCTAAATTCAGCTGTTAATAGTCAAAATAGTCAACACCTGAACAGCTGAAGTCTATTAGTTTTCATTGCATAGTAAACGTGTAATGCATACTTGTATTGGTATTTTTAAGCTTTAGCAGCATTGGCCCTGTGTGTCTGAGGAGGAGGAGGAGGTAGGGGCTGGCAGCAGATGGCACTGCTCCCCTCTGGGGCCTCCTGCTCCCCCGTGGCCAGACCTTCTTCTCAGGACACTGCAAGCAAGACTAAAGGACCACTCAAGGCATTAAAAAAATCTACAGTATCCTTTACAGGTTAGCTTTGGCATCTTGGTTATATTTGGACCAAATAATTACAGTTTTCCTTCCCAAGTCTCCCTTTGGGTTTCATATTAGTATACTTTATTTCCTCACAGGTAGTTATCAGTGTAAGCTTTAGCAGTCCAATTGGAATGGATGAGAAATTATGTCTTTATTTTTCTGGTTTTCTATTACAGAATTTTCCATATATACTAATATATAAGCAAATCATGCAAGAACTAATAAATTCGCACAGAGAACTAAATTTTAATTGTGATAGTTACTAGAAGTATCTTGATATCCTTTTGCCATCCTGATAACAAAAACCAATGAGGCCATACTGCTGTGGTGCCTGTGGTAAAACATCTTACCACAGGCACCATACATAATACATAATACAGGCATAATACAATTTTTACAGCCTGCTATTTCTACTTCCTGGCACTCAAAAAACGGCAGGGCTGTTTGTCCCACACTCAAGACAGCCTCTGTCTAGACTCACAGTAACTGTGAGAGGAAAATACATATATCAGTAACAATTTAGCTTTTACTTTTTTTGCCATGTTTCCTTTCGCTTACCGCAAACCTCTTTCCACAGCTCCGATTACCACAGCATCCACAGCAATCATTATTCTGAAGGCCCAGAAATACCAAGGCAGGGAAGATCATCTGTGAGTGATAGAAATATAGTTTGAATTAGGATGAATTCAAATTGCATCTTCTTTTAAATATAGTAATTCTATGGTTTTTTGGTTTTTTTTATTTCTTATCATTAGGTTAAGTTACTTATTGCCAAACCTTTGGATGGCTTATAACTTATTTGTTTATCAAAGAGGAATTTGCAGTCCTGAGGAAATTCAGCAATGCAAGTCATGGCTGCAGGTGGGGGAAGGTAGAAATGTCTGAATTTAGACACTTACCAATATACCCGATCCCACGATCCCTCCAAAGTACCAAACTTCATCTGTAATGTGTGCACTCTCTTCGACTTTTCCTCCAGGGAAAAACAACAAAATGTTAGCAAGGGTGCAGAGCACGGCCAGGGGGATGAGAGTACCTCCCAGGCACTTGGCACAGCCACCAGTGCACATGCTTCTTTATAGGAATTGTAAGCACAATTGAAGATAAAATAAAATCTCTCAGATGTTCTCAGAAGTGATTTATAAAAAGAAGTTTCTCGTTGTTCTTTGCAAAATCCAGTTTCTGTGATGGTGTTAGAGAAGTTGAGCTTGTAGAATGTTCCTGCAGTCAGTCGAAAATGCACAGTGCTGGTTTCTTATATGTCCTTGCAGCTGTGATGTCAATTTTCTGAACGTCCGTAAACGAAATTATGTTCAGGGCAGCCTCTCATTTTACTATGACAACCCACAAAATCTGTTAATATTTTACTAAGGTGGCTGACACATTTCATAATCTGGGCTCAGGTCATGGGTTGATACCCATCTTACTTCTGGATCATCGTTTTTACAACACATGGTCTTTCTTCATACTAGAAAACACTTATTTTGCAAGGACTGACAAAAAAATGCATAATGAATCAGCTGATATGAATAACATATTCATAGTCCAAGTTTTTACATGACGTGAGACACTTCTGTAATTGGAACAGTAGAGAAACTGGCTAATACAAAGATGAGCCATTTTAGACCAATAAAGATAGACATCCACAAACCCAAGAAAGTTCTTGGTTTGCATCAAGATGAGAAGCACTTATTTATTGAAGTTAGATAGTTGGACTGTGCCTCAGGGCATGCGTTTCTTCTCTGTTTTTGGAATTAAAAGATTGATTTTGTATTTATTTTGTAGTTTCATTCTCTACATGATGGAAGACTGCAGGAAAGAATGAATTAGAAATGCTCTAATATTTAATAGCTGTCTTCACCAAATACTAAGTTATATGATGAAGATGAACAGAACCCTGACAGTATTTTCCATAGACTGTGTTTTGAAATTATGGCATATGCCATGTTTTATGATAACTCACACATTTTTTTACTTTCATATGAGAATACTTAATATCACAAAAACTTAAGCTTATTCAATAAAGTATGGCAAGAAATGATTGTCACTACTGCCAATCATATGCATTTGTTATTATATTAGGAAGACCAGAGGATGATTTTTTTGTGAGGACCAGTCCTAGGAATTGCAGGGTCTGTAGTGCTGAGCAGACTCATGATTTCTGAGGAAATGACACTAGTTTACTTTATAAAAGGTTTTATTCATTAAGAAAATTTTTTGAGGGGCTTCTGAAGTTGGCACATAATGCAACAGGAATTAAGTGAACAGGTTCTGGTATGAAGCGCAGATCTAGCAGAACAGCCTGGACAGTGACAGTGGTTGTTCTGGTGGACTGGAAGATCCCCATGAATCTCAGTGCATTCCATGCTGTTGGCACAGGAGCCTGCAGCTGATGATTTACCAAACAGTTTCTGGAGGTTGTACTGGTTTTGTTTTTCTTGGGTCATCATGGTTCCCCGTAGTGCTTTTGCTAGAGCAGCAGGTGCTGTTGGTGCAGTTTGAAAGCATGGCCCTTTGCAGCCCACACTGCTCAGCCAGAGCAGCTGTCTCTGCCAGGCACTGGGAGCTGCCAGTGTGTTGCCAGCCGTGTCTGGGTGTGGTGTGCCTGACCTTGCTGTTCCTCTGCAGAGAGCAGACAATGCCCACGGTGTTGCCACGGGTTTGTTGGTTGGTCCCTGAAGGAGAGAGGAGCCTCTGGTCCTGTCCGTGTGACAGCAACATACATATGGCCCCTGAGGATAGCATTTTGAAGGCTCATAAATTCAACTTTCCATCTCAAGAAGTAAGCTATTGTGCAATCAAAGAGCAAGCAGCAAAGAAGAAAAGTCCTGAGGGCACAGCTACATGTGGTATTCAACAGGATGTCAGTTGGGCCAGCGTAAGCAGTTTTCAAATTGCTCTTAACACATGTGACACAATGCATGCTTGGTGTTGTGCAGTCCCATTGAGGGCTGGGGAGAGGCTGGCAAACTGTGCACCAAGTTTCTTTCCTTCAAGAGAGTGCAAAGGAGAATGAGCTGAAAAATGTGTCCCTTCATGTGACCCAAATCTTCATTGCAGTGAAGGATCACATTAGCACAAGCAGTTCTTTGGAGAACTCCAAAAAGCCCTCCAGCTGTGACAGCTGTGTAGTAAAGGGGTGCATCCAGTGGGATGTACTGAGGGGGCAGACCCTGCTCCTCTTGCTGGAGATTCAGCCACTCCTTCCCTATGCAATGCATGTCAGTGAGAAGCTGCAAATGGGGCTATGTATGTACAAAAGTAAAAGCCATCATTGCACCCATATACACAGCTTTGGCATGGGAGAAATTCAGTCCCTTTCCTATTCCCAGGCTCCTCTGTCAGACCTGGGGCTGGCTGTATGTGAGGGACCTGGGAGCAGGGAGGGGAAGATGCCTAAGGAAAAGCCAAGTCTCATGGGTTTCCTCATGACAGGCTTTCCTGTCCCAGCCCCAGCTGCTTGTCTCTCCCAGGCTGTGAGGACAGACTGTTGGTGCACACAGTAGTTCCCTCATATCTTTTTGACCTTTGTCAAAGCTCAGATAAGAGCTTATGGCAAACATAGCTTGGACTGGGTGGTGTCCTCAGTGACACATGGACATCACATCACCATGAATACAGAAAAGCCAAGTATGCTGGTGACAAGTGTCTAGGAGAAGTGGGCTGGAGGGCACATTAGAACTATTGTATTCAACTGTACTGAACTCAACTTTATACTTTGCTGTTCTGTAGTCATGTTCTGTTTTACATGTCTCTGTTTTACACGTCCCCACTACCCATTTGCCAGCTTTCCCACAAACGCCCTTTTTGACACGGAGCGTGTTCTGTAAGGGTTTTAATAAAATTCCATTCCCTCATTCTCCTGAAGGCATTCTCTGAACACAAATCCAAAAGTAACTGTCAACCAGTAGCAAATGGGCATGTGGGCTCTAAGCAATCTCTGATGCTTCTCTAATTTATATTACTTTAAAGTAAGTAAAAATTATATAACTATATATATGTACTACCTCTCTTTTTCTACTGTTACATTTCTTGAATCTTGTGATATTTATTATTGTTCATTTGTATGAAAAGTGTGTTGTTATGTATTAATGAAATTGCCTTTTTTGTAATCCACAATGTCTGTAAGAGAAAAGAAAGGAACTTCAGAATTGCGGTGGACCATCTAAGCACCACTGAAGTACTTTTAATAATGAGGACAAAAATCCCACCTAAGGTACTTTCAAAAATGAGAGAACACAGGAATTGTTTCCTTTAGGGCTACCTGTTATTTATTTCTCTGTAGGGCTGTGTGATCTTTATTATCTTGTTACAAGTTTTTGCCAAGTTACACAAATTATTATTTACAGTGGTTATGCAGCATTTGCAGTTATATATTCTTCTTGTCACTATGCCTGCTGAAGTGCACAACTGTCCATCAGGTACCATCATCGTCTTGCTGTTATTTAGTTTTTCTTCTTCCTCTTAACTTTACAAAAGCAAGCAAACAAGCAGGAGATACCTGGGAAACTATGCCAGTTGCTTCAAATTTTAGAAACAGATGAATCTGCCTCCTATTTTTACCAGATGCATTTTGCAGGGAAGTGTAACAGGATGCTGTCACTGGGCTTGGTTTTCTGCAACTTCTTTCTCAAAGTGACCATTTGTCACTTATATGTCTTCAGAGCCCAGTGCTCATCCCGATTCAGTGTGCTTCTGAAGAGTGCAGCAATATACAGTGTCTCCATGTGTATTTTCCTCACAAAAACCCAGTGCTTTTCAAGCTTTGGTCTGCTTCTAGTTTCATTTTCTAGCAGTCAGTGTACCTGATGTTTCAAAAGAAAATTTCAGTTGTAAGTAATATTTGTACAAGGACTCTAAATCTTTGAAAATATGAGAAATTTAAATTACTGTTGCTTGAGTGAAATATTGGCTTCAACTTGAAATACATAGTTCCCATCATGTTCAGGGAGGGCAGATTTTAATTCTTATATTGCTGGTTTTGACAGGCTTTTTATGTCTGTATTTTGAAATTATTCTATCTCTGTGTCTTTTGCAACAACAAACATCTTTAAGTTTTCACATCACACCCCTGGACCTGGAATTTCCTCCTTTTCTTTTATAAGCACTCAGATGCTTATAGTGTGTGACAGGGCCATTCAGCTGGCTTTGTTCTCTCCCACTCTCCTTTTAAGGGCTCTTACAGACAGCCCAGGGCTTTGTCAGCCTTTCTGGTGCAAATACCCGATGGAATGGCAGGAGCTGCTGTGGCTACTGTGGCTGTGGTTGCTGCCTCCCCTGTTTCCAAACCATCAGTGCTGGTGCAGGTGGAGATTGCTTCTGCATTTACTGGGGTGCAAACATCACGTGTACACATCACCTTAAGGGAAGGTAGGTGCCAGAGATAAAGCCTGTGCACTCTTATCCCTGGCTAGATACCAGTGTAATTGAGATGAAAATCCTTTCATGAATTCATTAACTCACCAGAGCTAGGAACTTTATGTGGCCCCAAATGCAAAACAGGAAGAGTGCTGCAAATTTCACCCTGGAAGAGAATGCTTACCTCTCATCTTTCTTTCTAGTTTTGGAGGAGATGGGAGTAGAAGAGAACCAGCTCTTTCTTCCTACAGCTTGTTTGTGTTGCTGATGAGCAGCTTTCCCCATGTGCTGGTTCCTGTGGTAATGAGGAGATGGGAGCTCCACATCTGTCAAACTCAGTCTCTCTGTCCAGTTTCATCCTTGCTGCTTTGTTTCATATTCTCCTCTTGTGTTGTCCAGCTGAATTGTTCATGTGCTCCCTGACAATGACATGATTGTGGCTAATTGGCTCTTTGCCCTCTTGCTTCTCCAGAATTCTGTAAGGGATATGTCTGCCTTAAGGCTTGTGTGGGGAGGCAGAATGAAGAAGGAAAGGAAGGAAGGCTGTCTTTTCTGTGGGAGTAGAACTGTTTCCATTTTGGGTCAAATCTGAAAGGCTTGTTGCAGTTTTGAGTGTGTTCAAATTTAAGGATTGCTGTGGGTCATTCCAAGCTGTATGTCTCATGTACTTAGATGCAATTCAGTACAGCTTTTGGCTGACAGTAAGAATGTTATATGCACCATTCTCTTTAATCCACCTGATGAGAGACTGGGGTGTGTAATGCCTCCTATTTATCTTACTCATAACTACAAACATGCCTCCAGCTGGCTAGTCCACCCTCTGTGCTGATTTCACCTGGACATTTGTTAAGAGTGGGGTCATAGTCCAGGTTTACAATTTATTTCCTCTTCAGTTTTCCTTGTTATCCTCAGGCTGTATTTCTATTACAGAAAGAGATTTTTAAGACTGAGTAGTATGTTTTTCCATGCTGCTCTCCTCTGATAGCAAGAATCAAGAAATTCTAAAGGAAGCAGCGGGTTGGGTTATCTGTGAAATGCCTAGAACTCACAGCTGTGACTTTTTCTTTATTTTTACAAAATAAATAAAGCATTTAGTTTTTAGTTAATACATTAAGAACCTAGTTGCATACCTTGGATGTATCCATGGCTCCCTCAAACTTCTGTGGGAAGCCTTGCTGTAGAAGAAATGAGGAATTGGCTTACCCAAATCCTTCTTCACCCACAATATAAATGCTATTATTTTACCCAATATGCTCAAGTTGCTGGTGGCTTGACCTTGGAGTTCCTGGTTATCAGCAATAGGCTCCACAGGCTCATGGAGGGCAATGTGAGACTACAGGTTTGTGGCCTTGCCTGCAGTAGGCACTGCAGTAGTGGAGATCTGAGGATGAGCATTTGCTTTTGCACCATTGTAGTAATTAATTGATTTCTCAGTTGACAAATAAATTTAAAAACTGAGACAGACTGTGCAACGTTAAGTCTAATTTCCAACACATTTTTGTGGAAGTTTGTGTTCTTTTTATGAACTGGTTGAGAAAATGTGTGAAAACTTGGAGATTTTGTGAATTGTATGCTGTCTACTGACAGCCCCAAAGACAGCTCTCCAAAGAAAAGCCCACAGAGCAAAGACATGCCATGCTATTCCTGTTATCAGACTGTTAGTGCTTTTTTTTAGCTTGGATTTCTTAGTTAGATTTTCAGAGGGAAGATGGGACAACCTCTACACCTTCTCCCAGCATCTTTGTCCCTTCGGTTCCTTCTGTGCTGTTGCAGCTTTGAGAAGCTTGTCCTGTCCCTGTGTCTGCAGAATTCACAGCAGTGGCGTGCTTGCTCCATGCTGCTCCCCCACCTCCACTGCATCTCTTTGCAATCATGAAGTCTGCATTAGGTACAGCAGCCAAGTGGTGGCTCTGTAAATAGACATCCAGATGGTCTAAGGCAGCTGTTTTGTATTAGACACTGCTTGTGCCTGGTGATTATGGATTAGTTGCTATTAAATTTGCTAGGCTAGGAGGAGAGTTATACTGCTGGTTACAGTATCTACATTAAGCTTCAAATGAACCTTAGCAATGGAAATCTTGCCTCTGGGCATGCCCTGTCCCTTCTTACAGCATAATTCTTGTCATTGTTGCTATGCAGTGTCTTTTTGGGTTCTGTTGTTGAGTTGTTACTAAACAAAAGGACATTCTACCTCTCCCTTCATTTGATTACACCTTCCCTTTTTTTTTTTTTTTTTTTTTTTTTGCAGACCAAGTTTGTCCCAGCTTGAAACCAAATTAGATATTACTCCCTCACTGAAGGTCCATATGGTTTGTAGATGTAGTACGTCGTGCACAGAGTTGAAATGGGTTAACTTCACAGATGTGTTTTTTATTACACTCTATAGTTTAAAGTTTCTTTTATTTTCTGAGACTTACATGGACGATTCTGTTTTGTCAACATAATGAAAACAGGCATGATACGTGTTTCCAAAAGAATTGGACAGTCTTGATTTCAGAAGTGAAAATAAACTTTAAAGCTGTATTTTAAATCAGATATTTTTTTGTTTCAAAATGAGTAAAAATCTTTATTGTCAAGAACAAGTTATATTTGGTGGCTTTTACGTGGGTTCTCAAAGTTGACACAAGTAATTAATTCATTTTCACCACTTCAGTTTAAACTCTACCATGAACTATAAAAAAGTGGTGCAAGACTGTCTACTGATACCTTTCTCCCTAAAGCAGGGAATCTACAGAAGAGAACAGCAGGTTTTTCTTGTTGCGTCACTGAAATAATACCAGCTACACTCATTGAGAGGAAAAATTGCTTTACTATAATAGCTTAATTAATGGGAGTCTTTCAGCAGCTTTTGTTATATTGGCTTTATTTCCATGGCAACTCTTTCTGCTTCACGGACAGCTTTGTGTCAGCAAGGCTGAGCAGAGAGGAAGGTGGGCCTTTCTGTGCAGTTGTAAGTGGGCAACTACAATAAATTTCCATATCCCGAACAGATTGTTGTGTAGGAAATGTCATGTTACAGATTGCTGAGAATCAAATGTCAGCAAAAAATAAACAGGTAATTGAGAGTGAGCCTGTTGATAATGCAGGTTCATCCAGGCTAAAAGCTCATACAGGATCTCAGCTGCAGGAAACATAATGCAATGGTCTCTCTCTCTCTTTCTCTCTCTCTCTCTCTCTCTCTCTCTTACTCCCTTTCTCTCTTGAATTTTAAATGTGTTTAGGAGTGTGATAGAGCCAGGTAACTATTAGTCTAGTCTGGAAAATAACCTCTTGCTTCTGTTTCAGTTTGATGCTTCTGCATCAAATTTGATGTTGGCTACCATGTAGTTGGAAAACCCAGAGAGACATTTACCAGAATGCAGTTTATTTTTGAGATTTG
This sequence comes from Haemorhous mexicanus, assembly GCF_027477595.1. Classification (NCBI taxonomy): domain Eukaryota; kingdom Metazoa; phylum Chordata; class Aves; order Passeriformes; family Fringillidae; genus Haemorhous; species Haemorhous mexicanus. The sequence continues at coordinate 26,497,872 of NC_082350.1, forward strand.
TCATGTAGGAGTTAGTGGTTTATTTTGTTTTCTAAAGGCACAAAAGTAATCCAGTTTGAATGCAAAACACTGGGTTTTGTGAAATTGTTAGAACTGCAAACTCAGGGTTGGTTACAAAATTTTTTCTTTTCATTTCTTTTCAAGCAGCAAAATAAAATTTGGATCCTTTTCACATGTGTATTTTCTCACAAAACTATAATGTAGCATGTTTTACAACAATTTATGTGCTTAGTCGTGATTTATTAAACTTTCTTTCTTTTTAGTAAATGGTTAAAACTGTGGTCGGAGTTGACTCACCTCGAGTAGATTAGTTATCACTTGTGTTAATATTTAATGGTACGGTACCAGGCTGTACCCTGTTCCTTTCAGAACACTCCCATATTGTTTTGAGAGATAATGGGTATCCTGCATTTATACCAGGGATCTGGGATGAAGTGTGCTGTATGATCTCAAAGGTGCAGTGCTTCTGCTGTGTTTATCTTTATGTAAGAGCTGCCATGGATTCTAACAGTGCAAACATTCAGATTCCAATAGCCTAATTCTGGTCTTACAGTGATTAGCAAGAAATTAGGAATATTTTAGATTTTTTAAAAAAGAGATCATTCTAGTTAATTATCTGTATTTCATTGTGAAAAATATGCTGAGCATTTGAAGCTGGCCTGAGGTCAAGGGACTATGCAGACTTTAGAGTTCACATTTTCTATTTTTCCTGTCTGTCCCTTAAGCTGTCTTTTCTACCATCTCCTCCTGTCACCATGGCCAGAGATCCGTTGCACCCCTGAGATGTGGTGCCTTCTGCTGCCACTTCCCCGTGGCCATGGCTCTGCCTCCCCAGCTGTCTCCTGGTCATCCCCGTGTCCATCACACAGCACCATCACCTCTGCAAGTGAGACGCTCTGATGCAAGGAGTACTGCAGCAGGTGCCTCTGTTCTACAGAAACAGGGATCTGAAAAGATGCCATGACAATACACAAGCTCATCCTCTCTGGCACTTTGTTCAGACTCTCGAATTTACTCCCTTTGTTGTGCCTTTGGTACTTCACCAAGAGCACAGAAAGCCCATTTTTGGTAGTGAGGAGTGCCTTGGCGACTGCAGGGCTCCTGTCCTGGCCCAGGCAGCAGAGCTGGGCCTCCTTGTGGCTGGGAGCACAGCAGTGTCCCTGAGCTCCCATCAGCACCCAGAGGAGCAGGCACGGTGCTGGCATGGCGCCGCTGCCCCTGCAGATGGGCTGATCTGGCTGAACACAAGTGGTGTGAAAATTTGTCACTTGTAATTTCCACCACTGGGCTAGTTTTCATCCTCATTAGTTCTCTGATCCAGTCCAAGCAAGACCACAGGAATGCCAGGACCAAGATCAGGGAATGAGTGTGAACAGGATCTCAGAAGAATACAGGGAGTTTGCTGTTGGGGGCTGCACAGGTGGGCTGGATTGCATCCAGCTGTTATTGACAAGAGAAGTCCCTGGTTAGATTAAGTGCAAATAGTTTGATTAAACTCTTTTTGAGGTGTCCCTCTGTTTCAGTTTTCCCTCTTGGACTTCTAGCAGTCTGGAGTGATTTTAGGACTCCAGAATAAACTTACATATGTGGTACTAAGGGTCTGGTTTAATAGCATTTCTTTTCCAGTTCAATGTGTAGGATATTGCTATATGTTTGTCAGCTTCTTGGTAGCCAATTCTCACACCATTTAGAGGAGCTGGGAATAACACTACCTTTCTAGTGTGGAGACCAAAATTTTTTTTCCTGGTGAATATGTTTCAAAACCTTAATATACCTTTACAGCCTGGTTGTAGCAAAGTAGGTTCTTTTAGATCCTCACCACTACATGTCATAGTACCACTCCAGGTTGCACTTAAGTAGCCTCTCAGGATTCACCTTGGCTCCTCTGATGGTTGTTACTGTATGATCTTGTGCAAGGGCTTCAGCTCTTGTCACGCCCTAGCCTTTTTTCAGTAAACCTATTGTATACTATTGAAACATGCATATCGATACTAGCTTAAAACTACCTGACTTGCTACATGAATTGTCATCCTAATACAATGAGGTCTTTATTCCCAGCTTCATCTTTGTATTTTGCTGTTTTTACTGACTTATTAGTCTCTTTAATTACAATGTAGAGCTCATCCTGTGAATTTGACAACAGCTTTGAAAGTGTTAAGCCCTTTTATACGTTCTTTTGCATGGGATAAAATTGCCATTTCTCTAGCATTGAAGAGCAGAAGAAGCTCTGGCTGAATAGCTATTTCAGAGCCAGGTTTATGCCCACAGGTAGAACAAGTTTCTCCCAGACACAGTAGATATGCACTTTGGTTTTGTCAAAACTCCTGTCTTTTCTTAGTTTTTGTCTGTCTTTAAATGAAAGTCACTAAGGGACATGGGCTTTTCTATTTCTGATTTCTATTTAGGCAACAAAGTAAGTGACCTGAATTTCAAGATGCTGAAAATCACAATACACTAGTTGAAATCCCCTTGGATTTGGTGTGTAAACTGCAACCAATTTGCAGCATGAATAACAATTCAGCAGGACCATACAAGCTGTATGTGTTTCCAGGAAACACATGTAGCCCTCGTGCAGAGATCTTCCTCTGCAATTAGTGGTGTTGGTGCCTTGGTGCTTAGCCTGGCCCTGAGCTCCTTCAGCGTTTCTGCGCAGTCCCTGCGCTGTGCTGCTCACACAGGAGCATTCTGTTCTCTCCCTGAAAACACTGCCCTTTTTGCCTGATGCTCTTTGGGACAAGCTCAGGTGGTGATTTTCTGTCTGAAGCTTTGACTTGACAGATGGCAGATGTATCTGCTCTGCCTTCTCGCTTGTGGAGCCTGTGGAAATCACTGAGGAATTCCCATACCTGTTCAGCCATGTTATGCTGGAAGCAGTCACTAAGAATGCACTGTGCTTTTTAGATTTAAATGGTGAGAAATCTGCTGCTGACTTGATGGTGTGTACTGAGTGGGTATTTTCCTCCTGTTCCACTTGAAAACAAGAAATCTGAATAGTGCTGGTAGGAATGATACTTCCTTAGTGGTGGTGCATTTAGGTCATATTTGTAATGATGTGGAAACAGTGTTTTCAGAACTTCTGTTAGTCTTTAGAAAGTAACGAATATGGGAGTGTTAAGACAAAGGCTTTTTAAAAAGTAATCTGTTTTCTTGACTGTTCCAATCATTATCCCTGATAACAGGCATTTCTGCTAAATGCATAGCGGGTGTTACAACGTAGTAAGAATATTAGGAAAAAACTCCACAGAAAATAAAGACCATTATGTTTAGTTCTACATAATATTCTAGGGCATTTGATACACAGAGAGTTTGTTCCCAAGTTATTTTTCAGTTGGAATGCTTCTACCCCAAAGGTGTAGATATGATTGAATGTCTAGGTATGCCTGGTAAGTACTATACTTAGAAAAGCAGAGTTGCATTTTTAAATTTTTTGTTAGATATTTATTTCTGAATAGATATTTCAGTTTTGCCTGCTTATTCTTCCTAATATTCCTCATACTTGTGAAAACTTGTGCATTTCTGTTTTATAGTGAGGCTATATAATGATAGTTGGGTTGCAAAGGGTGTAGGAAAAGGGGAGGCTTTTATTAGAAGTTATGAGCTGCATTTTCTCAGCAGGCAGGTCAGCACACTCTGCGCACCTGCCTCTTAGATGCAGTACCCTGTGACACCAAGGGAGAGCATTCCATCTAATCTGGGGCTCGCTGGAAAAAGTTCTGAGTCACTCCTTCAGTGGCACACACATTGCCTATTAAGAGGTATTTTTAGAAAGAAGCAGAAGTCCACAGCATGGCTCACAGAGACTGTTTTGAAATACCTGGCTGCATCCACACCCATGCTTGTAGCCTTTACTTGAGGAAATTTTTTAATTACATCCATGACAGTTGTGTCCAGGTTGAGCAACAGAGGACAGACTCTTAAACATAATGGGCTACCTGTTGGGCAAGTGAATCAACTATTTTCAAAGAGGGAACATTCATGTGCTGAGCAGTACTAAAACCAAAACATCCAGGTACATAGCATCTTTGAAAGCAGACATAAAACTTCCCAAGATTTTTGTAGACTTAGCAAGATAATTTGGGTGAGCTTGAGGTCAGGATGATGTATGCTGGAAGAGGAATGGAAGTGCTTGGTCTGCCATGACATGGTTTGTAGTGACACCTGCAAAGGCACCTCAGAACTAATTTCCAGCAGGTGTGGGGATAACTGTGTCAGAGCCTTGCGGCAGGGAGAGGGAATTCCTTCCATTGGGATGGATTCAGCTGGCTGCTTGAGTTTGTTGTAGGCCAGGAGGAGTGAGTAATGCCTTGATCCTGTCAAAGAAATGAGGTAGATTTTGGAGGCTGGGGCAAATCAGTGAGGGCAGAGGCACATTTTAAAAGTGGAGTGAACATCACTGCTTTCAGAGGACAGATGTAGGAAAAGTTAGGATGCCCAATTCTTGACAACAGATCATTAAAACACCTCCTGAACATGAGGAAAGTCACGGGCCTTACTAGACCACATATTTTTGTCAAACGCTTTATCGGTAGGCAGGTCATGCTGGCTGTGCTGCCTTCTTGTGTGCCATCTCAAGTAGCAACAGGTTTTGAGTGGCGCCCAGTACAGCAGAGCAGGAGCAGCAACAGCCCAGGAGCTGTGTCCCAGGGCTCAGGACTAGACTAACAGTTTCCCACAAAGTAAAAGTTCAGGTGTGAATGTATTTGGCAGGATTTACAGGGCACCTGGCTTCTACTGATGTCCTCTTGTGAGCAAGCAGACTGGAACGCCAGGCTTTTTATTTTGTTTAGAGATCATACACTGAAGGTAAAAAAGGGCTTTTCATAACTGTACATATTTCTTATAAACTGTTTTGACTGTTACATATAAGCAAATTTCAAATGCGTTACGAAAACCACTCTTCAGTAACTCATCTGCAAGTGAAATCTATTCTGTGTGAAGGAACAAGATTTCCCCTCATGTAGGAATAATGAGAGTATTAGAACTTTCTTACATTGGACCGGGCAAATTGGGTTGCTACTGCAGAACAATGTGCTAATTCATAATGCTTACAGCTTATTCTAAAAGATTGATTTGGAGAAGTGGGGAAAGACTATCTTGCTTTTGGGAGTTTGTATTATGAAGAAATACATTCACTCTGCTGGCTTTAATATAAATTTCTAATAATGATTTTTTTGTTTTGTTTTGTTTAAAGCAGGAAGAAAAAGCTTTTTTTCCTCTCTGTAGTGTGTGAATGTTTGGGAAATGCCTCCAAATGGAGAAAGAATCATAGCTTTGACTCTAACATTTTGGAGAGTTCCAATGTTAAAGGTATGTCTTTTATATCCAGTAGGAAATTTCAGAGGCATGTATTTGTTTTTCAAGTCTGAGCAACTCTAAAAGTATGATTCAGATACAGAAGAATGAATCCATAAAAATTTTCAGCCATTGTTCAAAATGTTCAAAAGATGTTTTCCTTGACACAGGTGAAAGGCAAGGCTCCAGATCAGGTAAACACTACAATGAATAGTTTTCTACTTCTAATGAAAATGTGTGATTTCATTGGAGAGAGGTTCTTAGTATGAGACCATTTTGAATTTTGTGTTGAAAATACTATGTTTTGCAAGCTACAAAATAAACTTTAAAGAAAATTTCCAGTATGATTTAACTGATTTTTATAAAGAACTTTATACCTTTTCAGAATTTCTCATTGCTGCACAATGCTGTGAGCAATACGATGAAATTAGTACCTCGAGCTATGTGAATAATGTCTGGATACACAGTGTTTTTTACTGCTCTTCACTGTGCAGTAGCACGGGCCACGTTACAAGGTTTGGTAAATCTATTGCAATTGTAGCTTTGCTGCTGCTCCTTTCAGGTGCTGGGGCTGTGGACCTCAGCTTCACTTCACTCGGTCTGTGCTGACAGACAAGGTACCTGGAAAAACAGCCTGCCCAGATCTGATGCTAAGGGGTCTTCTCAGCTGGTTATTTCAGAGATATTTTCTCTTCCCTTGCATACTCTGTAGTATGAGGAGAAAATCTGTCACTGGGGATTCTAACCATATCTGTACGTATGATGGTTGTCAGACTTCCCTCACAAGTATTTGAAGTATGTCGCCGTTAAATAATTCAGCCAAAAAGTTGTTCATGTTTTATAACACTAGTCCTGGGATTTTTATAGCATTAGTCCATGTGCTACTTAAAAAAATTAAAAGTAGTTAGAAAAAAGAAAATAACTATTGTTAAAGTAGTAAAGCAGTAAAGACCTATTAGAAACAAATAATCTGTGTATTGTAAATCAGCTGAAAAAGTAAAGAAAGGGAAGAGATGCACTGATATCAACCTAATTTTAAGCAAAAGCTGGAAAGTGTTCAACTAATAAAAACTGCTGTGTGATGACTGCATATTTTCCTCTTGCCTTACAGTAACATAAAAAATTTTTCTTGGACAGTTAGAGAATAGTAAAAATGATAAAGAGTTGGTTTAAACCTTAGATCTCAGCCATGATGATCAGAGAAGCGAATGAATGCTAGGCACAGCTTGGAGCTCCCAAGTCTCTGTGTTTTGTTCAGGAGCTGGTCTCTGTCACATGGGGCAGCACGTGCAGTGCCAGCAGCACCCCAGCCAACATTTCTTCCTTGGGTGAAGGGGAGAAGAGGGAGACTGTCTTCAAGCAGAGAGGATTGCAGCTCTCCCCAGAGCTCCTCTGCTTTCTGCGGGAGATGTGCAGGCCCAGAGTTTCTGCTCCCAGCTGAGAGCTCAGCACAGCAGGGGCTGCACCAGTGTGTGTGGAGCAGAGCATGGAAGAAGGACCCCACAGTGAAGCTCTCCAAACACCCACCACACCATTCTGCTTCCCAACGAGCTGGCTGTCAGCAGTGATCGTTTTATTTAAGGGTTTTGTTTCGTTAGTGTGTTTGAAGGGCAGAAATGAAATATTGGAGGCTGATGGGGTTTGCAGTCAGGTTAAATTCAATAAGGTCCATGCTTAGTAAGGTCTTGTAGCTAAAAAATCATCTTAATGCTTTGCATGATGACAGCTTTATAAAATGAACTAAGGAAAATCCATGATCACAGTGATTACTTATGCAGCGGTAGAAATTACCATGTGTGTAAGTAATGTGTGTAAGGCTGTGTTAGTCTGGGTTTGTATACTTTAGATAGATGTGTTTACTTTAGTTTATTGTCAGGATTGTATTTGAACCCAACCAATTATTAGTTATAAAGTTGAAATGTCTTACGGATATAGGCATTATGTAGCTATTAGAGGACTTTGGCTCCATACAACTATTAGAGGACCTTGGCTTCATGTAGTATTTTGTCTTTCATATGATAACACCTATAATTTCCAAGTATCTATCTAAACCTTGGTGTGTCTCGATTGTCTCAGATTATCATAGAAGTATGGAATCAGTTTATTAAAGCCCTCTGGGACCGTTGAGTCCAGTGATTCCCCCAGCACTGCCAAGGCCACCCTAACTGTTTCACCCAAGTGCCACATCTACACAGCTTTTTAATTCTGCTGGGGATGGGGTCTCTCCCATAGGGCTGGTCCAATCTTTTGGCTAAGAAATTTTTCCAAATATCTCATCTAAAGCTCCCTTGGCATACATGAGGCCGCCGCCTTATGGCTCATACTACCAATTTGGAATTTCTCTCCTTAAAGTTCTCCAGTGCTGTACTAGTGTGAGACATCTAGCCTAATACAGTCCTTTGCTTTGAGAAAGTGAGTATGGATTAGGACCCTAATTCTGTCATTTGCCTGTTTGAATATATCCTTTGGTTCCAGTAGGACAGTTCACAGTACGGGGGTAAGTTTTGTCTTATAGGTATACAGTAGTTAATAATTAACTGACACAGAACTTCTGTGTGTGCTAAGTTTTATTTTCTGTGTTTCAAGCAGTAGGAAATCTAGCTTTAAAAATGTATTGCCGTTAGAATTGAGATGAATTGCTTTACTGTGGTGGATTCCCAAGCTAATGCCTTGAGGCCTGCACTCTGTTCAAACGCAACTGCGTGGGCTTTGGAACAGGACTGGTTCCAGATAGCTAAGAACTTAGACCAAAAGTGAGAAATACTTACCAGCAAAACATGTTCTAGTGTCTGTGAAGACTGTTTGAGAAGATGATCAGAGGGTCCAAACTATACTACTCTTACATGACAGGATAGTTAATTTTCAAATTTATAAAATATGTATTTTCTATTGATGTTAAGCTTTGCCTGACTCAAGGAACTTGTTTTTGTTTCACACAAAGCCTTCTTAATGCAAAAGGAGAACAGGAATGCAGTTCCAGCCTCTTCTGCCTGTTTTCTCATCCTGCAGAGCAGATGTGAAATTCCAGGAGAGGACAGACTGTCAGATGTGTGTTGGCAGAGTTCAGGAGGTGAGGGTGTTGCACACCTTCACTAGCCTCAGCAGGTCAGCCTTTTGTCCACAGCTCACAGCCTAAGCTCCACCTTGTGCCATAGCTCCATGCAGAGCTATGCAAATGCAATGCTGGTTGAGTTACCCTTGCAGTGCTGCGGCCATAGCTGAGCCTTTTTTCTTTAAGGCAAGGAAAGACAGAAGTCTCTCATGACTTCTAAGGTACTGGAACTCCTTATCATCAAAATAAAATGACTCCATTACGAGTGCAAAGTTATATGGCCCTGACAACTTTGTACCCTCTAACCAATGGTGGTTACTTTTCTTTTTCCTCTTTGTAAGTAAAATTTACAATGTTAAGGATGATCTTTGAGACCTTTGCAAGATGAGCTTGTAAATTTTAGGTCTTCATTTTATTTTGACAGAAAAGTAGAAATGTCTTATGTTTTTCAGATTACTGTTTTATAATCTTAAATAATTAAAAACAAAATCCAGATTCTGTCTTGGCAACATTCCTTCATTCATTCATGATCCTAGTGTTATCAGGATTGAGTTACTAGCCATAAAATTTAATAGAACCTTGTTGTTAGCATTACTTAGGAATGTACTGTTCAGACACTTGTCGTGGTTTAACCCAGCCAGCTCAGAGCTGCATGCTGACTCTACCCTCAATGGGATGGGGGTTAAAAGTGAGAAAACTGATTGGGGAGGGCTTGAGATAAAGAGTTTAATAATTAAAATAATAATAATAATAATAAAATTTTAATGAAAATGTACTGTAAACTAATTTCTGTTGGGATAATCTTTTTATTCATTGCACATTAATCATAGGCTGGATTAATCAGCAACCTACTTTAAAAGTCTGCACATGAAGAATGCTGCAATGGCTTTGTAATTGTAAAGATTTCACAGGACACATCTTAATTTTCCTTGAGCCCTTTGTATGTCTCTAAGTAGTGCTCCTTTAGTAACCCTATGTCTTCATCTTAGAGCAGAGTGTAATTAATTAAAATCCTGGGAGTCAATGGAGTATAAGACATAAAAGCCCAGGATGTTTTTCCTGACAGGCAAGTACTATTGTTGACATGGTTGCAGTTTCCTCTGCCTGACGGTGCCTGCCTTTTTGGAGGGAAGTTCCATCTGATTCAGTGCTGATGCTGGGGAAGGACTGTGGTATTTTGATTTTTTGAGGGTTTTTTTTTTTTCTTCTCACCTTTAGAGGAAACTTCTGGTTTGTTTTGTTTCCTTTGTCTTTGGGCTTATGGAGAGCAGAGAGCAGGACTACTTTACTGTAAAAGAAGAAAGTTGGTTTATTTTCTTTTTTAACTTGACATTTATAAGTTATACATATACATATATATATATATATATAAATATTTATATTTGGAAGAACTCTCTTTTGGAACTAACACCTGAACCAAATGCCACCTGTCCTGTCGAAACCTCAGGGTGTGACTCAGTGGGCAGGGTCCCTTAGTTCAGGTCCTCTTTCCTCTTCCCTTAAGAGTGCCTTGTGCCTGGCTCCTGTGCCACCAGGAGCTGTTACTGAGCAGTGTTGTCTTCCACCAAAGGCAGATGCCTCTCACCTGAAGATGGTATTTCAGGTGCTGTTGGGGGAGACTTGAGAGCTAGAGGTCACCGAAGGCAAAGGCCCACGAATGGCCCAGCAGAACCTGCCTGGTCACAGCCTGGTTATCACTAGAGGGAGCTGGTGGAATTCTCGGGGTAGTCCATCTTCTGAGCCCTGGCAGAAAGTCCCCTGGGCAGGATCTGACCCCGGGAGCCGGAGGAGATGGCTGCAGGACAGAATGCTGCTCTGGAATAAACACATCTGTATTTCTGCAACATTCAATTCCATGTTTTGGTACACAAATGACACAGCTACTTTTACCTGTAATGATAGTAGAAAGGAATAGAAAAGTCCTAATTCAGGAAATTAGTATTTCCCCATCCTCCAAGCCAATTGCAGTTCATTAGAAAGGCACCATATCTGTGAGTTTGAAAACCCTTGTGAATGGAGCAGCTGCAGGAGAGTGCTGTATCTAGTACCACATGGTAGATGTGTCTTGTAGATTTACAGAGCACACAGTCTCAGTTGTGTTGTTCCAGTAGGTTACCTTAAAAAAGACTAAGAATTAATTAAATCATAATCAGTATTAAATGTTATTTTCTTCTGCTTTTTTCTGTTAAATGTTGCTTGGATGAAAAAGGATCCTCTGTACATTAATTTGTTTTTTAGACATGTTTTTAATTGTTTCTTTTAAATTATTTTTTTAAATAATGTTTTGGGAGTTTTCCGAAAAATTCCATCCTACTAAAAATGTGTTTTATCTTTGTATAACATTTTTGAGACCCCTTGGAGGAACATGACTGTTGGATAGTTGGGTTTATCATTGACAGCCATTTTAAGGAACATCTTGTAGCAAAGATTCTGTGTGCTGATTGTATATTGTTGAATGGATTTCAGAATTCCAATCTGAATGATGATAGCAAAGATTGATGGAAGGGTGGGATTGCAGTTTAGGAAATCATCTTTTAGGAGTCTTGTGATCATGTCAGAATTGCTTTTCTGGTTATGATGTCTGATTCAACTGCTGCTGATGCTGAAAGATATGCAAGTAAAGACAACATGCTGGAATATCAGTCATGCTAATGTGAAACACTTGTTAAATTTAAACATTCATTTCCCGTCCTGCTGCTATGGAATCAATATGTAGACTTTTCCCACTCAAAACAACAGTTGTAGTATTGTTGAGCAGGTATAATTAAAACATTTAATTGGCATGAACCTACTAAGGGCCAATTCCAGATGCAAGACTGCATGATCAATGTATGAAGCATATGCTAAGGAAAAACACAGGCAAATAATTTGGTGCTTTTCAATTTTCTTTCCTTTTTTTGAGCTTATAGATCTAAAATACGTGGTATGATAGAAGTCGTCTTTTTGGTTTTTTTCTTCTGGATTTGAAGCTGACTACCAACAGGATCACTTCATGAAAAACACAAAGGTAATTAATGACTGGCTTTTGCACCACAAGACCCAAAGCCATAACACTGGTAATTTTTGTTCCATGTTTCCAATGTCTGTTTTTTGTGGTTGCTGCAGGAGAGGGGAGGCACCAGTGACACACTGCGAGCTGTAAGACCTTCTGTTCCTTGTGCTATGCTATGCAGACTTTGTATGCTGGGCTGATGGCAGTTTTCTGATCCATGCAGCCATTACAAACACAAAATGTAGAAGAGAGGATGCTTATATTACAGTGATGCTAACGCCTGTTTACCTATTGCAAGAACATCACAGTTTTAGGGATAGACTAGAAATCTAAAATGTAAACCTGTGGGTAAATAGTACAGTCAAAGGGAGACAAACTTTTGCTGGCCATTTTGCATGGCCAAGGTTTCACCTACAGGCTGTTGCAGAAGTAGAAAAAGGATTTTTGTCCTATGTCCTACTTTTATCATAATAACATTGTTGGAAGAATTAATGAATGTAGGCTACAGCATGGTTTTGTATGTCACCAGAAAACAGTGTTTGAAGTGGTTTATTTGATTGTGGTATTGCAAGTCCAGGGTCAGTAATAGTTGTTCTTAAGTAAGTTTTATGGGTTCTTCTTTAAAGAGAGGGATTTCTGTACACTCATATAGTGGTAGCTAGCTCTGCCCTGATTGTAAGCTTTCCAGCCTCCAAACTGGTAGGTTAAATGGAAAATCTACTTTTGTTGCATAGTTGCTGACTCCTTCTTAGGTCAGCATTATTACTAATAAACGAAACGTTCCCTGTATGTGTCAGTGTGTGCTGTGTGAAGTGTGAGCGCTCGCTCCACACTGACTTGTACGGTTCAGATCAGGTTTCTGTCTCAAAGTGGTGACAGAGACAGCAACCAAGCACCTGTATGTGTGTTACAGCTGTGTTAGGAGCAATTGCTCTCGTAACAGTAGGTAGTTGCTTGTGCTCATAAGTAGCTCATTAGTTCATCTGAGGAGTTGCGATCTAATTAATAAAAGTTAATCTGGAGACTTTCTTCTGTCTGTGGCCAGGAGACCATAGGCACCGAGGGCTTCATGATGAGCAGTTTCCTCTTGTGACTGTCCAGGTCAAGTTTGTCAACCAATGTAGGCTTGAGAGGTGGTGAGGACAGTTAACAGCTGCATCACAGTGTTTTTGTGGGTGATTACTGGAAAACATGGGTAATGCACCATTTGAATGTTGAGAAGTGGATGGCAGCATGGATGGGTCAAAGGGAGCTGGAGTTGTCCTAAGGTCAGCAGGAGCTCTGTCTGCCCAGCTGGCCAAGACCCTGCCCTTAGTTTAGCCAACAGGTGACCACACATTCCCACTATGTTCCCAACAATTGTCTGAGCCAGCACTGGCCTCCATGAGCAGCAACCTATTAAACAGTAAAAGACCAAAGGAGAACAGCTTGCAGGAGAATACAAGTGGGAATGAATAACCTGTGTAAATGCATACGTTGTGCTGCCCAGTCTTTCCAAATGAGTCTGTGAAGCCCATGCCATTATTTCCTTTGCTGTCTCACCTGCAGATCCCATGCAGTTACCACATCCTGTCAGTGCTTCTATGAGAGTCACTTTCCTCCATTAACCTTTTTCTGATGGTGGGTGGGACCACCAGAAATTCTGCAAAGAAAAGTTATATTCTGGTTAAACTTTCTGGTAGAAGCTGCACCTTAGGGTGTCCAAATGGCAGTGGCATTGGTGAAGCCCCCTTGATTCACACCTGACCAGAACTTTCAATGTAAAAAAATTGTATTTGCATCAAATACCATGTTTGTTTTATTTCTTTCTTTCTTCACACTGTTTTCAAGGTCATTGAAGATATTTTAAATTGATTTTAAATACAGGGTATTCTTGATGACGTAATTTTTTAAAAATGAAGTATTTAGAAAACCATTATTTAAGTTGTAAATAGAACAAATTTACAAGTTTTCAAATATATGATTAGGGCTAGGGTTTTAAATCCATGTCCCACAGGCAATATGTTGGTGTGGTTGTTGAGGTGGGGGGAAGGGTGTTGGGTGGTGAGTTTTGGGGAAGGAGTGGTTTGGGCTTTTAGCCCAACAAAATAAAGGAAGTTTTCAGTGGAGCGTCTGTCTTCTTCTGCAGAGGAAACTTGCAGAATAATGTTTAGGGTTGTTTTAGTCATTAGAGGTGAAGCACACAATAATGGCCAGCCTATGTTTGTACAATTGGAGGATATTTCTCATCGTGAAGGAAATCTCCAAGGTCAGCAACTACAATACCCGGAGAAGTTACATCACAAAGCCACAGCTGCACAAGCCTGCTCTCTTCCCTTGCTTCACCCCCCAGCCTTTATTTTTGCACCTTCCTTCTCAGCATAAGTGTTGCACACATCTCTTGCAAGAATACCATGATTTTGACTTGGACTTGTGTCTACCATGTTATTTAGCTATTAAACACACCCCACTCCACCTTCAAAAACGAAACCTGAATGGTTTTTTTAAAGTTTCATTATAGTCTTCTAATACCCTGTACATTCCCAAACTCCATTTGCCTAGCTTCTGGTTTTGCAATGAGAATTGCATTGTACTGTGATGATGGCAGCAGCAGCAGCGCCTGGATTTGGGCTGTGCATTTTAGTTACCTCTTGTCATGTGATGGCAGTAGGCATGGCAGCTCACACCTTTATGTTGAGCTGTGTCTGAAGAAAAAGTCTCTGGGCTATTTTAGAAAAATTTGCCGGAGGGAGAAAAGGCTAGGTCTTAATTTTTATAGTGCACTTTGTGTTTCCATTTACTATGGAAATTAGTGTTACTGGTACATAAAACACCATTTGGAAACTTTGGATATAATCTGTTTCTTTCTTGGCATTTTTCTTTTTGTGTGTGTCTCTATACATGATATTTCAGTGCAAGGACTCTCTTTTATAATCTTTGTTTAAGCAGTATTTTTCACGAGTGTTTGCTTGGTTTAGCTGTTACCAAACCATTTACTAATTGACTGCTAATCTAAAATCAGCTTGTCTTATAATGGAAAGAACAAGGACAATCCTAAGAAGCTTACCTGTTCCTTTTATTTGTTTTCCAACCTCCTGGTGAGGTTTTCTGTTGCTCCAATCAACAGGACAGCAAAGTGAGAGGTTGCTCTACATACGTCTCATTGCTGTAGACCTTTTTCTGTTTATACCCAAAACTCTGACTCAGTGCTGTTGAAGTCAGCCAGGTCTCTCCCTGGCTTCAGGTTGTTCTGAATCAGCCTATAAACCTAAAATTCAAAGCTGCTTCTAACAAAGAAAACAAAACATTTTTCCTTCAGTTCCTAACAGAACTTGTGTTGTGGTTTAAGCCTGTTGTTCACGTCTAATCATGCTCACCAGTGATTATTCCAAGCATCATATGTTTGTGTGCAATCACCTAGTATTCAGTATTTCCTTCATTGCGTTTGGTTCATCTACAATTAATGCATTTTAAAAGGGCGGTGGTGTTCTGCCATCCCTGCCCTCTCACTCTGCAATTGGGAATGGTGGTTAGGAAGGGCTGTAAGCGTCATCGAGGTAGTTAGGTAACCCCTGGTATTTAAGGAGGCGAGAATAAACACTGATCTTCTTTTAGGTGTGGACAGGTGTGAGATAGGTTGAATCGGACAAGTCGAAGGAGGATTTTTAAAGTTGAAAATATGTGTTTTGGAAGGTGTGCTAGATGTGTTGGTTATAAGCTGCTCATCCTTGCCCTCCTCTGCATTGTGGCCAACACTTTACTTTATTTTCCCAATGGTGAAACAAGATTTGCTTCAGAGCATCACCTCAGCAGATACGTGGAGTGCCTTCATGGCATTCTAGGTGGAGGCTTTCTGGTAAGTAATAACCTAGTGTCTTCTTTCAAGTTTATTTTGGAGGTACTTGGTACTGCTCTTTCTCTACTGGTTACCTGAATTTATTCATCAAATATCTTTGTCAACAGGTGTCTCTGTAGTTGTATAAAAAACCAGAGCTATATTATCCAATACCTATAATTAATTATTATTGATTGTGTTATCTACAACATTATGCCACTTTAAAGCTGAAAAAATCATAGGGTCAGGGGCACAAAATCCAAATGTAAAAGTAAAACCAAGCCTCTCAGCAGGTCACAGTTTGCATAAAGGGTTACCTCTTAAATTTCTGTTATATTATTGAACTACTTTCCTTTTAAATGTCCCTAAATAATGAACATTTAGACCCAATTCCTTAATTCCTATTATCTGACATGCTGACAGGTATTTCTCTGCCTTAGCTGTTTATTCAGAGGAATTGAGTGCTAGTTGTCAAAGCTTTGCATTTGAGTAACAGGATGCAAGGACTGAGTGTGTTCATTACAGGGTGTCATTAATCTGAAGCTCTTATTTTCTATCTTTTCAGTTTTGTGGACCACACTGCAGCATACTTAAGACCCCTAACTCCAGGCTTCCTTTTTCACCTTCTTTTAGAAGTCCTCTTAGAAATAGGTTATAGGTCCCTCCCAATTCTTAAAACTCTATGATTTTATGATCTCAAGGTGTCTGCAAATCACAGGTTGAAAACAACTGCATGCTAAGGTGTTTTGTGTTGTGAGAGGTTCTTAAAGCTGTATTACAGTTCCATTGGGACCTAGAGTGGGATTTGCAAAGACTGGGCTTTACTTGCAGAATAATACAAATGGAACCAATGGAACTTCTCCTGCAGTGCACTTGTACAACCTCCTCTGGACTTGAAGCACTGGGGTCAGCATCAGGTTTGAGTAAGGGTTAACAAGTGTGTGTCTGTTCAACAGGATAGTTATTATTCTAGTTTCATGTTAAGTAAGTCTGTGGCATTTGCAAATAACTCTCTACCCTTTCTTTATTTTTTTTTTTAGAGTACTCTTGGGTGTAGAGTCTTAAGTGGGCACTGTTAAGTGCTATTATTGCTGGTGGGAGGATCCTCTTTTTAATCAGCTCCTTCTTATTCATTCAGCTCCTTCAGTTCATTCTTGATTTTATGCTAAAAACTCTGGATGGTTTATGCTTTTCATGGATAGCTTCCACTTTGTTACTTTGCATTTCTGTCACTGGGAACTGGTTCTGAAATCTTGGAAAAAAGTAGATGTCTATAATGAGGTGTTTGTCTGAATTGAGCAAAATTTTACTAGACTTTCTACTCTAGTCAGACTGGTTTCTCACACAGGTAATGATGATTGCTCTTAAGTACAAGTATATTGGCAGCAGCTGTTTATCAACAACTTTATTTTGTAGTCCTCATTGGGATGAAGTTAATGCCCTTTTTTCTTTTTTTTTTTTTTTTGCAAAGCATTTTATTTGCAAATACAGCCTTTAATGAAAAGAGAAATTTTAAAAGCTGAAATACTTTAAATGTAGCAATACCCCCACAGTCTCTTTCTGTGCTTAAGTGCAATATTGCCACAGTGGCAATAGAAATATACCTGTCCTGGTGTTGGTGTTGTCAGTAGTGAGATGCCTACAGTGTTAAATAGGAGTAAAGCTGAATGACCTGTACAGCTGACTGCCAAGAAGCAACATAAATGAATGCAGTTTGAAGACTGTGTTATATCTGCCCTGTCTGCGCAGCCAAAAGGAACAGTGTGGGATTTTTGCTCCATACCCAGGTACTCATTGCAGCTGCCGTGTTCATTGGGCTGCACAATGACGACAGCTGTGGCCATGAGGGCTGTGGAAAGAGCTGTGCGGTAAGTGAGCCTGTACATCCCAGTCCCAGGTAATCCCAAAGACGAGGCAATGGCTGTGCTGAAAGCTCATGTTTATGTCTGCTCTGCAGATGCTGTCCTCAGTTCTGGCAGCCTTGGTTGGGATCCTTGGCTCTGGATACTGTATAATCATTTCAGCACTGGGCTTGTCCCAAGGACCGTATTGTCTTACCCACCTAGAAAGAAACTGGATCTATCCTTTCACTGACTCCTCTGGGGGGTAAGTCATCTGTTCATGAGGATTTTATCTCTTCCCAATGTACACATGGGCTTTATTCCAGTACCTTTCAGCAATGTTCAGTAACCATATACCAAAATCTACTCATAACTATCTATCCATAACAAATCTATCCTTCCCAATTAGAACTTAACAAATGGCATCAATTACCCTTGCTGCTAGAGTATAAAACCAAAGCCATAAAAAAAAAAAAAAAGGTGATTAAATCTATACATCATATATTGTCCATGTCCATGAACATCTCTAACAAAATATAAAGTTTTAGGACTTTGAAGGATTTACAAACTAGGAATAGTGGTTGTTAAGATATTTGTCTCATCATTTGTGTAAGAGTCTGTTTCATCAGTCTTGCTTCTGAAGCTGCTTTGCACCAGCATAAAGTGGCACAATGCCCACATAAGTGACAATGGCGTAGAATCTCATAAATGAAACTTGAGAAGATTTAAAAGAATCTTTGTACACTGCAGGGCAGAGAGGGCAAGAAGCTACTAATCATCCCTAATTAAGGTTCTCCTGCAAAAAAAGTCTCAGTGTGCTATTCTCCATTAATGCACATAAATCCTGATGTGGTTCATATCATCACATGCATTTAAAGTGTCTGTATGGCTGGCAGCCTCAAGGGTGTATCTAGCAACAGCTTATGGCTGATGCCAGACCAGAGGCAGTTGGAGTACTAAGAAACCACATAAAACTCTTTGCAACAGAGTTTGAGTTTTATATTTCACTTCTATCTCTTGTATATCTTGTATTTCACTTGTGTCATTCCTCCTTCTCCATCCTCCTGACTGTGACTGAGTGTAGAAGAACCAGTTTGAGTCCTTGCTGAAGGCAAGTGCTGATGTTCTCAAGATGTGAGTGAGCAGTAACAGCTGAAATGCTGCAGTACCTCACCAAATTTGTTCTGTTTGGCTTATCCAAGTAAGCATATGTGGGCCCAAAGACAGCAACACAGGAGAGAAAGTGAGCCATTTGCCTCAGATCAGTGACTGCTGTCTTTAGAAAGAACGCCCAATCCTGCAAAGCTCTTGTGATTGCTTTGAGAAAAACCTTTGCTCTTTCAGCTTTCTTGAGTTTGTGCCTCACTTAACTAACAATAGGAAATTCTGCCTTTATAGCTTAGATTATTTTTTTAAAAAGAAATTAAGACTTAGCAGAAATGTGTGGTTGATATTTCAACATCTTCCGAAACCAGAGAAACCTTGCATGGAGTAAACCATTGCTTTTTCTATTCCCTTAAGAATCTATTTCTAAGAGAACCTAGCCTATTAGGACTCCATAGAGTGAATATCCTCAATA
The DNA here is from genome assembly GCF_027477595.1 of Haemorhous mexicanus. NCBI lineage: Eukaryota > Metazoa > Chordata > Aves > Passeriformes > Fringillidae > Haemorhous > Haemorhous mexicanus. The sequence continues at coordinate 26,516,442 of NC_082350.1, forward strand.
CAGTTACAGACTAGAAATAATTTGGTTATAGTATATGGTAAGTATCCTCCTCTGACACAATGTTAATATGCTTTTAATTGCTGTGTACAGGTACTTGTTTGAATATAACAAGTGGTCTGAATGTCAGGAACCTCAAAACATCGTGCAGTGGAACGTTACCCTCTTTTCCATCCTCCTTGTTTTGGGAGGAATAGAATTCATTCTGTGCTTCATACAGATAATCAATGGCATTCTTGGAGGACTGTGTGGGTTGTGCTGCAGTCATGAGGAGGTAAGTAGTTTGCAGATATACCCATGCTTCTCAGATGAACAAGTCACTTATTACTTATACTACTGTGGAGTTTTATCAGCAGTTACTTTATAGGTATTCTTAAGCAACAATTCCCTGTACAGCTGTTCCTATAGCCCTGTTGTGATTAGATTTGTCATGTAGTGTTTGATCACATGCTTTCAGCTGACTCCTCAGCTGTCACAGTAATGTCAATCTGCCTGAGATCTGGGAGCTAGAGGGTTTTTGTCTGTTCAATGACACGTGTGATCATCATCACACTGCATCGGTGATATAACTGAGATACAGATCTCCTGGTGTTGGTGGTCTTTGCCTAAACCATTGTGCCATTGTGTGGTGCTTGTTTAACGATATTGTATTAGCCTTGGCTTTTGTCCACAGCAGCTCAGAAACTACTGACCATATGCTGCATATAATGAAAACTGCAGCATCCTGGCCTTGCATAGTGGAAGTAAGATAAGAGAAAGAATTAAATTGCAAATAGCTAACAAAATCTGCAGACAGATCTGGAAGGTTTTTGAAGGTGGATTTTTTTTTTTTTTTTGAGTGAGGAAAGGAAATTTTCTCCAAATTCTTTAAAGCCTTGTTAAATAGTTTGGACATATTCCAAAATCAGTATCAGAGTGCTAGTGTTGGAATAACCATGGTTTAAAGTATGAACCAGATTTAATTTATATCACACACTATAGATAAGCATGCGTTTCACATTTTTAATTGACACAGTTGAGTGCTGTGGCTCTTTCAAAACTATTGCTGCTTTCTTCCTCCTGTCTTCCTTGCTCTAACTCCAGTATAGAAGAGCTATGCTACAGTTTTCTAAATGTGCTCAGGTTAATTTTTTGCATTTTTAGTTGGATACAATATCAGCATTCTTTCCGTTAATATGTTTCTTTCTTTTTGTTCCCCCCACAGACATATGTTTGCTAGAACCCTGACAATGTATTGACATCGGTGCATGTGTGTGCTGTCATGAATATACTGTGGATTTTTTTTTTTAATATTCCAGGCAAACTGAAATACAAATTGTTGTCAAACTGTGCAAACTGTTGCCATGAATTTAACTGACCTGGGGCCTTTGTTGTTGGAGTCATATGCAGGTTTTCCGCTAACCTGCCTGAACTGAAATGCAAAATGTATCCTGAATATCTTTTGTGCATTTCATCTTGGTGCAGGCAACTGCCTTAACACGTGTCACTAAAGTGGCTTTATTTATTTTTCTCTTTCTACTGACACAACAGCTCTGTACTTTGTCCTGTTTTCCCAATAAAGTTGCTTTTTCATTCCAATCTTGGAATGAACACAAACCAAATCCAGCCTGGCCTGGATACAAGGTTTTGGTCAGCTGGACCAAAACCAAAACAGCAGTAAAATGTGGATGATTGAGGGCTTTTCAGGATTTTTCTGAACTTCCCCTATATTTCACAAATAAAGATTTGTATTAAAAATACCCAGGAGGCGTCAGTGATTCCTTCCCTGCCCATGTTGAAACACTGCTTGCCTGGTCTTGGAGTAAAGGACAGCAGTGGCATGAGAACATGGATTTAATGCAGTCAGATTATAACCTGTTTTTCCTCTCCAGCAGGCTCTGCCAGAGTGGGAACTGCTTCCTTGCTTGGTTTGGCTCATTTAACTGAAACAGGTGTTTGTTCCTCAATAAGGGTTCAACAACAGCTCTGGGTCAGGTACAACAGCACACATGGAGACTTGATCCTGGGTCAGGGCTGGCAGTTCTCAGCCAGGGAGCTGAGGGGGTCCCTGCCCATCTGGGCCCAGCTGAGCCCCTCCTGCCCTCCCAAGGGGGATCACCTCCTGATTGCTCCATTACAGGCCTGAGATGAAACAAGATGTGGGTATGACTCTTGTTTTTTGCCTCAGCCACCCTCAGGCTTCACAGTGTTCAAGGAATACAGTCCAAATTCAGGTCAGTAAAGATAGATTAATCTGAAAAACCTGATTTTACCAGTTAACAGCCTGCAGGCATTACTGTAAGGTCCTGGGTAAGAACCTCTGAATGCAGCTTGTCCCACATTAGAGTGAATGTTTCATCACAAGTACATCTGAATAATGTGCTGGCAACAGAATTGCTGGCAAAGCCAGCATGGTAGGTAGCATTGCTGCTGGCAATGGCATTTTTCAAGGGAAAACCAAAATGCGATGTTCCTTTTCAAAGGAATGAGGCTCACTTTCGGAATTTAGCTGTTCATATTGTCTTTGAAAACAAGCAAGTTATTTTCTATTCATGGGAGAAAAAGAAGTTCCAATGGGTGTCAGTGCATCCTTACACTATTGGTAACTAGGAGGGTGCTCCTTAAAGATAGCCAGAAACTTCAGGTGTGTCTCAGGCTGTCTGCACAGTTACGTCTGCCCTGTACAAATGTACACCTGAAAAAAAAGAAGTGAACTGCGAAAGCAAAATTGTCCATGTACATCTACACCAGCAGAAGAATTCTCAGATGAAAAGAGTTTGTATCTAGAATCTCAGGATACCTGAATTTTGCAAGAGTATTTATTCATACCTAAATACATAGAAGTAGTTGAAGGACTTTAATGCCATTTCTTTGTGGTGTCTATCCTTGTCCTGCCCTGCTAGGGGAGGGAGGAAGGAGATTATGTGCATGCACATATGAATACACAGAAAATTCCTTGCAGCTGTGTGATACAGTGTCTTTGTGTGTGAAGATACAGTTTTGAAAAAAGATATCTGCAAGTTTAAATGGGGTGTGGAAGGAGAGAAAGTGGAAAAGAAAGTCCTCAATGAAATAATGCATAATTACCATGCAATTTTAGGATTTTCACCTGTGTTCTTGCATAATGGTTATATGTTTTTCTGGTACACACAATTACTTAAAGAACTGAAACAATTTTGCATTATATAGAATTTCTATGTATAGAATGATTAGGCTAGGGTTTAGACTTGAAACTTCAGCACAAATGCATGCAGCACCAATAGATTCCTGTAGCCCTAATGCACAGCATTACTACTCACTATTTATATTGTCATGTAAAAAATGGCCAGCTGGATTATTTTGTTGTCTGGTGCATAAGACAGTGTTTGGAGAGATTTGTCAGTTACATTGTGAAGAAGTGATTGGCTTAGGTTGTATTCATATCATCTGGCAGAGAAGTCACACAGAGTAAACATGACTTTTCGGGAACAGGCTTGGAATCAGTTCATGAATAATGCCAGCAATGGAAAAAGCAGTGCTTGCAACACTTGGCAAGATGCTTGAAAAATTGGCTTACAGGTTTGCTTAATTCTTAGTATAAAATAGTTGTTTCCTGTTCTAGTGGCATTGTGTGCCAGAAAAATAACCACACTGAGCTTTGCAGAGCTCAGTATAAAAACAAAGTCATGAAGCAGACTGCAGTACTGCAGAACAAATGCTGCTTCAGTCATCATTTCTCAAGTTAGCTTCTTCTAATCAGAACAGGTTATAATGGAAATGGCATCAAATTTGACTATAAAATAAGATGCTTGCTACTAATTTTGGCCTTTGCTTTTAAGAAAATATTTCAGCCAATTATATGATCTTTGGGTTCTGTACTAAAAAAATCAGTCATGGGGATTGGATGTGCGTGATTTTAATGCAGCTGTTTTCTCTGCTCTCTGTGGCATCCTGTCAAGGACATGAGTTCTGTCTCTGCCTATGAGTCTGGAAAGGCAGGTTTGCTACTAATTCTGATTAGAGGAAGACCTGAAAAAAGTATCCATGGTGGTGAGAGAGTAAAACAGGAAATATGAGAAGATCAAGAATGAGGACTTCAAAATGAAGCCTCTTAGGAAAAAAGGAGAGTCACAGCAGAGAACAGGTAGAAGAATGGTGCAATTGTGTGAGTACCACCCTGCCCATTTTCTTGTGTGATCTCATGTTAAGTGATAGTATGGAATTAGTTACAACATGCAATCCAAACAGCTCTCATGAGAGGATGAGAGAAGCCTCATGTGTGAAGAGCCTGAAACAGCTCACAAGGAAAATATGTTGGGATGTCATTGCTTCTAAAAATAGCCTTCCTGCTTTTGATAGAGACCCCTTTTTTTTTTGTTTTGTGGTGATTTTTTGTGGGTTTTTTCTTTTTTTTTTTTTTTTTTTTTTTTGTTCTTTGGCTGCAACTTTGCTATTGAGTAAAGCATAAGGTCATTCTTGAGTTACTTTTCTGGTGACGCACAGGGGCATAAGACTGAAGTCTTGAGTTGTGCTGCAAGTGCTCAAACTGCCCTGGCTCTTTGTTACTGGGATAGTGTTTAGATGCTCAGGGGTTGGGGAATGAGGACATTGGCTATGGGAAAGCTGTCTGACTTTGGCTTTGTGCAGTGCAAACAGCAGGCATTTCAAAACAACAGCCAGACCCTTTGTCCTGCACAAGAAGTCACATCTACATAGGTCAGGCTTGTAGCTGTGCAAGCTCAGCTGTAAGCACAGAATGAAACAATTGGAGAAATAGCAGGATTTAATTTGCAAAGCACTGGAGCCACATAATGCTGTGGGAAAGAGTAATTGATTAAAAGTGTGAAAATAAATCTGCCTTAAAGTTTCTAACCAGTGTTATTTGGGCTTCTGTAGTGTCTGCAAGATGGCCCAGACTCAGCCTGCTGCCCCAAGTCAGGAACTCATTGGTTCCCCCTCAGGGTCCTCTTAATAAATCCCTGTAGTATAAGGCAAAGTGTGGTCTTCTGTACAGAGACTGGGCATATTTATCTTCTTTCAACCCCCTTCCCCATGCTTCAGTAAGGTTGAAAAACCTTGCTTCTGTCACAAATTATGTTGCAGTTTGTGTTGTGGGGAGGAGGACATTTTTGAGCAGTCACTCGGAAATGAGAGCTTTGAAGTTCCTTCCTGAGTCTGACTCCTAGATATATTTCATTTGGAAGATCACAAAGGAGGATCTTTTAAAAGAAGGGAAATGACTACATAAAGACGTGTTTAACACAGGACAGTGAGTTTACACAGTGATATTCATCTTTTGTTCTGCTAACTGTTAAGCACTTCTGTTCCTGGAATCACACCCCAGTCACTGGTTCCTGTGAATATGAAATGCTGAATCAAGCTGGGGAGGTCAAAACATTTCTTATATTGAAGGTCTTGTAAACTTTTGTTCGCTTAGAAGAGCAAAACTTCCAGAGTTCTTGAGAGATGGCTTTGGAGGCATGTGGAAGCTGTTTGAGTTGCCTGCTGGTACCTCTTGCCCTTTGGAGTATAGTTGTGAACATCCTCCTGTACTTCCCAAACGGGAAAGCTCCGCATCCTGCCGGTTACCAGCTCCCCAACCATGAGTGGTATTTTGAAGGCATCTGTTTCTCAGGTGTGATGGTAAGTGCTCAGTCTATGGATTTTCAATGAATTGCGTTCTACCGCAAATAATATTGGATTACTCTTCAGTAATGTAATTGCTTTAGCAAAAGAACATATGGCTTGCTTCAACAAAAACCACTGTAGGCAGAAAACTCAGTCAAACTGAAAAAAAAGTTAGTATACTGAATGACAAGTTATGTATGTTATTAAGTGCAAATGATATTACAGGGTGTGTTGGGGCTTCTTTTCTGCTGTCTTTTTGTTTATGTAATTTATGCTTGTATTATGGAGGCAAACAGTATGTTGATTTAACCACCTGTGGAAGTTGAATTAGAGCTCTTTTACCCAAATGAAAAAAAAGAGCTTCTAATAATGGTTCAAATGCTTTTAAGAGCTGTAAGCAGTCCACTATTTAGAAGACGGAATAGCATTCACAATGTATCAGGTACTCCTGTTGTCAGACTAAATTTAGAGAATTGTCTCATTGTGATTAGCATAGTAGGATTTTCCCTGCTACATTTGTAATATGCTCATCTGCTGTAGTAAACGACCGTGGAGTTGCCAGCTGTTCATGCTCTTTATCATGTTCATAAAGAGCTGTAACCTCAGGAACAGAAAGCAGTTATGTGATCAAAGTTCATTGCACACAGTCAGTACTTCAAAGGGTTCATATGAAGGTGCTGAACTGTTATTAAAACATTAGACATTCTTTTGAAATTGTGTATTCTCTTTAAGCAGAAGAAAAACCTTCCGTTCTAGCAGAAGAAAAAATTACCAGACAGATGATTCAAACAGAAAAACAGTTGAAAATGGATTAAAAACATTAACTGCAACAATGGCACTGATATTTTGAAGAATTTTTTAGCCTTAAGATTATTAACAATTTATTAAAAATGCATGTATCATTCTTTTACAAACCAGTCAGCAGCATATGATAGTGCTGTGATTCAGGAATATTCTCTTCTCATACTTCCCTTTTCAAACCTATGCCTCTCTGAATGGCAGTTTGTGGTTCTGGAGCCCAGATCCTATTCATCAAAGTAATTCTAGGATCAGGCTTAAATAATCCAATAGTCTGTATAAATTAGTGTGGATACTTGGCAAATGAAAGTCCAGGTGAATGTAATCAAAAGTTTGTGTTATTGACTTTTTTCTAGTTGGTAAGGAAGGCAGTACTCTGATTTGTGTGCCTGTGTCAGCAAGAAGGTGTTGAACTGATGTGTTTGCATCAATAAAATATCCTTCGTTTCACTGGTATTGATTCTTTTGTTTGTGACCTTGGTTTTATAGTTTCAGCTTCACTGGTGTAGCTGTGCCCAAGGTCATAGCACTTTACTGTGATGGTAGAGGCTGTACTCTTTGTCTTTCAAGTACAAGACACAAGTGCACCAGCAGTCTACTAAAACCACTCCTGTTCCATGTATGCCTTGGGTAATTGTGCTGTCCTATGGATCAGCTTTAAAATATCAAGACAGCAGAAGAGATGCAGTTCCTTCTGCAGATGCCCTCTGCAGTCCCTGCAGATGCCTTCCAAAGGTGAAGGAGGCTTTGGCTTAGTATCTGCAGTTATCTCACTGACCTTATGATGCTCTCTTACAGATCCTTCTTTTGGCAGCAATTCTAATAACACTGGAGTGTAGTGTGTTCTATCGGTGCTGCCAGAGTGAGAGCTGTAACAAAACCTACAGGGTGAGGCTGTGTTTTATTTCTGTGCATCACATTAGTATTTGTTTCCAACGCCCTCCTGCTCCAGCACATCCTGCTGCCCTCTCCACTGCTCTGTTTTCACTTCCTTTCACAGAGGATTCTAAATTGGGTTGCAAGGTCACTGAAAGTGTAGCTTCTTTCATCTGAAGCATAAGCAGGATGAAAGAAAATTAGACACACACTTCCCCCAAATCCTTGTAAAATAAAATGAGAACATAGAATGAGGCACACCAGCTAAATAGCTTTATCTCTTTGCCTGTATTATTTGGAAGGTTTTTTTTTTTCAGAAAGTACTGAACATGCTCTGTCTGGGATGCAGACATATTTAATACACAGCTGCATTCCTCTGGTATTTTGTGAAACAACTTTACAAAAATGCAAGTTTAAAACCCCACCCCAATAATATATAACTTGTAGTTGTAGAACTGTCTTAAGCTCTGTCTTAATCTTTATTTTGTATGTGTATTCTTACTATTCTTTACCTGCTATTTTTCTTTCTGAGTTTTGAAGACTGGGAAAATCAAATGTGAAAATCAGCCCCAAGGAAGTAGCTAGACAGGCTGAATGATCATATTTGCTGTTGACACTATCTCCACAAGGTAATACTTCTCTCTCTCTCTTTACTTCAGAGTTTTATTTCTATTGTGCTAGCCCTGCTTGGAATTGCTTTCTCGGGATACAGTTGCATCATTTCTACCCTGCATTTGATTCAAGGCCCTTTCTGCAATTCATCAAGTGGATGGAATTATATTTTCAAAGACACTGCTGGGGGGTAAGAAACATTGGTGTAACTCTTCTGGAAGAAATTGTTAACCAACTCAGTAGTCAGAAACGTTCTTCTTACTTCAGTCTGGTGTTTCTCTAATAGGTACCTCACAGATTACCCTGCCTGGTCTAAGTGCACAGAACCTGCTAACATAGTGGAGTGGAATATTATTTTACTCTCGATTTTGATAGCACTCAGTGGATTGCAGTTGATCATCTGCATTCTCAAAGTAGCCGCTGAGTTGAAACGAACACTCTGTGGGACCTATTCTGTTTTTGTGCAGGTAACAAAACATCTGAGGTTTATTTATTCAGCATCTCCTTGTCACTGTAGCTTCAGCAATTTCTCTCAGTTGGGGACCTACCCTTTTGATTTATGCATTCTCTATGCTACGGCATATTGTTTCCAGAGAATATGTACTGATAATTCATTTGTTTGTTTTGATTCATCCACTAATTTCTTGTGGTATACAGAGGTTGGTGGCTGCTCTCTCTGACCTTTAAGACTAGGACTGAGAAGAAACAAAAGTGGTCAGGAAATTAACACAGATGCCAAGTCCATTACTGTTACATCAGCAGAAGCTGCTGAACACCTTTGTTCTAACGTTCTGTTTTACAGACATTTTACTATGTGTGGCTTTCATAGCAATGATGAGAAAGAAAAGCACTTTTTTTTTTTTACTTGCAGGCTGGGATTCTCTGAAAATGGCAAGGAAATTGTTGCTGCTTCTCCCCCTTCCCCAGAAAAAGAGAGAAATGGCCTCTCCATAATCCATAGCGGCAGATCTGAGTGCTACAGAAAAAACGATACCCTTGTCTTAAATCTCTGTCTGTCAAACTTCTCTGTTTTGGATGAAGTATATTTGAACTGTCTGGCATCTACATTTTTCTTCACCTGTCCTGTTGTGCCTGGCAGGGACACTTTATTTCTTTACCCTCCAACTTGTTGTGACAGTAGGGATATTTTAATATAATGGAACTGCTTTTGTGTTGAAATCACCTTATTGTTTTTTCTTAATAAGCTGCTGTAGAACTGCTTTGTACTCCCCTGTCATTGCTTAGACCATATGACTATTTGCTGTTTCAAAAGGGCCTGGTTCAAAGCCTAGTACATCAAGAGGGGTTGTTAGTGCACTGAGTGAAGCCATGATTTCTAAAAGAATGAATTTTAATTACAGACAGACCATGATGGCAATCATGGAAGGAGGTAGGCAGAACATACCCTCCTCCTTCCATCTTAGAAGTTCATAACTGCAAAAAGCAATTACTGAAAAAAGTCTATCAAGTCTTTCTGTGGTAAAAAAGGCACCTGGGCCTGATTGACATTTAGACACACAGGTCTGAACTCAGCTGTGCTAATTGGTACATATTAATAGCTGCACTGGGTTTCTTTTCACTTTACACTTAGAGGCAAATGTTTTCTTTTAGTCAAGTATGATGTGACTTGAGGGAACATATGAAGGAACCTTGTGAGCCCCCAGTGCTAACTTATTAATATTCTTCCAAGTGTCCTGACCTTGCTACAATGAAAGGCTAACATTCTTGACAATAATGATCCGATGAAACAGAATAATCTGTTTTAAATTAGCAGCTAAAAGGTATTTATACTTTCTCAGAGAATTATTTTTTCATTCTCAGTGAAAATTCAGGGATTCACAATGAAGTGGACACCTGGCTCATTTGCAGTTGCATGGGCAGCATTTGGCATTTGGCTGTATTTAGCACTCATGTTAGCTTTTGGTGGGTTTTTTGGGGGTTTTTTTTTTTTGGTTTTTTTAAAATTTTTTCTTCTGAACACTTAGAGGAAAGAGAAATATGTACTTCAGACTTGCAGTAATGCAGGTATGCCTATTACATCAGAACTAGTGCAACTCAGGTACATTGTCATCAAATACTAAACTCTGTTAGAAATGCAAACCATACAATAAGTGTACAATAAGCTTAAGTACAATAAGCTTTGGGTAAATTATTTAGAAAAAGTTAGAATATATCAGTCATTTCATTCTGTTTCAAGAAAATATTGAGTTTTTGCCTTCATATCCCTTTGTCAGGTGGTTTTGAATAGCTGATTTCTTCCTGTAGGATTTCAAGAATGCATCTAAAATTTTAATTGCTTAATTTCTTTTAAGTTGCAAGAAGTACAAAGTAATTAATAATATTTTAGAATGGGGCTAGTCTTTTGGGAGATGATTCAAAGTGGCATGGGATATCAGGGGTGCATGATACAAAGGCATGATAAAATGAGGACTGTGTGTCATTGCACACTTGTTTTTCTCTAGGCTTAAATATGTGACATATAATTTATCTTAAATTATAATTCTTCATTTTTATGGATTTGTGGATGTTTTTTTGTAGACCGAAGGAAAAGAAAACTTAAAAATCAACCTGTGCTCCTACCAAACATCTCAGAGAATCTTGCTGATTTCTTGCCTACAAACTCTGGATCTGTCTTTATAATTTTTTGTGTGATTGTGCCTGGTGAATTTACATTTCCATTACATCTCTTAATTTTGTAATTTGCATTACATCTCTTAATTTTGGGGCTTGAATTAAATAAAGAGACATGTAATGTAGTTCTTGTTTGGCTTCCTGATCCTGCAACCCTTTTTACCCAAAATCCAGAATCTGGCATCTCCATTACCGTAGCCAGCTTCAACTGCTTCTTGGTGGTTCTGCTTTTAAAGATGCAGTTTATTGATTTTGTTTATTGACATTGTTAAGAATACTAAAGGCTAACAGTGGGCTGTGTTTCCAAATTTAACAGCCAGTTTCACACAGGCCTTTTGGATGTAGGGCAAGGTTAACCTTGATCTAATCAATTTAAGTCCTGATTCAATTCTAAGTATTTTGTCTTTATAAAGTGGTGCTATGAGCTGTGTCTGGTAGCAGAACCAAGATTCCTGCAAGAATTTTAATTAACTGGCTCAAAATCTAGGCATAACCAACGACCCCGGTAGTGGTGTTGGAGGCAACGTGACCGTCCAGCCGCAGAACACAGACCTCACTCAGCAGCAGGCAGAAGTGGCCCTCGGGCCAGGACAAGGCTTGCAGCATGTTGGAATGTGGAGAAACCCTTCATTGCGCACGAGTTCCTGGACATAAGATGCTGAAATCCCCAAGTAAAACACCCCAGGCACAGGAGGAAGAAAGCTGCGGATATGAGTTTATGATCTCCTGGCAGAGAGGAATCAGTGCTGAATCTGCAGTAGGAATTCAAGCATTATTTGTCCCCCACAGCCAGTGCATTTTGCCTGAGTATCAGGATTCTGTGTCTGGGACAGTAATGCCATTCATTTAAAAGACTGCAGGTGGAAATCACAGTAGATATTCAGTTTTGTAGGAAAATACTGTGGAGCCCTATCCACACCTTTGCATTTTAGGGTATATTAATATTTGTGTAGGTAAAAGTGACTTGCAAAACTAGAATTTTCTGATTGTTCCCATTATGGATAGAGGGATTTTCCACATAGAGCAGCAGAGGAAAAATGAAGCTGCACCAGCTCTTTAAATGGTGTTTAACTGCAGAGGTTTACAGGCAGTCAGAGCAGCAGCATGGGCAGCAGGCAACAGACACACATCATTCAAATGCCAGAATTGTGAAATGGTGGGGGTTTGATTCAGCCTCGCTGTGCGATCTTATGAATTATATATATATATATATATATATGATATCTATCGTATGCATATCGTGTGAATATGAATATATATGTGACCTTTTGTCAGAATATTCCATTTGAGGGTTTATTTATTTTTTTCTTTCAAGGAAAATTTTTGAAGTAAAATATTTGCTTTATCTTTTCGGTGCAATTTTGGGGATTTCAAAATCAGAGTATTTCAGCATCCTTAATATGAGAAATGAGGTACTATGGTTTAAAACAATTAAGCAGTATTAATGATACCAAACTGCAGGCCCATAATTTAACCAATTAAATAGGGTCTTTTTATTTAGGTCCTGAGAGAAGTTCCTGCTTTTCAGACACCTTCTGAAGATAATACAGGCTTCAGAAGCTGAAATACTTTTGAGCTCCTTAAGAAAAAGATAAGAGGAGTGTGTTCAGGCATAATTTTAGATGGTCTGAAAGTTGGGGGGAGGTGCGATTAAAAGCAGGAGTGGAAAATATTGCCTGTCAGAAGTTTTTGTTATATTTTTACATAAAAAACCCTTCACTTCTTTTGCAATTCAAGGAAGAGCAATTTAGAATATTCAGGGGTGTAAGGCAAAGTGAAGCGTATATTTTTACCCTCAAATAAATGTGGAGATTTCAAGGGTATTGCTGGCGTTGTTTTTTCTCTTCCTCAATCAAATTGAAATCTGAACAAAAATATATAAAAAACCTACATACTCATGAACAACTTATTTGTGAAGGATTAACTTTGAATTAAAGTATTTTAATAGGAGGTAAAGGTTTTCTCATTTTTACCTCACTTAATTTACAAATGGGGTATGTGGAACCCCAATAGGCTGATCTTTACACTGCTCTACTTATCTTCATCTGTGACAAAGGAAAAAAAAATCCCTACAGAAATAATTTTGATCATGTGACATCAACCTGTGAAACTCCAGAGTTTCATCATAGATTCAGGCAGATTTCAAAATCTCACCTTTGGCGTTGTCATTTAGAGAGAAGTAGACTCCTTCATTTAATCCAGATGTGTAGAAATATGAAGAAATTAAATATTTTGACAGTGACTGAAAGGAATAGTGATTAAAATTTGTGAATTATCTTATACCGTAGTCCTGGTGAACAAGACTTAGATTTTTGTCATTAAAGGAAAACTGCTATATTTTAGTTATATTCTGAATCTCAGTCTTCTATCCAAAATCATCATAATTTTTCTGCCCAGTATTAAAATAGCTGCAAAGGATATCCTGCTTATTACAGATAATTTCAAGCTGCCATAAAATGGAAAATTGTAATTTTAGTTTAGAATGAGTGCAATTGTGTCAGTGCTCAGAGCACAGATGACATTTTTTAAGAATTCCCAAGTCTGTAAATCCATTTAAATCTGCTTTCAATTCAGGGACAAGATTTGCACTCTACGACAATCTGAATGCTATTTTGTGTGATTGTAGGTTGGCAGAAATAGAAAAAATTTCTTTGCTTTTCTGAACTGATGAAGTTACCAGAACCCTTTGTTTGCTCTTGACACACACAGACATTGTGCAATTGTTTTTATTGTTTCCACAAAAGCAAACAGGAGCAGGGAGGGAGAGGTAAGGATGTGGGGAGAAGGAGAGATAGGAACATATAAAAGGAAATTGCGTGTGCCCATCCTGTGTTTTTATTTCATGTTTTCCACAGGGTCCATGAATGCAAAATGAAGCTATTCCTCCTAATCTGCTTGCTGGTTTCTTGCTGTTGCCATGTTGGGGCAGTGAACCGGGAGTACTTTATTGGCATTACAGAGACTGTCTGGAACTATGCACCGGGCAATGCCAGTGCCATCTCTGGGCAGCTTTTTGCAGAAGAAGAGTAAGTAAAGCAGTATTGAGTTCTATTTTACAACTTCATCTGGTTTAGACACCAGGCTGTACTGAAAACCTGGTGAAGGCAGTGAAATGAGTCTTGGTGTCAGAGGATTTTCTGTCAAACATGTATGGGAATTTTGAATTTTTTCCTGGCTTGCTTAAGAATTGCATTCCAATGTTCTGCTAATTCAAAGCATTGGAATATGCAGTAGTGTGAATTTGTTGTAATGAAATATTTACTAAATAGAGACTAGAAGAAGCCCCTGAATGTCTAATGGTGTTTAATTTTGAATGTCTAAGGTGCTAGTGCTGAAGAGATGATTTTTGTTTTTAAATGTAGAATTGACAAATTTAAAAGCAAATTACAAATTTAAAACTTTCCTACTGAGCACAGGTTTTCTTTTTAGTTATTCAGTGTCAGCAGGGATGGTTTTCACTGGTGCAGAAGCACAGCTGGGTACTTTCACCCACAGTGGAGGAGTTGGGTTGCTCGTTACAAGGCAAAGAGGGTCCTGTGTAGAGTGAGAGCAGTAAGTAGGCTGAAGATATGTAGGGTGAGGAGGGGGGAAGCATTCTGGAGGTCTGAATAATCCATAAAGAAAATCCAGATATAAAAGGCATCAGAAAAATATTTGAGAGAGGAAAACTGTTCCTTTCTTCTCTTTTTTCAGTGCCTTTAAAATTATACAGGACTGTATCAAAGCAAAAATGATGAGAGAAATCAGAAATTAGAAAATCAGAAATCTCAAAAATTAAGTTCTCATTTAGTCTTTGGATGTGAGATTACAAGATTTCCTGTGGTTTGTTTTCTTTACTGAGAGCCTCAGCCATAACCTGCCACTCAATGAGGTGTGAGATGAAGCAGTTACCTTTTCATTTTTTCCACTCACATACTTTGTGAGGTGTAAGACACTGCCAGGGATTCAGCAAGCTAGTAATTCTGACTGGGGGTGGAAACAGGGTGTCCTGTCTGAGAATTGCAGAGCTGTGTTGTAATACTACAGGCCCCTGCTGTTCACTGCACTTTCACTGCTTTCCCCTGGTCTGTGGTGACGTGCAGCATGCTACAGTAATTTCAGGTTTTCAGTGGTTGTATGCTTGCAGTGGAGCCAGTCCCTTGTATTGTACTTTTCAGTTTCAGCTTCTCTGGTTCCCCTTCTCCTCCTGGACACTTTTTGAGGGTGTGCTTGTGTAGAGATTGATGTTTATAGGGGCAGGGGAAAACACAGTGCAGAAGGAATACTCTACAACTAAATGGTAGCTGTTTAAATGGTCCAGAAAGAGCTGTACCATACAGGTTCAATTTAAGCTGCAGCTCAAGAGTCTCATGCACTCAGAATTATAGTAACTGAGCCTTTTCTCTCCAAGTGGAGCTCTGGACTGGCATTTTAATTACACTTCAGACCTGCACTTGCCAAGGCACCTAGAATTCCTTCCCCCATTGCTCAAACAATACTCCACCTTGTAGAAAATGCTTTGCATTTTTGAGCGGTTTTAACTTATTTCACCACAAGGCTTGCATGTAGTTGTGCACAGTGCTGCAGAGACCTGGTCTTTATTTGAGACTATTAATTAAAAGCCACATGACAGATGCATTTGTGTATTTTCTTTACAGGCAGGCTGAAGTCTTTCTCAAAAGAGGACCACACAGGATAGGAAACACTTACAAGAAGGCTATCTACGTTCAGTATACTAATCACTTATATGATGTGATAGTCGACAAACCTTCCTGGCTGGGTTTTTTAGGTCCTATAATTAAGGGAGAAGTTGGAGATTCCATTACTATTCACTTGAAAAACTTTGCTTCCAGAAACTACACGCTGCATCCGCATGGTGTAAGATACACAAAAGAAAATGAAGGTAAGCTTGATTCCATTCTGGACCAGAATTTATCAAAAGTTAATCATTCCTCCAAGTGTAAGTGGTACTCTTCCGTCAGAGAGAAGACTGGTCAAGTAAAAAGTGATTTAAATTAGGACACAATCAATTTAAAATAGGAGCTAAGTTTGATAATTTCTCAAGAGTAAAATACAAAGCCAAAAATGGAATTTGTGAAGGAGGCAATTTTAGATCAACGTTTTACCTGAAATAAGAATATTTGTGTTTCAACCAAAATAAGGGTATAAAGGTATAAAAGAGACTCAGGTATGGAGGATACATAAAAATTTGGTGCTGTGAGGAAGACGTTGTTAACAATAATAATGTACTGCTCCAGATTCTTACCACTAAATTTATGTATATGGTATATAAAATACACAAGAATTTCTTAAAATGGGTAAATAGATACTGCTTAGTAATTTGTTTTCATTACAACTAGTATGTGCCTTGATAGAGACACACTCTGGTGGATCAAAACAGTGTATTATGTAGCAGTATGTACACTTTTCAGAATTTTTTCTGTTGCTATCATTCCAGCAACACCTATATTCCTTCAGGGCATATGCAATTTTTTAGAAAGTTTCCAGGATTAATATTAACAAATGTTTTACAAATATTTGAATTATTATCTTTTTACAAGAAGCACATAGTTCCCTCCAAATAAATTATGGACTAACTTTAATGGGCCATTAGTCAAAGTACTCCTATGGACTTCAAAAGCCAATGAAAAGATTCCTAAAGAGAAAGAAAACATCCACTTATCTGATTTAAAAGTAGTGGGTTTTTAACCTGTATTCAGATGTTGAGTCCATTTTGCTGCAGCACGGAATCAGCTTTCAGCATGGCAGGTACTGTCCTGACCCCGTATTGTGAATGCGTTGTGCTGATGCTGGCTGTGTGGAATTCTTCAGGTGCTTTTTATCCTGACACCACCAAAGATTTGCAAAAGCGAGATGATGCTGTGGAGCCTGGAGGCCAGTACACTTACACGTGGGATGTGACAGAAGATCAAGGTCCAGCTGAAGCAGATGCAGACTGCATAACCAGGGCTTACCACTCCCACATAGATGCTCCAAGAGATGTTGCCTCAGGGCTTGTTGGGCCTTTAATAATTTGCAGGAAAGGTAAACGATAAATAAATAAGTGAGTAAATAAATACATATGCAAGGTGATTGATAATTATCATTGATAAATATCAGTGAAATAACTTCCTGGAAGAGGAGAAGATTACAATTGATTTTGAAATAACTGATTTTGGTCTTCTCAAACAGCTGCCTTCAGCAGTGTAGGAAGTAGTCTGATTTCGTGTATGAGAGAGAATATAATTTGCAGAATACTTTGTTCACAAATCCATATGAGTGAGACATGCTATGCTAGCAATGTGCAAGGAATTGTAAATACTAATATAAGAAAGAGATTAACATGCAATATTTATTCTCAGTAATTTTATAGAATCTATCAAAAGGGATTTTTTGTTTCTCAAGTGTGTCTATAAGTTTATGTACACAGTCATGCTCAAGGAAAGTGTCAAAACATGAACTAAACAGGGTCCAGCCCTACTGAGACTAGAGTTAAAACTGACAAAAAATATTAATGTTGGTTACCAAGATTTTGAATATACTCCTTTATTTTTCAGATACAATGAATAGGGACACTGATCAACACTTTGATGCTGAATTTATCCTTATGTTTTCTGTGGTGGATGAAAATCTCAGTTGGTACTTAGAGGACAATATCAGAACATACTGTTTTGAGCCTTCCAAAGTGAACAAAGATGATGAGGACTTCCAGGAAAGCAATAAAATGCACTGTGAGAGAACATTATATCAATGTTGTTTGTCACTGATCTCATGAAGTAATATTTTTCTGTCTTGTCTCTTTTAAAGATGAATTGTAGAATTTTATTTTTTTTTTTTAATCAGGGATATTTCTTAGAGGATTCAGATAGATTCATTTAAATAAAAATATTAAAATGTAAAAGAGATGCCAAGTATTGTGCAATCAAATCTTTGGAGTTGTGGTATAAAATTCTTAGGGGCCATGAAGCTCTTCGTAGTGTAATTTTCTCAGGCATTCTAAACAGAGTTGTGTTATTTTGTACTGTTTCTTAGTCCTGAGCTCTGTACTATAATTTCATCGTTTAGAAAAACAGTTCTTACTCTTAGTGTAAACAAATAAGATATCTCTGGCTCTGAATGCTGTATTCCAGAATCATAGCTATGTAGAGGAAGCATGTGTCTGATACTGGCAGTGATTTTCAAAGGTGTGGAGGTTTCTTTTGAAGCTCTTTCTATTTTGAAGAATAGAGCAATGGTTGTATGATACCTGCATTTGAAGAAAACATCCTAAGGTCTGCGAAGTTAACTGTAATAAATAACAAATTTATTTTAGCAATCAATGGATACATGTATGGATACCTCCCAAACCTCACAATGTGTGTGGAAGATAAGATAAAATGGCATCTTTTTGGCATGGGTAATGAAGCTGATATCCATTCAGCCTACTTTCATGGACAGACTTTAATAGAAAGGCATCATCGAGTTGACACCATCAGCCTCTTCCCAGCCACATTCATTGATGCTGTCATGGTACCAAGGAGCCCTGGGGAATGGCTGCTCAGCTGCCAAGTGAATGACCACATTGAAGGTACAGTACAAGTTTCAGTGATCAGATTTTTTTTAGCTTCAGTTAAGAGTTTACTGAGTCCCTTGTGCAGGGCTCTTGACCTGGTGATATGCCAGGCAATATTCTCCTCTAGGTAAAAAAACTCTCAGAGTAATTGAAATGCCTACAAGTGCATTAGATGGGTTTGAGCCTGCAGCCACGGCAATCAAGGGGTTCTTTTCCCTAATGGACATCATCATCAGCTGACAGCAATTAGCCCAGCTGCATTTTTGCAAGCCTCACCTTTTGGCAAAAACCAGCATGATGTTTGCCTCCTGCTGGAGATAACTAACCACAATTTTCTGTTGGCCAACAAAAAAGTTGAGGCTTTGACAAGGGGCACAGAACAGGCAGGCTAACGTGGCTGCTGACAGGTACATGTTCTGGAAAGTGCATTCATGAATAACCAGAGATGTTCTTTTCTCTTCCCTGTATTATCCTGTATTTTCAGTTTTAATAGCCATATTAAATACTTAGAAGTTAATTCCAGGCTTTTGAATGATCTATATTCCTGTAAGTGAGAGAAGTGATATTTCACAGAAGTGGGAAAGAATGCAGAAGTGAAAATCATTCTCCAAGATTTGAAAACTCCAAAACAAAAAGTGTGTAATCTACAGATTCAATTACACAGAGGTTCCAAGCTCTATCAGATCACACAATATCCTGATATGGCTGCGGCATTCTGGTCAAGACTGAAGCCCTAAATATTGGCCTGATTTATAGCTGTAAAAGAGCTCTCTTCACTATATTATTTGTGCCTCCAGCAAGCAGATTTGCTAACTGCTTCCCTTAGGATGCAGACTTGGGAGTTCCACAAGTAAGTTGTTGATTATATTTAGATAGAGGATGGTCAGTCTGAACACCTTGGCCGAATGGTTCATGGACAGCGCTGTGTCCACTCTACCCTAATCTTCTTTGCCATGCCAGAGCAAGAATGCATGCATTTACAAGCAGAATGCCCTTTACCACGCCTGTCTGCCTGCTGTGGATACCAGGGCTGTGTTTCTACATCCTAGCTCAGCTGACACACCTTCTTTTATAGCATTTATCTTCCACTTTGTGATACCCATCAATGCTGGGGGAATTGTCCAGGGAACAGAAGAGCTGTTGGATGCAGGGAAAGAGAAAACAAAATGCAGTTCCTTCTCCCTAGGTTTCTCTACCTCTTTTTTTCCCAGGTGGTATGCAGGCCCTTTTTAAAGTAGAAGATTGCAAGAAATCCACACCCAGTCACAGTGAGAGTACAAAGATAAGACAGTACTTCCTTGCGGCTGAAGAGATCATCTGGAATTATGGCCCATCTGCAGTGAACCATTTTACAGGACAAGAATTAATTGTCGACAGGTAAATGCCACTAATTAAAGAAGTTTTATTTTCCAAAAAGAATTTATTTAAGCATGCTTAATAAGGTAAAGCATATGGTAGAACTGTTTTTCAAGCATAATTGCTCATGGTCCTCATCTGTGCTTAAATATTAGCGCTAGAATAATATCAGACCACATTAGGTCATTTGTTTTCCTTGTAACCTTACCTTAAATTTTTCTGCTATGTTCGTCATTTCATTGAGATTAATTATTATATCATATATAGGCTGTGACCCCTGATTATTCAAGATGGTTGATTATTCTGACTAAGGGAACAAAGCAGGAGATCATGACCACTGCCTTAGATGATGAAACTCATGCTAATGGCATCTCATGTAGGAAACAGATTGCATGAGATAGCTTTGCCCTTTACACTGTGTTTACATATTTACCACCTGGATACACTGAATACATTGATTCCTCAAGTTTTTCATCTGCTTGCTCTTCCACAAGCAATGAGGCACAGTTCAATGTTTGAACAGTGCTTGGAAAACACTGAAAGGTCCTTTCTTAAAAGAGTAGAAGGGTTAACTGAATCTTCTCACTTTGTATATAGATGTTACATATTCTTACTGTTTATATCTGCTCCTGTTGAATATTTGTAACTTCTAATTAAAAGAAGAGCAAATTCAAGGTTATGAAATGTTGACTAGAAATCATCATTGAGTCTCTAAGCATACTGGCTTTGTAAGGGCAGCTCAGCACAGTGGCTTTTTCTTAATGAGAAGTTAGTGAAGGATAATGGATTCCTGCACATCTTCTATGTCACTGCATATGGGTGTGTAACCATACCACTGAAAAGAAACCCAAAAGACAAACTCAGCATGCCATAGCTCTGAAAACAGGGTTGAGGTCCGACTGCTTTTTACAACTGAGAATTTTGACTTGAAGTGTTTGCATCTATTGCAATTTCTTTTACACAGTGAATCTCACATCTTTTTTGAACAAAGTGAGACAAGAATTGGTGGCTCCTACAAAAAAGCAATTTACAAAGAATACACAGATGATTCTTTCACTGAACATAAAAAAAGGCTTGCAGAGGAAGAACACCTTGGACTCCTAGGTAAGAGAGTCTAAAATTTTTTTGTGTCAAAGATTTATGAGAGTAAACAATCACTTCTACTGGTTAGTGAGCACTGCCTGCACCTCCAAGGAGAAGCCCTTCGCTCTCCCTTCCTCCAGCAGTCGCCAGTGCCTGTGGTTTCCCCCAAGCTGTAAAGAAGCTCTTGAATGCAACACTGTCATGGTACCCAGCTTCCCTGAAGGAGCATGCCATGGTCTCCAGAGATCAGGCACCTAATTACAAGGCCAGGCGAGGCAGATCTGGTTCTATTGATACCCTTGCTGCTCCTGGCACGGGTTGGTGCTAATGTCTGTAATTCGCTTTCCAAAGGGAGGGACCTGTCCTGACAGTCACTGGGCCTCCACGTGAACTGGAACAGCTGCTGCTGGGCTGTTGTGTGATTCAGGTCACGTGCCAGGGACCTGGTCTGCAGTCACAGAGGCCCAGGGGCATTCCTCATGCAAGGGAAAAAGCTGCCAGCCACTGAATGCCATAAATTCGGGGTGACCGTTTGATAGAAATATCCCATAATTAGACCGTGTACACTTTTCCAGGACCTGTGATCAGGGCTGAAGTGGGTGAGCGCATCAGGGTGACCTTCCGGAACAACGCCAGCCGCCCGTTCAGCATCCAGCCCCACGGCGTGAGCTACCGCAGGAGCGGCGCCGGGGCGCGCTTCGGCACCGGTGAGCCGCCACGGGGTGCCTGAGCACTCACTGTCTCACCTGCCCGTGTGCTACAGGTGAGAAAAGAAAGAATCTGCGCTTGGCGTAATTCCCAGTGCTGATTTCTGTAATAGGTACCGAATCTCCAGCCTCTCATGTGAGTCCCGGCACCACATTTACGTATGAATGGGATGTGCCAGAAGATGTGGGTCCCACAGAGCAAGACCCAGACTGTTTAACCTGGCTTTATTACTCAGCTGTGGATGCAGTCAGAGACACCAGTTCTGGCCTTGTGGGTCCTCTCCTAGTGTGCAGGAAAGGAGCTCTTCTTTCCTCTGGGAAACAGGTCAGTCAAAGAAGAAAAATGGAAACATTTGCATTGTCACCGCTGAATCTGCTTTCTCTTCTCAGACTGCACCACCTCCGGTCCACATTACAGTTTCACTGATGTCCTAAGGGGAATAAACAACATGAAGAAAGTGGGGTTGGTTTTCAATCTGGCTCCAGACAGACAATCACTGCTATGTGAAAACACCATTGTCATGAGCAGCTGCTGGCATTCAAGTCTCAGCTATGATGAGAATCTCTAGGAAAATGTAGAGATTTTAAAGATCAAATACAAACTCACTTCCAGAGGAGCTCCCTGCTGATAGAATGAACATTGGCAGCAGATACTTAGTTACCAGATACAGCAATTACAGAGCTTTGAGATAATCAGAATGAAGTATCAATGTATGCATTTACTCTATTTTGTGACTTGTACTCATAAATTGTTACAACATAGGATTTTTTCCCCTGACAATTTCTGTTCATTCATTTCTATTTTCCCTTCTACTATTTCTTCTCAACAGAAAAATGTGAACGTGGAGTTCTTTCTACTTGCCACAGTATTTGATGAGAATCTGAGCTGGTATTTGGATGATAATATTTTGATGTTTACACTAAGTCCTGATAAAATTGACAAAGATGACGACGATTTCCAAGAGTCTAACAAAATGCACTGTAAGAAAATTATAAGTTAGTGAAATAATTATTTCTGCAGTAAGGTTTTTACTTCAATGGTTTCATGTTTCAGGCAGGAAAGCTGTATAGTGCAGAGACATTTCATTCCTTTCCATAGGGAAAAAAACCCCAAACATTTCTGTGCAATTCAGTTTCAACCAAATGTGGTAGTTCAAAGTATAATGCCAGCTGTTCAAGGTGTTGTGTGGCAGTTGAGGATTTAGCATGGTTATGTGCCACTTTGAGCAGATAGAAGGAGGAATTAGGTCTTCATCCTGTATGCAGCACTATGAGTATAACCAGTCAGCAAGACAAAACTGACGTCTGCTTTGCAGATGGCTCAGTTGAAAGGAGGTTTTCATAGAGTTACAGAGAAATTGAGGGTGAGTGGGACCTCTGGAGATCATCTGGTCCAACACCCTGCTCAAGTAGGGCCACCCAGAGCCACTTGCCCAAGACCATGTCCTTATGACTTTTGAATACCTTCAAGGATGGAGACTCCACTGTCTCTCTGGGCAGCCTCTGCCAGTGCTTGGGCAGCTTCACAGTGTTTGCTGATGTTTGGAGGGAATCACACCGTGTGTCACTTGGTGTCTGTTAGTGTCAGCAGGGCTTCTGTCCCTATCACTGGGTACCACTGGGAAGAGCCTGGCTCCATCCTCTTGGCACTCTCCCTGAAGGTGTTTGTAGAGGTGGGTAAGATCCCCCAAGCTGCCCCTTCTTCAGGCTGAAGGGTCATCACAGCTCCCTCAGCTTTTCCCTGTAGGAAGAGATGGTTTCTTGTCCCTTCATCATCCTTGTGGCCCCTTGTTGCCCTCTCTCCATTGTGTTCATGCCTTCCATACAGGGAGCCAGAACTCAGCACAGCCCTGCAGGTGTGGCCTCAGCAGCGCTGAGCACAGGGCAGGGATCCCCTCCCTCCACCTGCCAGCTGGACTTTGCCTCAGAATGGCTCTTTGCTTCTTTAATAGGGCAGAACTGAGTTTCACACTGATTGTATTTTAGTACTGCAGAAATGTTTTTCAAGTTTCAAGTGAAAAAGACGTTTTTACCCTCAGGCCCTAACCCTGCCAGTAAGTCCTAATCTTTAAGCATATTTGTTTTATGCATTTTGAACAAATTTCCCCTCAGGGCCATTCCTGTTTATAGACTCTTGGCACTGAGCATTCAGTGGTACCTGAGAAGCCCAGGATTTGAAAGTTTTGCAAAGGACTATCTAGAAAGGGTTAGTAACTCAAACCAAAAAACCCTTCTGATTGCCTCCACTGTACAGCTGGAGGGTGTTGCAGGGTACAAAACAGGATCCTTTATGCATCCTGTATATGTGACAAGTAGAAAGCAGGGAAATTTCCAGTTGGCCAAGATAGCAATGTGCTGTGGACATCGAAAAGGGAAACAGTTGGAAATTAAACACTGGGGTTTGTAAGTTGTTTTGCTTGAATTGATTCTTTAGTTTTGTTGATGTGATGAACTATTTTATCATTGATATTTCTGTCAGTCTAAGGCATGACATTACATCTGAAGTGTTTATTAATTAATCTCTATTGCAGAATTAAGCAATATATTAATCAAGGTAGCTTTTGCTTTCTCAAATCTTCTATAGCCATTAATGGTTATATGTATGGAAATCAGCCTGGTCTTGAGATGTGTAAAGGAAGTGTGGTCTCCTGGCATTTGATGGGCTTGGGTTCAGAAGTTGATGTCCATGGGATATACTTCTCAGAAAACACATTTGTAACTAAAGGAACAAGAAGGGATACAGCAAATCTGTTTCCACATACAGTTCTTACAGCTATTATGAAGCCTGATTCTGAAGGTAATTGTCTTATTTAAAAATCCTGTTACTAATGCAGAAACTGTTACCTATGAATGCTTTGTGCATAGAGACAAGCTTTAAGTAGCTGGTCTATTGATCCTGGTGCTAAAACTGTGTACAGCTATGTTTGAAGGGCAGAAAACTGTAAGGACTTATGTTCTTAATGCCAAATCCTTGATTTTCCTAGCTCCTTTGTATGCTGAATTTTATTACTACAAGTAGCCATACTGCACAAAGATTTTGGACCTTATATGAGCTATAATCTGTGTCTCGGTCTCCTCAAGTCTTTGTTTCTTATATGACCCCTAGGAGTTTTTGAAGTGTCCTGCCTGACAGCGGACCACTACACTGGGGGCATGAAACAGAACTACAAAGTGAAAAAATGCCACTGGTGGAATGTAGATTTATCTATGTATTTGCATGAAAAGATTTACTACATTGCTGCAGTGGAAGTTGAATGGGACTATTCTCCAAACAGGACATGGGAATTCGAGCGGCACCAATACCATGAGGAAAGGTACTTTGGAATATACACAGGGGAAAAAAAAATGAAAAAAAAGCAAAGGAGCAACTCACTTCTCCTCTGAAACTTTTCCTCTTCCAGACATTTCTAGACACACTTTCTTTTCACAAATATATTTTGGGCTCACTTGAATTTCCCCTTCCCCAGCGATGCTGCCATGTAACTGAGCCAGACAGCATAACGCTTGAGAAATCACACAGATCTTCTGTGGGACAGGTGTAGATTTTAATGGATCCTGAATAATGCATGTGCTTTTGTTATTTACTGATCTTGGTAGTCCTTGATGTGGAAAGCTTAAAATGTTCATTGTCATTTTATCTATGATGACTATGTCCTGATAAACAAGGTCTTTGTCTCATGTTTATTTGTAGTCTGAGTAAGGTTCTTTTTGACCCCTCTCAATTTCATGAGCTTACACAAGATACGTTCATGACTGAATTCACTTACAATGAAGCTTGTTGTCTTGGTGTTTTATTTCCAGTATTTGAATCTCAATGAGAGAGAACTGATTGGATAAACTGATTCATGCCAATTAGCAGAAAAGGCTAAACAAGAATGATGAATTTCTGTGTTCCACCTGAATAATTTGAGTAGCAGATTATAACTGTATTTTGTTATTAACTTAATTGTATTTTCCTCTTTTTTCCTCGGTTCATAGTACATTTCCTTGCCCTGTATACCAGTGGACTCTGACATGGTTCTAAGCACAAGTAATATGGACTATGCTGTTGCCAGACATTTTCCTCCCTATTAAGTCCAGTCCCCATGCACTTCAGCTTTACAAGTTTTAGGCTTCATTTCAGGCGTACACTGAAGTTGCCAAAGGCTGTTTTTCAGTGTGCGAGTTGCTGTGTGTCTTCATGCAATTTGCAGCATTTGCCAGGCCAAGCACTCAGCATTTTTTCAAGTACCATAGACTTGATCTATTTATAGTGGGGTTTTTAACCTTCTAAAGGGGAACCCCCCAGCTTAACAAGAATGTTTTCATGTTGAAGATACTTGCAGTTTATGAGATTACTCTTTCAGTTTATGAGATTGCTACTTCTTTTGAGCCAGATTCTTGCTTGATAGTTAATTGACATACCTGCAAAAGATGTCCTAAACTACATGAAGGAATGCATTTCTTCCTTCTTTTGGCAGCCCTGGCAATCCGTTTTTAAATAAAGATGACAAATTCATTGGCTCAAAGTACAAAAAGGTGGTATATCGCGAGTACACCGATCTGACATTCAGTACTCCCAAAAACAGAGCAAAGGAGCAGCAGCACCTGGAAATTCAAGGTAAAGTCATCATGTTCAGTTTTGAAAATGCAAAAAATGCAGTCACAGAAATCAAAAGATACTATTTGAATAATACTGAGTACAGTTCTACTGACAAAAAATTGCCTCAATCTAAATGGAAAAACTTGGAACTGCTAATTTAATGTAGTGCTTTCCCTGCAAGATTACATTGCTTGCTCTACAAGGGAAAAAAACCCTTTTGGTTTGCTGCTTGGTCAGAGATTCTAAGTCAGCATAAAACCGGGCAGCAACATCCAAACTGACTTCAGGTACACAGTAGGTGCTCAGAAATTGAGATGTAGAGGCCTAAATTTATCATCTCAAGTTGGCATGTCATAGTGAACATTGTCTTTATACAGTTTCCATCTGACTTATAAGCCAATGTGAATTTGAACACAACAAGCTGGCTCTCTGTCTGTTCTGATGTTTTGTAAAACCAAGTTAATCTTTCTTTTCAATCCAACAGGGCCGCTGCTTGTGTCAAATACTGGAGATAAAATTATAATAGTTTTTAAAAACTTAGCAACAAGACCTTATTCTATCCATGCCCATGGAGTGAAAACAGACAGTTCTGTTGTTGCTGTAACTAACCCAGGTATCAAACCATCCTTTTTTATTTCCATCAGGTAACATAAAGACTTCTGGTAAGATTTAGCAAGCTTCCAGACAGCAGGAAAAACATCATTTTTGTTTGTCTTGCCTCAAGTTCTTAAATTTTTGATGCTGGTTATGACAAATATTTCTACAGTTCAAATGCCCCTCCTAATTATTTCTGTGTGTCCTAGTCCTTGACTGATCAGTAATTTTTTGACACAATGTGGCTGCACCTTTCGTGAAAGCAAACACATTTGGCTCCATAGGGAAAGCATAGCTTATACTATTACTTCTCAGTTTCCTCTGTGATCTTTACAAATATACAATTGACTGTTAATTATGGTGAACTGGACAGTGCAAATACACTCACACACACAAAACCATTGTCAAGAAGAATCAGGGATCTGCAGAAGGGGCCATCAGCTAGCCAGTGCAGTAAATGGGAAGGGGAACTCTAAGACAAATGTAAGCTGTAAATGGAAATAACATCTGCTTAATGATGACCACCTGATGTAAATCAGCACATTTAAAACTTCAAAAATTAATTGATACTTATTTAATTCAGGTGATACAAAAATGTATGTCTGGAAAATCCCAGAGAGATCTAGTCCTGGGAGAGGAGATTCACATTGTATTGCATGGGCATACCATTCAACAGTGGACATTGTTAAGGTATATTATTGATATCAGTTTTGTTTGTGTCTCCAACATAGATTTAGTCAAAGGAGATGAGTTTGAAACTTCTTCTGCTTTCTCTGCTAAGTTATTTCCCCTACTACCATACCTTTGAATTTATATGCTTCTTGAAGGCAATGGCAAGAACGTCAGGGCAGAAATTCAATGCTACAGACACTAATGATTTTGCTTCCTCGTTGTTCTGCTGTTAGTACAGATCATCTCACATTCCCTTCTTAAAGCTAACACTTTATAGCTTGCTCAATATCTAATCAGTCATTTGTGGGAAAACTAAAATGCAACTATGAACCACAATTCTGCCATTTTTTACCAAGCATGAATTAGCTTAACATAGTATTTTTAATGGAAATGAATGCATTCTTGCCATTGTCTCAATAAATACAAACAGTGCCAAGAAGTATATTTTGAATGGAAATCAAAATTATAAAAATTGTTTGAAAAAAGAGCAGTAAATTATTATGGAAGAAATGTTTATAACGAGACAAAAATGTGGTAGTCTTCATTGAACTTGATTCCTGGGTAGCATATAACAGTGGAAAAATAACTTTGTTTGACACTGGCTTCCCTTCTTCCCAAATACTGACAGCTGTGAAGATAGTAAAAGGATTCCTGTATGCCATTAAAAGTACTTCTGTTTAGCTATATCTTGCAATTATGTGGGTTTTCACTTATTTCAGGACACTTACAGTGGATTAATAGGCACACTCGTTGTGTGTCACAGACATTACCTGCCATCATTTCATACTAAAAAGAAAGTTCAGTTTGCTCTTCTCTTTATGGTTTTTGATGAAAATGAGTCATGGTACTTGGATGAAAACATTAAAACGTATTCTACCAACCCACACCGCGTTGACAAAGAGGATGAGGGATTCCTTGAAAGTAATAAAATGCATGGTATGTTTCCCAATTCAGTTCATATAGCTCTGTGAATTCTACAAAACTATGTATTTGAAAGTAGTGTATATAAATTCAACTTTCTCAGCCCCTAGAATTTCCAGTTCCAGGACAGAAGGCCTGAAAAACTTTACTCCAACTGTTTGAAAACACTGCTAATGCCAGTGAATGACTTTTTTTTCACAAGTTTAAAAAAACCCTTAACAACAACAAAATCCCCTGGTATATTATTATGTTGAAATTTTAGTAGAGAAAGAATAAAAATGAAATTTGAAGTTCTGATTTGCTGTCAGTAAACAACTGCTCTGGATATGCTGGAAAGGCTATGTGCATCCTGAAAGCATGTCTTTGTAAAGCTTACTCTTTTACAAAGATTGACAGGAACTGCAGATCTTTAAAAAAAGATCTGCAATTCCCACAGCTCTTTAAAAACTGCAACAATAGCAATGATGAACAGCAAGGAAATTTTCTTTATCTTTCTTTCTGGTTTAATGTGGAATATAAACACAACCATTCATCATGTACCATCCAAAACCATTACTTTTGTTTGGCATTGGCTTTTAAGTCTTTCAATCTGTATTATATTAGAAATAACAATACACAATACACAAATACTTTTTTTTTTCTCTATCTTACTTTCCTTCTTTTTAGCCATTAATGGAAAGGTGTTTGGAAATTTGCATGGCCTGACTATGCAAGTTGGAGACAATGTCAGCTGGTATCTGATGGGAATGGGCAATGAGATAGACATTCACACAGTACACTTCCATGGCCACAGCTTTGACTACAAGGTATCAGATCTTTTTCTTGCTGTATTAAGAATGAGAGGAAAGTCAAATATCAAGGACTGTTATCTGTGGTGACAAGTCATCTTGTAATATTGTACTTAGACCACAAGGGTTTGATGTTGCAAACCCGTATTTGATCAACATACAAGAGCCAGATAATATCTGCCAGTAGCATTCGCTCATTGGTAACCTCACAAATTAATTCAACAAGATAGTTGTGAATTTTTCATGGCTGTGGTAAGACAAAAGCTATAGTTTTCCTTCATTTCCACTTAGTTGCTAGTTTATTAAACTTCGGAGCATGAAGTAGATGTACAAAGTGATGTTTCAGTAGAAATGATACACAGATCATGTGTTTAACACAGTTTAACTGTTGATTCATTTTGTCTTGAAGCAAACAGGGGTTTACCGGGCAGATGTCTTTGATCTGTTCCCTGGGACCTTTCAAACTGTGGAAATGACCCCACAGAACCCTGGAACCTGGCTGTTACACTGTCATGTTACTGACCACATCCACGCAGGCATGGAAACGACCTACACTGTACTCCCAAAGGAAGGTAGGAGCCACCTAGCTTAGCAATGTTCGTTATGTTTTAAGATGCACAATGGGGCTCACAGACAGGCCAGCATACTTAGAAGCAGTTCAGGCACCCAGCAATATTCCATGTCTAGAAGCCAAGGTGTTGCAGGCAACCTGGTCATACTTCCTTCAGGGCTGCTCAGGAAAATGAAGCAGTTAAAGGACTGGATGATAACTGACTATTACTTCAACTTAGCATCCATGAAATCTAAGTGACAGATTTTTTTATTTAAAAAGAATTCTTCATGAGACAGAGTTTTTCTGTACCCAGTAGTAACAGACTTCATCTCAATCTTTGCTCTAAACAAGCACTGCTGATAAATACAGCTGAAATCATCATCCCCATACAGCTGAAGTACTGAAAAACTTAAAAAGTGTTTACTTTCTCAAGGGCATATTGTAGCTTTACGGTATTGCTCTAGCAATACCACCAGTGAAAAAACTTGAATTTTGAAGAAAAGTTCCAGTTTCTAAAAAGCTAATACAATTTTAAAACCAACATTTTTCAGTACTCAAAAGACAGAGCTTAACAGGTGTTGAGAGAAAGAGAACAGTAGAAATAATTCAAAATATGTGATATCTGTATATATATACAACCATATGATTTACATTTTAGCTATACTAAAAAATACAGAATGCAATGTAAACAGAAAATCTAATTCTATTTGATAAAACGCTGGAATATGAAACAGAACCTAATTCAATTTTATAAACACTAAAACTGATTTACAGAGTATGTTATGCCAGATGTCCAGACAATAACAAGGTTAATTTAAGAGTACACAGAAAGACATATAAAAACAGACTTTCAACTTGGATCAGAAGTATATCGGATTTTTTTATTATTAACCATCTAGACTGCATTAAAATGTAACCTTCACTGCATCTTAAAGTTGTTTTTAAATCTAACTCACAATGTCCAGAACATACTTGGATCCTCTGTGCTCATTTTGGACTCTGCCAGCTGCATGCACAGACTATTCTTTTGATGAAATGTACAATAAAGCTATTTTTCTTCTTCTAGACAAGCAGTCTCTGTTCCCAAGATTATTCAATCAGTTCAAGTGTAAAGGCATGCCAGGCACTCAAGAATGATGAAAGCATTTTAACACAATGATTCTCCAAGGTCTATCTTAATTTATTGGAAAATATTCTTCTGGACCACTCATCTCTACACAGTTTGGAAGATTTCGCACAGTGGCCATGGCTAAGAAAAGAACCACAGACTAAAATAGCTGAATGGATGTAACAGCTTATAAATAAATATTTCTGTAAATGAAACCAGTATCTTACAAGCAAAACATATTCTAGGTGATGGCTAATGCATATTATTTAGCAGCTGAGGAACATGGAAGAGCTAATGAAATGT
Source organism: Haemorhous mexicanus (assembly GCF_027477595.1). Classification (NCBI taxonomy): domain Eukaryota; kingdom Metazoa; phylum Chordata; class Aves; order Passeriformes; family Fringillidae; genus Haemorhous; species Haemorhous mexicanus. Next base: position 26,547,140 of record NC_082350.1, read on the forward strand.
ACTTTTTTTAAAAGGTTGCAAATAACCCTGAGTAACAGCAAAATTTGGGGTATCAGTCATCCTACTGTCACATTTTACTAGTATGGCTGTAGTAAATGTTTAGAAAACAGGAATTTGGTTATCACATTATCCATAGGTTCACTCTGAAAAGATATATAGTATTGTATAATTGAGCAGTTAACAAAATAGTTATATTATTTCTATTGAATTTCTTTACAATTTTATTCAGTAGTAACTCTCAAGAATGTGCATTTAAAAGATTTGCTTTTCTGTTATGAAAATAATTCCAAGGCAAAATTAGGCTGAAATAAGCCTGATAAAATGCAGACAGAGAAGGCCAAGATTTGGTAACTATGGTACTGAAAAGCTTTGCTCTGATGACTCCTGCAGTGGAATCATTTTGCTGTTGCAGCTCTTGGCGAAGGAAAAATAAAGCAGCAGTGTTAGAGCATGGCTGATGCTACTCAAAAATAAAAACAGTAAGAGAGATGTGGTTGGTTTCAATAACCCAACTCCTCACATTAGATTTGTGCCAAATGAGAAGGAAAGATGTATGGGACAGGCAAGGAAAGCAAGATATCTAGGCTTTATGCCTGCAAGAATGAAATTGCTTCTCTTTAACAAGTCTGAATTGCTTAGGTCTTTTTTAACAGTTACACTGAAACCAGCATAATACCCATCAGTAAATTAGATAATTCATTTTACCTATAGCAGGAATGCTATGTGAGTAAGCTAAACCACTTTTGATTTATCTTTTTTTTTTTTTTGTTAATGTATTTTAGCTGAAATATAGATAGTCTCTTCTGAATGACTTCTACAGGTTTAAATAACATTGCAACTAGAGTGAAAACATTTTTATAGAGTAACTGTCAGCTAATTAGCCTTTAGATGGTTTAGATGGTTATGGGATCATGGGAGTTGTATTTTTGGTAATTGTCAAAAACCCCAAACTACTTTCAAAAGGACGTTACAAACATTGTGACAGCTTATTATGACTGAATTCCACCTCTGAAGGAGCAGAAAGATGCTTTCTGCTCACAAGACAGACAAACATCAGTACACACATGCACAAGCACCTGAGCTGCTCACCAAAAACCCTAGAAGAAATTCAAGGAAATGTCTGTGTTGCAATGTCAAGTCAGTTCCAATTCCACTTGGAAGAGTAAGGTACTCACTTTTACTCACACAGTCGACACATGCCTGAGCCTGAATTCCTCCCTAGGTCTGTGATCCAACTAACAAACACTCGAGACTGACTTTCTGCTTTACTTTCAGTGAACACTGTATGTTCAGTTGTATTGTAGAGTCTGCATTTCCTAGCTGCTTTGGCACCAGAATTAGCTTCAAACCAGATGCTTTGCCTCAGGAAACAGCTGTCCTTCAGTAGTTGACATGAGATGTATGTGAAAGGAGGCCCGCAGTACCTTATGAGGAGTTCTACTGCTTGATTCATTTACTTTTTTATTACAGCACACTGTAGTTGAGTGGACAGCAAGTCCACAGGTCATTGTTTTAAGTCAGCAACTTCCTCTGGCTGCAGTGAAGAAGATGTGGCAGAAAAAATGCTGCAGTTCCATCTTCTGGTAGAAGACTGAGGAAATCCCTTAGCTCCAGTTCCATTGCAACAACTGATAAAGTTTCTGCTCAGAGCAGGGGAGAAAATATTGTTTAGGTATTTTGAGTTTAGAACAAATAAAAAAACCCAAAGCATTAACAATGTAATTATTAAGTAAAGTCATCAAAATATTTAAATATTGCAACTGAAATGACATTTGAGACATAGCCATTTGTGCACAAACACAACTATGGGAAATATAAAAAGGAAACTGAAATTATGACTTTGATCAAAAACAAGCCTCTATCTCGACACATCGGGTCTACGCATGGCACTAACACAAATGAAGTCTGATCTAGTATTTCACGTGTTTTGTATGAAATGGAAAGCAAGCCCTAGAAATCTTATCAGTACCCTCACTCAACACTATCTGTAAAACTGGATGCTCTGCAAGAGGCTTCTCAGACCAAGCTGTGTAATTTTAGGTTCTTATGCAATTACAAGATAGTTACTGCATGAAAATAAATCTAAAGAAAAACTGCTGGCACCAGAAACTAGGACTTTACAAGAACTGTGCTGCACAATGCAACCCCACAATGCTGTTTTTCTCAGGCATTCCAATTGCATACTTTGAACAATATATGTGCTTTATTTAATACTCCTAATTTGTCAAAACCATCACACTGGCCCCTCAGCTATACACAATATTATTAATTTCTTACAAATGTGTAATGAAAGGACTACAGAACTACTAGGGTAGATTTTTCTACTTTAGTATTAACATACTGGTTTTTTTGGTCTATGACTTAATCATCAATATACACTTAAGCCTCCCCTGTGTTATCACTAACAGCCTATTACCTAAGAAAAATATAGTCATTTAGCCTAGAAAAAAACAATCAGAATTAGTTCTGTTTAGTAGGTTTTTTAATGGTGTCTATTCCTTACCTATACAGAAAGAGTATGATTACAACAATGTACCTGTTTTCAATACAAAATTAATGCCCTGATTTTTATAAGGCTACAGTGCCTACATTGCAGAACTCTGTGCTAATGCCCAAAAAGGTTGCTAAACTGTATTAGCTTTAACTGAAGAAAAACACCCTCTTTTTTTTTCAAATTATCATCTCAGTAGTCCTTAGTCTGAACAGTTATTAAGAATGTTAGCTGATGAACAAAGCCTTCTGGAGTTGAGTTACAACCAACTGATTTACCTTTGAGTGATGAAATAAGAACAGGGCAGTCATTTCCAGTAAGTCTAGCTCTCTTGCAAAGTTCAGGAAGCAACTTGTTCCACCACAGAGCCTAATCCACAAAGTCCAATAGCAAACGTATAAATGAACAAGGACTGAAATTAAGAGTATGAAAGACCTCCTAAAAATAACCTGAACTAAGCTCGGATGTGTATGAATACAGGTCAGTTATTATGAACTCAATAATTTGTTTATATAATGCTGTGAAATGCAGTGATTTTGCACATGTGTTTTTCAATCTTCAGTGTAACTTTTTTCTGCTCTTTATACAGTGTCCCTCATATCTCTATAGAACACAAATTTAAGAGACAAAAAGAGTCACCTAATTAGCAATACCAATCCAGTCAGAGAATTTTTTCTCTCAAACAGCTTGATGGAAAGTGGTGAATCGCATTGCTCTGTCTCCTGACCTGATCTGTCTCATGCCAACAGTAGTAAATTAGGTTTTGTGCACAATTTTGTAGGTAAGAACGGAGAGAAGGAAAGGGATTTCTTTCCTCCTTTAAAACTGGTAACTACTTTCTTTCACTTGTGTTCAGATGCAGTACTGCAACCTCACATTCTACTCTAATGTGGGAACAATCACAGAAACTATTTTCAGATCTGAATAAAAAGCTCAAATCTGGTTCTAAATAGAGTTCTAGTACATCTGTCTGATAGAGGTCACATTTCCTGACTCTGGTCAGCAGAGCTCCATACAATTCATTGAGTTGCTGTACTGGGAAATGGAAATAAACTCCTGTAGTCCTGGAACACTAGAATAAAATCAGTTCCAACACTAAAACTGTACAGAGGTGTAATGGGAAAATGGGATACAAAGATATAATCTTTCCGCTAGTGTACTGGTACCATTCTCATTGCTAGAAGGTCAGAAGATGTCACTAGAACACAGGAAGAACATATTTAAGTGCAATTTTTTTCAAGGGACAATGTTCTCTTGTCAGTTAGCTTATTACTAAGATTTCACATTATAAACATTGACAAACAATTCAGAACATAGTCAGTCAGTGAGAAACTAGATAGCTTTTCATTTACAGCAGAAAAAGAACATATCATTCTTTATTCTGATGCACTGTGCCATCTAAAAAGACTACGCTTAAAGTTTACCACATTGAATAGAGTAAGTGGCAAAAGAAACTGGAGGAAAAAATATTCCATTACAATTACTGAGGACTGAGTTAAGGAATTAAAATGCCAAGGAAGAGGAGGAACACAAGCTAAGCAATTTACTTTGCCTGAAAGCTAGGCTATGTGATCCATCCAGAGTCCATCTGTACATAGAGCATTTCAGTTTGGGAAAAACCCCAAATGCCAGCGAATAACTGTCGAAAGTAGCCCACCTGATTGTCACCTTTCAGCTCATGCTGAGCGTAGAACACAGCTGCATCAGGACACCTTCTGAGCAGCTGGTCAATGGCTTCCTCGTACTTGCCCAGACGGGTATTGCAGAGGACACGGACCGCGAGGCCGACACTGTCAGCCTCTGTCAGGGGCTCCAAAACAGGCAGGGCTGAAGCTATATTGATTGACTGACTGCATAAAAGAGACTGAAGACAAGAAGTATTGTTTGGATTTAAGACAAATGTTGCAAAAAATGCTAACCATAACCTTAGAAGAATAACCCTTGCTCGTTTGAATAATCCTGAAATACTTCCTTTAATAAATATTGCTGAAAACTGGGAAAGCAAGTTTAGAGTAGATGCAAATGTAAATACTGTTATAAACAGAACTCTTCAGTATTTTTTTCTTGCATCAGAAAAAAATATTTGCATTTTCAGTCAACCTTTTATTTTGACTTGGATAGCTTAGGGGGGAAGAAGGAGAGTCTGCTGGAGAAAGTTGTTCACAGGAACATGAATATTTGCAGAATGGATCTAAGATATAAAGCAGTAAGATGTAATACTTGTTTCATACCTGTAGTCTTGAGATGTCTTCATGGTAATCTTTGTCAGATGAACATCCCACTGACATTATGGAAGCTACCCATGGAACAATCAACCCAAAATGACTACAGGAATTTATCTATACAAGACAGAATTAAGTTGAAATAAAAGAAACATTTCTGTTAGTGACAGTTCCATATGAAACTCATTGTGAGTAAAGAAAATTTTAATCTCAAATAGCATAATTTAGAAGAGCACCTTGCCCTTCTTTCCTGATTTGTGCAATTTAATAACAAATAAACTGGAAACTTCTATTTATTTATAACTTCTATTAACATCTGTATTTCAGCTTTCCTGTTCATAATTCTTTTGAATTCATCATTTACATGATTTCCTCGTTTAGTTAGCTTTGTAAAATTGTAAATAATCCACCTGACAAGTTCTCACTGTTTTGTTTTAACACTTCTTTATATGCAGAGCTGACTCCTGTTGGAAGTATATTAGCAGATGTCCCCAAGGAGCAAGACTGGCCAAAGACAGAAATACTAATTTGTAACTGCACATCACCTTATTTTATTTCAGTCTTGCTTCTTTTATGAGATAAACTGTCTAGAATTAAAATATTAAGGATGGTACTTGGATAGATTGTGAAGGAACACTGCATTCCTAAAACTTCCTCTGTGTGGTTTACAACTTACTAGATCCTCTGTTGTTTTCAATGGCTTAGTCTCAGGAAGTTGCTTCTTTGATATTCTCCAAACATACTGAGAAGTAACTCTCAATAGGAGCTCCTGAAGTATTTTTTCCTGAGAGGACACTACAAGAAGAGCTTCCCAGAAATCCACCAGGAGCTGGGGAATAGTGTTTCCACTGCTATTACACAACATCTAAGAACAAAAACAATAGAAGAGAGCAAGTTAGACTATGGTGATTATTAGTAGCAAAAGTTATAAAAAACAGGAGGAACAATTTTTCACTTTTACTAGTAGCAGAATTTTGATTTTTGTCCTGTGATTCTATGTAATACACTGCTGTGCAAAGTAAAAAGTTCATTAGATGATTTTAAGGTAATCAGTTCTGACCAACAGATTTGATTTCTTCTTCAAGATTTACTCTACTGCCAGGAATGTCAGTACAACTGTCAGCAAGTATTTACAGACTGCTAATGAGGAGCATTTTTACATATGCCAATAGACAAGTGTCTTGAAAAGAAGTCTATAGTCCATTATAAGATCTGCTGTGCAGTTCAGCTGAGTATCATGGTAGGACCCACAAGGAAGATGATTTAAGATCTGCTGTGCCAGCAAAAAGAATTTTTACTTGTTTTCCAAATGGTTTTAAACAACAACACTTGTTCTAATTGGAACTTCATGACTTGCTCTTTTTGATACAGGTCTTTTACAGTAACAGATATACTTAAGACTGCAACACACGTACATTGAAGAACACATGTTTTAACCCAAGTGTTGCTATTCATTGTAGATTAAGAAAAAAATGTTTGTCTAGTCCCAGTTGAAAGAAAGAAAACTTCATGGACACTCTAGAAAAGCTATTAGTATTTCTTCTTATAAACTGCAGACTTATACTTTTCTTCCACAGATTTATACAGATCATCAGAACATTACACATGTTACGTATTTAAGCCACATTCTTTAGAAGCATGTTTTAATTCTAAAGATTTATTTAAAAGGAGATTATGGAATTAATTTATTTAAATTCTGTTACAATTCCATGGCCTGAGAAAGCTCAACTACTAGGAAGCCACGGAAAGGGTTCTGAGATCAGGGTATTTTCCATTCAAGCAAAGAACTTAATGGGTTGTTTTTTTGCTTTCTTTTTTTTGCTTTACTTAACCAGTATTTCATTCCATTAGATCCAGTTTCTGACTCTGTAACTATCTATCATGACTAGAATACCTCCACCCCTCATCTTGCTCTTTCTGAAGAAATGCTGAAATGTGAAGGAGAAGCTGAGGCTGCTTTTCTTTCCCACAACAATGTCATTATGAAAAAAATGGAAGCAAACACATGATCACAGGCCAACCTTGAAAAAGGTATCTGCTTCTTCTAGTTCAATTTTACTGTTCTCATGTAAAGCCACAGTGGCAGCCACCAGTAAACCAGGCTGCATCTCCTTCAGGTGAACAGCAAACTCAGTTGGAGTAACAATCCCTCCCTTACGCTGCTGCAGGAGCCGTGGCTGCCCAATGAAGCCGCAAGCCAGTGTTGTCTACAAACATCAATAGATACAAATCAGGTTAAGAATTCAATATATAGATTATTCTACTCAGTAAACTCAGTATTTCCTCTGGCAGTGAAATTTAGATGGAAGCAGTCATGGAAGAAAGCAAATCCTTTCTGCAATTCACAGAGTAGCTCTCCAGAGACAGAGATCCAAACCACATTCTGGAGCAGCGACTCCGGAAAAACAGGTCTTGAGCCTGAACACTGAAAGAAATATGCAGTTGAAAGATAAGGTTAGTGTGCACATGAGATGGATTTCACTAAGTAATCCAAGACGTTTGATGTACAGGGTTGTTTGAAAAATCACTGGCTGACTTTTCAAGAGGCTACTTTGCAGAAATGTGATTTTTATTTTGAAAATACCCCTGAAACAATGATCAAAATGTGCTTCCCTTTGTGTAACAAGAAGCTATTTTGAGCTATGTGAGTACTTATGACAGTGAGTATAGCATATTATTCCCATTTTAAAGACAGTGGCAAAATAACGCCTAAGTAAATAAAATGAATTACGCAAGACATATGAGGCAGACCTAGAAGAAATATCAAGATTAGCTTTCTGAAAGTGTTTTTTTTTCTACTTTGAAATAAAATGCTTTTTTAAAGATGAAGAGCAATTTTAACAGATCAGATTAGAAAGAAAGAAAATCCAACCAAAAACACTCAAGCCTAAGCCACCTTATTCTCAAAATAACATCCATGCAGCATGTTTGATCACAACATGGCAATTTCACTTGACTGTGCTGCAAAAGCAGGTGGAGCTGAATATAATTTTTGAAACAGACCCCCACAGTTCCGACCCTCCAACTCAAAACCAGCTAACTTTAAAAACTCTGCTGGACTTTTTCCACCAAAGCACGGTATCTAACTTTGAAACAGGTAACCATTTATTTCAAAAGTGTTTAGACTTCCAACATTCCACTAGAAGAAAAAGTCTCTGTTTCAAACTCTATTACCTTTTAATATTCCACAGTCTTGATCAAACTCAACAAGAAGTAATTTACAGACTGGTCTCACACAATGTAAACATCTGTGGCAGAGACAGCTCCACTAACATTTTTGCCCCCAATGATGAGGAATTCCTACTTTCATAGCTCTGAAGTAGGTTCTGATCTGGTCTTAATAAGAGTTAAGTGCTTTGACTCCACATAAGATGTGAAACTGTGTACAGAAACTTCAGTTTGTAAGCACAATGAACAAATATTCTGTACAAGAGAAATTTTATAATGGCTGTTTGCATACAGATGGTGTTTTGATGGGCATATCACATATTAATTTCAGGTGGAAAGATGTAGAAATGCTACTATACAATCCTCCCATGCAGCTGAAAAGCACTGGCAGAGTTGGTTACATCCCAGTAAAACAACATCTAATTGATCAAGAATAAAGAGCTTCAAAACTTGCTTGTTTTGTAAGTCTTTGCCAAGACAAGACTACCCTACCTGTAGGGCAAACTGTACAGTCCCAGTGTATGTCGTCCCTCCATTCTACTGTTACTGCAGACATTCAGTGGAGCCTACACAGTCTACCAGGGGAAAGAGGAGTGATTGGAAGCTTCTTTTACTGTAAAATGCAACTACACGTCAAGACATGCCCGGGACTTTGTAAAGAATAAACAGCTCATGCTCTTGGCATACTTTACCTCCTTATAGGACTGCATTTCACGTTCATACATTGCCAGGTCTCCCATTTTCAGAGCCAAGAAAGCCTTAGTAAGTGTCAGGACCACTGATGGCATAATCTTTTCTACTTTCTGAAGATACTTCACAGCTGTCAAAGGACATATGTTTCTCATGCTGGGACTGCAAAGGATATCAGGCAGCTGCACAGGGTCCGCAAGATAGAATATCTGGAGAATTTTATTTCCTGATTCCTTTTGAAATAAAAGCCATTTCACAGTTTAGACTTTTTCAGATGTACATTTTTCTATGACATATGAAAGTACGGCAGTTCTGTTGTTTTGTTTTTTGTGACAGGTTTGTTTTACTTTTTAAAAACAGACAAGTTCAGCTTAGCTATCAAATCACAGCATCTTTCCTGCCTCTTTCCTCCCTACTGGTAAAAGTAAAGGATTTCTAACTGGCAGTGATTCAAACCATATTCTGGCATGCTAGGAGAACATCTACCACCAAAATGAATTGTTTTTAGCAATTGGTACAATTTAGCAATGATCAAAGAAACAGCTTGTTTTGCTACAGAAATGGAAGATGACAGAAATTGGAGGCAGGGCTTTCCTAAAACAGAAGTGTCTCTGTGCAAGTGGGAACCAGATCATAGCAACATGCATCATGATAGCCAAACATGTAAGATGTTGCTTGAATGCAGTCCAAAGCATCACAGCCGCTGCTTGCTATTCAACAACAGTGGGAAAATAAAAATAATGTGAAAAAGAATAAGTGTAAAACTAAAAAAGCAGCTCAGCATTTTCAAAGGGAAACTGATTAATATTTGATACACGATTCTTAAAATCAGAACTACATTAGCAGATTACAAATAAACCAACTTATTTCTACCTTACTTAATTCTTCATTTGAGTCTTCATTAAGAGAATGAGTTAAGTAAAATATAAATCCTCTCTCGTATGTCTGTACTTCATCACCTTCTGAAACTAGTCTCTTTAAAACTTCAGCCATGGATAAACCTGACATTCTGTAGTATGGCAAAGCAAGGTGGTAATCCTTTGTGTCAAACCTGAAGGAAATAGAGAGGAAGGAAAAAAATAACAAAACAACTAAGGGCAGTGCTTTTACTGTCACTTGTAAGAACTAAAAGTACATCAAACAAAGGTGCAGGCACATCAGTTACCTGCATATATTATTCATATTCAATATAATTCTGTTGAATTCAACATAATTCTGAATAATTGAATTCTGTTTAATGACAATAAAGACAACCAGAAGAGAAGACTAGACTAAGCTGGTTTTGTAAAACAGAAAGGTTTGTATGACATATGCAATACTAATGTAAAATAGCAAATAATTATGGATTTTCATTTTAAGGTTACACCACTGGAAACACATGCCTATGCCACTTTGACACATAAAACATACTTGCTGTAGCAGTCTCCTAAGAAGGCACAACTTTCTCTGAATGCTCTTAGAAGATCTTCCTTCTCATCTGATTCAAGGAAATGAGGGTCCATTATAGCTGCTCTGACCAGTAAGTGAGCCTCACTTAGAAGATGGATGCAGCTCTCGGTTTTAACATTTTCGTAAGTTCTACTATATTCTACCTAGAACAGACACAGCATATACTTAGGCTGCTGACAAAAATTAAGAATATACAGGAACAATTTTAATGAGGACAGCATCTGCTTGAAATAGGATTATGGGCTATTCACAAGAAATATATTACACCATATTCAGCCATGACATGCATCAGAGATTAACTAGCAGTATTTATTTTTAGTTAGCAAATAACAAAAGCAGGAGTTGGGCAATACCATTTCTCTGTAAAGCTGAATTGTTGAAACAGTGTTGATAATATATAAATTCCAACCAGGCTCTGACTCAGAATTTGTTCTGGATTTGATGCTGTCAGCCTTTCTGGAACTAGAGAAAAGAGTTGAGTTGTCAGTGTTGAAATAAACACTATGCAACCAAAAAAAACCCACTCATTTTGTAATTCAAATGCATAAATAGGTATATCTGCAGACCAGTAAGTGCTGGAGAATTAAGCTGTGAATCCTAGTCATACTGGCTAATAACAAAACAGGGATAGGCATGTTCACACATAAGAGTCATCATCAGAACTGTCTACTACATCTTCTCCTGTGCATAACACTAGGGAGTATCAGGAATCATAGAATCATCAAAAGGTTTGGCTTGGACCTTAAAGATCATGTAGTTCTAACCCCCCATCATAGGCATGGGATGCCACCCACTAAACAGGTCAGACTGCCCACGGCCTTATCCAACCACACCTTGAACAGTTAAGTAATTTAAATTAGCTGTTTAATCTCCTGTAAGGATTTTGTGCATGGTTGCCCTGCAGCCCTATCAAAGTGCTTGCCAACACATGGCATAAAGAGGTATCAGAATACTTTTATTCTAAAACTTTGGCTTGGTCTATAAAGCCCTAAGGTTAAACACACTGTAAGAAAACAGACTCTTTTTGTTCTGTTTTTAAATTTTATTTTAACTGTACGGATGTAAAGATGTGTACATCTTTATTTTCAAATGATCGTGCTACGTAACTTAGCATTTGTCCACTACATTTTTAACAGGAGGCAAAAAGTGTATCTTCTTCAAATGCCAATTTGATAGACTATTTGAATATTTTAAACAATGCAGCTGGCAGAAAATGTGCTTTATACAAGAAAACTACAGTATTTGGAATAGTCATTTTTCCTGACAGGCTTCTCCTTATATTCTTCTGAATAATGTCTGCTCTAGACTTTATGAAATACTGGGTCAACTAACTCCTCAATCAACTAAAGCTGTCTCACTCTTGCTAATTAGCTTAAATTTACTTTAATAAATGTGGTTTCTGAATAACTGCTTAGAATAGCTCCTTAGCTGTTTTATGAAAAGCCTTCAAAAATGGAAAGGGAATAGCAATTTCCCTGTAAACCTGTAAAAAGTCCCATATACCTCTGGCTACACACGTGCTACAACTGTAACTTTGGGCAAAGTCTGACTTGGCAAGAACCCTTAGGCAAAGATAAGACATTTAATTTTGTGCTGCAACTTATTTTGTAACCTGTAGCTTTGGCACTACATATTTTTGGTACTCTACATTTTTTCTCAAGATATATACTTTTTAAAATCTCAGGATAAATTCTTAGTAATGCTATTTTTACATTTTGTTGATTTCAGGCATTTGTGACTTTATGCTCATTTCTTCTATGTCAGTAAATACAACAGAATTGAAAAAAATAAAAGCTTGATTGCTCTTCTCAGTCACTTAGAAGAAAATTACTTCTCCAGAGTTTTTCAACTAAGAACCACTCTTAAATTGCAATATCCACAAGTTCAACACTGTACACAGAGCTGTAAGTACCAACTCCCTAAGAGACACAAATTCTTACAGCATCCTTCTTGTAGGCTTTCTTCTTTCAGTAATATCTTCTGTGTCTGCCTTAGTCAAAAGAATTATATGGTTTTTGAAATGACAGATAGCTCTTGGTCCTATAAAAAGCTGCATTCTTAATGTACAGACATCCAGTGTGACAGGTGGACAAGCCTATAAAGGAAAGTGACTGTTCTGTAATTTCACTTCATATGTACATTGAGTTTTTAAATAAATCAGGAAAAAAAAATTAACCTTTGTACAACGATCTGACATTTAAAACATCCACTGGTTGCCCTAACTTTGAGTGCTTCATTTAAGCAAGAATAAAAATACTCATAAAGGCCTAACAAGAATTATTTAATAATAAGTGGAAAAAAATTATTTCACCCTTCAAAGCAACTGCACAGTTTCAGCTATGTTTCTCAAAATAATCCCAAAATAAATGAACCTGAGGTAGATGCCTAACGCAGAAAACTTTATACCAATTAGTTTGATTTTGGCCACTGATTATAGAAGTCTTGATTTCAGTTGCTTATAAAAAGCAATTACAGATAGAAATATTGTATTTGCTTGCCTGTTGTTACCTTACATAGCCAGTATTATTTTCCCGATTTGTTGTATATGCACTTTTCACGTAAAACATATGCTATCATCTATACTGGACTAGAATTTGAAAAAGGCAGCCTCAATTGCAGAGAAATATTCTAAATTTACAGCTTTAAAAAGATAAAATACTACACTTACAAATTAACATACATAGTGAAACAAGACAACACAGCGTTACATGAGTAATCTGCTTTTTGAAGGCACCTCAACATTTCTTGTGAGAGGTGGAGGCCTACAGTGCTGGTCTGGAGGCTCTAGACTGCCCTGGGCTTGTGAGACCCAGAATGAGGCAGCTATAAATCTGGTTTAAAAAAACAGCAGGAAAAACAGTAATGGCAAATAATAAAAATAACCACCATAACACTTCAAACTCCACACTGGGGCAGGGACAGCCATGAGGGAACCAGCCCATGAAGGACTCAGACCAGTGCAGGGACGTCCCTGCGGGACTGCAGCCCGTGGAGGGATCCATGCCAGAGTGGGTGGACACACTGTGGACGGCAAGCTGCAGCATGGAAATGTGTGTAGGAATGCAGCCTTCACACCTCTCCAGAACTCCTACAGACACAGGAGGCAGCCTGTTGACCGACTGGAGGAACTATGATGGATTTCAATGTAACCCACAGTAAAAAAGCAGAAAGCTGAGACTAGAGAATGGACTGGAGAGATTGTGTCACATGCTGGTATTAGCTATCCAGAGCAGAGAATACATGTTTGGCTCTTGAAAATTTTATGAAACTTCTACTATCCTATGGTTTCTTTATATCTGCTGCCTACCTGCTCAGAAGAAATCCTTAAATGCTACCTTAAAATATACCTCCGTCTATCTTTCCTACTACTTTTATTCATGTGTATCACAATCTTTACATTCAATAGATTTTTACTGATAAGGAATTTAGGGAAGGGGAAAAGTTAAGACCTCCAAGGATCAAAAGCCTTCCTCCTAAAAAACATGTCCTAGGTATCTGGTAGCAGACTTCATTGCCTACATGCCTCTTAGAAAAACTGTTTTTTCAAGGACATCTAAGAGAGAGAAATATCATGCAATAAAAGAAAACTCTGCACCCTTTGTTCAATTTTATACAGAAAAACAAGGAATTTAGTTTTAAAAATAAGTGATTTTATTGCTTTTCAGGTTTTTGAAAACATTCTATAATGGCTTAAAATTTTACATGGCAATAATAGATTGTTTTATTGAGACATCCGTAGACCACCAAAATGGCATTTATTTTGGATGTTATTTTATTGGTTCAGCCACCAGAAACGAACAGGATTTCAAACCTTAAGTCAACTAAGTGCCATAACACTACTTCCATTCTATTAGTGAAGTAATGAGAGGTGTACCTTCACAGTCGTGTCAATATATGGATCCTCACCACGAGCTGCTGCTGCACTGCATCGCACTGTGAAGCACTGCAGGTTCTGACTAGAGGAAAAAAAGAAAACACAACAATGAAGAAAAGAAATTAAGACTTGAAAAAGTCAGGTAGTCAAGGCTACAGTTAATCAGCTCTTTTTCCTTTGAAGAAATGGGCTTAAAAGCCCAAGCAGGAGGGTGTGTTGAACTAGCACAGGAGACTGCCCAGAGATTTCCAGGAGGCTACGAAAGATGTATCAGAGGGGAAAAAAAAAATTTCAAAGGACAGCAGCACAGAGAAACATAGTAATACTATCAGTAAAGCCATAAGCATAGTACCTTGTAATGACGTGTAGGAACTGTGGAGTGAGGACTGCCTGCTCTGACTTCTCTGAATATTGGTAAGTAGAAATTAGTTCTACTAACTTCCCGAGAGAGTAGAGATATCCAACATGAGGTAAAGAGAAAAAGCAGAAGAGACTCAGAAGTTTTCTCTTGTTCTCAGTTTCCTCATAGGCTGTTGCAGGAATTCCTAAATATAACAATGAGAAAGGCATTTTATGTGCTTCAAAAATAAAAAATTGGCAATTCCATTCCAAGCCTGATGCCTAAAAGACAGAATCAAACCTGCCCAAGTTGCAGACTAGTTTTCTTAGTAGCTAGTAAAAAGAAGTTTTATATGAAGCTCAGTGCACATGTCGAAAAATTGTATGACATGTAACCTCATTTGGAAGCATTTTCACAAAAATATGAACGTAGCACCTAGAGAAGAAATTCTATAGATGTAACAGCATTAGAGAGTCCTAAATTCACCAGAACCAAGCATCCATGGACCGAAAGCTTGATCTTAGACAACTATTTTTGAGCTGGAATGAATGCTTATCCAGAGCTGCAGCTCACAAAAAACTAGGTATTACTTAAGGGAAGGAAAGGCTGGAAATCACAGAATTTATAGGATGCCACTTTAGCAGGTAACATCTGCGATCATGTTCTACAGACCCTCTTATCAAAGCCTGTAAATCACACAAGAGCATAAGACAGCTGGAGTTAAATGGCAAGTAGCTCATTCTTTCCAGTCAGCTGCAAGTTAAATGAGGCATTGCTACTGAGCAGACAGTAAAGCATCTCAAACTGAGTGAGGAGTCAGTAAAATTCAAGGGCCAACCATATCCTGGGATGCATCAGGCACAGCATTGCTGGGGGGGCAGGGATGGGGTTGTCCTGCTGTGCTCTGCACTGGGGCAGCATTAGCTTGAGTCCTGGGGGCAGTTTGGGGCACTATAATACAAGAAAGATAAAAACCTATTAGACAAGAGACTAAGGGAGGGCTAAAAAGATGGCGAAGAGTCTGGAGGGGAGGCCATAGGAAGAGTGGCTGAGGACACTTGGTTTGTTCAGCCTGGAGGAGACGAAGGAGAGATCTAAGAGCATTCTACATGCAGTTCCTGAGGGAATGAAGCTGTGTCAGGGGAGGTCTAGGTTGGCTATTAGGAAAAGGCTCTTCTCCCAGAGGGTTGTCAGGCACTGAAACAGGCTCCCCAGGGCAATGGTCATGGCCCAAGACTGCCAGAGCTCAAGGAGGATTTGGAAAATGTTCTCAGGCACTTGGTGGGATTCTTAGGGTTCTCCTGCACAGGCCCAGGAGCTGGATTCTATGATCCTTGTGAGTCCCTTCCAACTCAGGACATTCTATGATTCTACAAAATCTGACTGCTAACATAAAGCATTAAATTCTTCCATGGATCTTTTGGGGCTTGAGCTAGTGAACCACTAAAATCTGCATTCATCCCTTCCCATTTTAATTAAGGCCCTTCAGAAAGGTAACCAGTACCTTAGTGATTATTAAGGTTTACTACCCTGATTTCCTCAGCTGGCTGAGTAGCAGTCTAGTATCTTGTAATACTAAGGAGAATTTTATTAATGCAATGTAAACAGTAACTGTTTTGCAACACAAAATTTATTGGTAAAGAACCAATAAAAGCTGATTTAGTCACACAGTGTGTTGAATTGGTATTTTAGTTCAAGTTTTATGTAGAACTTGGACGAATTAATACTTTTTTGTTAACAGAAGCTCAGTTTAAATCACTGAAAAGGGAGAAAAGACCTCAATTTAAACACAAATCAATTTAAAAACAAATCATACACAGTGCATAAAAGAGGATACACAATGAAGCTCTTTCCTTTCGCAAGCCTCCTGTGACACAGCCCATGGTGTATTCATGCATATCCATTTACCTGTCTGGTATACAGGAAGCAGTTGAACAGAGTGCAACTTCATCTCTTCACAAAACCCAAAAGGTGACTGGTCGGGTGCAAAACGCCTAGGAAAAAAGTCCAAAAAATCATGGGAAGTGAAAAATTATTATTATATACTTTGGACAAGTAAAAAGCACTGGCTACAAGAGGAAAAGCTCATATTTTAACACTCAGCAACAATGCACACTCCTACTACCAATGCCATTAATAGTAATGCAAAGAAGCACATGGCACAGTTAGATAGAACTCTATTAATAGAGTTCCTGCAACCTAAATCCTCTCTCTTTGCTTGTCTGCAAGATGCATGTCAAAGTTTGCCATTACTGAAGAAATCCCACAACTGATTTTGACCTCAATTTAACCTTTTTTTTTCCTCTTTCTTTTTAGTCCACTGAGCTATATGGAACACCATGCCATATCCAACACTATTTTTTTCCTACCATGTGTCATCCTTTACCCTGCTTTGCTTTGGAATTCACCATTGGACCCTGGCATCAATTCTTCTTTAGCTTTTGATAGAAATTTTGGTGAAAAAAGAAGACTAAATCGGCTTCCTGAGGAGGGGACCTGGAAACACAGGTGCTGAACTCTTCTCCATGGGATCCTGGGAAAGGCTCAAAGCTGTGCCAGGGGTGAGTTACACTTGATGTGAGGAACCAGTTTCTTACCAAGAATGGTGAAACACTGAACAGGCTTCCTAGAGAGATGGTTGACGCCCTAGACCTGTCACTGTTTAAGAGGCATTTGGACTGTGCCCTTAACAATGGCACATCCCTGAAGTGGTCAGGCAACTGCAGTAGATGATTGCTGCAGATCTCTTCCAAGTGAAATATTCTAAAATACTGAAAAATGGACTTTCCTCGTATCCCATGATTTCCTCAGTTCAAAAGAAACACCAAACCTTATAAAAACCCCAGAAGTCAAAACATCAGGAGTTTCCTTTCAAAAAGACAAAACACACAACGCAGTTTGGTTTTTTGTAGTAAATTAACCCATAAAAGGGAAAATACATCTGTAATACCTGAAAAGCAGATACTGCACTTGGAAGTGCTTTGTGTCTTCCGTAGGTAACTCTGTAGATTCCAGTGTCACAGGTATCTCACATAGCTTACTTTCTTCCCCAAGCAGTTCCACTGGCTTCTGACATATGATGAACTCATCTAATTCAAGCTGTAAAGGATGTGTTGAAGGATTTTCATCTTTCACACCTGAGCAATGAAAATGCTATCTTAATTGTTCAAACCATTCCATGCAGCAGTAAGAAAATAGTATGACAATATTGATTAAATACTCCAATTACAGCTACCCTGCTAGCATTGGCTTCCTCAAACAACAAGATTTGGTTTTTTTTGAAAACACCCATACTAGAAGATGGGAACAATTCATATTTAAGCCTTAACAGTCTGAATACTTAGGAGTCAAGATTTCTGGGGAAAAAAAGCCCTAACAGGTAAACTGTTCACTAGAAGGTGAGTCAAAGGCAACCAGTGCCACAAATGACTGGTCATCAAAAAATGCTGACTTTTGGCTGAAGAGGTTTTGAGCAGGCAAAGGCAGCTATCACAGGAAGCTGTGTTATCTTTAGCACACTTAAGTTCTGGAAAGCAAATCCTAATAACACTCAGAAAGTAACTAGAACTTTTCTATGTTGTTTTTAGTAATTAAAAAAAAACCACAGGGACGACACCATTATCTGAGAAAAGATCCATCTTCACTCAGTGAAGAACATTGCATTTATATTGTCCCTATCAGAAAAGTCTTATTTACCTGTAAATTTTTTCTAGGTACAGTTTCCATTTCTAAATGACCCTCCTTTTAAGTTTCTTCAATTATTAAAAAAGGACCTTCCTAAGGTTTGTTGGTGTTGATATGATACATCAACATATGTTTGGAAAAGTGGGAATTGATAATTGATTACATATGGATTGATATCCTGCAATATACAGGAATGAAACCTCCTGAGTACACCTGTTTCTGTGATTTCTATAATTCTAAGACAAGCCCCTGAATAAGATAAAGGACTGAAAAAGGAGAATTTGCTTGATTATGGCAGGTTCTGATCCTAACAGTTAAAAAAGTATACAGACATCACAACAGAAACATTCTTCATTGTGTAAGCCAATTACTTAGGCAGTGACGCTGACAGAATAATTTTTCTGAACACAGCACACTGAACTACTATTTCTTTAACTTGGCCCACTGTGGCACTCTAAAACAGGGACCTAATTCTGTGTCTGCAGAGGCTGTACTATCCTCTAAAGGTGGAGCACAATGGCATATTTGTTTGAAATGTTACCTCCAACTGCAGGTTGGTACAACTTCTCATGCTCTAGAATATTCAGCCGATAGTCAGTGATAGGACAATCTGGAAATATTTTATGAAGGGCAAAGACCTTGTTTGAGACTACTTTCAGAACAACGCGAATCAATTAGCAGATTCTTGGAGATTAAAAAAATTTAAAAATTTATTTCAGCACCTACCTCCATCCACAGCCTTCTCTGGTGCACTGACTCCCTGAGCACATTGCTCTGTCCTGTCTGCACTTTGCTGGACCAGATCCAGTTTCAGGATTAGAACATCCAGCTCTGTTGTTATAGCTATATGTCTGGCACAAAATGCAACTTCGGCAGGAATGAGGTTATCAATGTGCAAAATTAAGGAGCGTTCAAAATCTAACACAGTCAAATTCTGGTTTATGACACGGTATTTCAAACAGAATACAACTAGTTTATTCTTGCAGCCCACAAGTAGATCTCCATTCACAGGACAACACGAAATGCACAGCGGAGGATCTGAAAGCGGCATTTCAACAACTGACATTTGCTCTTTTAAGGCTTCACTGTATGACTCTTCCATCTTGTGACCAACCATCCGGACACACACGCGAGAACTCCCTGCAGACATGCATCGCCAGTTCATATATGCTCTTAGGAAAGTTGCTTTGCTTTTTTCTTCAATTGTCACCAGATAGTCTCCTTAAAAGAAAGCAGTCATACCGATAATCACTTAAAAATAGATTACAGTTTCTGAACCCATTATCTGCTGTAGTATGCTACAAAGAACATCTTCAAGTCTCAACTCTTACAAAAAATTCCAAACACAGTTTTCACCAATTTTCCTCTAATTGAATACAAAGCACAAGTTTCTTTGCTGGGGGGCACGTACTTCACACACCACTAAAAGTAAAGACGTACAGATGTAGGTTCAGAGTAACTCCTGTGTGAATCATCTCTGTAAGCTGTGATTGCACACAAGGTTCCTCCCACCTTCCCACCTTCTGATATCCATTAATGAGGAAATGTTTTGTTCTCTATAGACCACGGAAAGCAATGGACCAACGGACTCCTGAAAAGCTATGGAATGGGCTGGAACGACCACCCCACTCCGTGCTCTAAAAACAAAATACAAAAAAACAAGAAAAAACCCCGAAACAAACAATAACAACAAACAAACAACCCCTCCCCCCCAAAAAACCCAACGACCTCCCCCCCCCCCCAAAAAAAAAAAGAAAGCAGGGCAGGAGCACAGACCGCAACCGAGGCGGAGGCAGAGGACGAAGGGAGCTTGCGGCTCGCACCCTCCCTGCAGGCCCGAGCGCGGCCGGCGCTGGGACCGGTCCGCGCTTCCCGGCCCGGCCCGCAGGCCAGCCCGCTCCAGCAGGTGCGCCCCACCTCCGGCTCGGAAGCAGCCTGAGAAAGAGCCTAAGGGAGACGCGGCTGGGAGAACCAGAACCTACTTCCACGGCAGAGCCCGAGCGGCTTTGTTCGCCGCCCGCCTCCCGCAGCCCCCCGCCCCCTGCCCTGCTGGCCCGCCATCCCCACCCGGCGGAGTCCCAGGGCCGCTCCACGCACTCAGACCTGACGCGGCCCGGTCTCCCCGACCGAGCATTCGCGGACCCAGCGATGGCCGGGACTGACCTGCCGAGCTGTGCGCCATGCGCAGCACCGGACCCAGTGTGGCGAAGGACCCCAGGGCCTCGCAGCGGCCCTGTTCGCGAACGGTGAACACCTCCACCCTGCAGCTGGCCGCCGTGCTGGCCACGAACAGCACGTCTTGACCGCAGCAGAAATGCGCCGGTTCTTGCTTGCAGGGCACTACTCGCTGCGACCCGAACGGGTGCAGGTTGTACAGCTGCACCATGGTCCCGAAAAGTTCCGCCGCAGCAGCGGAAAGAGCACCCGCAGCCGGCCGGGGCGGGGCCCAGCACTTCCGCGGTGGGCAGAGCCGCCTCCGCGCGGCGCTGTGCGGGGCGGGCTCGGGCGGCGGTGCTTGGCTGCCCCGGCACAGGTACCCTCGTACGAGGTTCCGTGTGGCCTTGGCGTGACTCAGTTGCTGGGTGAGCACTCCCGAGAATCGTCCGTCATGGCAGAGCAGCGCCGTAGACTGGTGGAGCTGTCGAGTGGGAAGAGAAACTGGGAGAGATCCATGAGCAGCGTGAGACTGAGGACTGGGAACGGTGCCTCATGAATGGAAGACCTTGCTGACGGGTGTTTGGTCGGTGGTTTTTGTGCGGAGCAGCTTTCTCTTGGGCACGGCTTGGAGCTACTGCTGCCAGCAGGAGCGTGTCTAATGCATTAGGCTACTGAAACCTGGATTCTTTCAGTCTCCCAGCATCAAAAGCAGACTTTTTTCGTACTTAAATACAGAAATTCTTTCTTAATAGCCAACGAACCCCCCCCACCCCCTCACCAAAAGCCTAGTTATTTCACAGAATATTCCCACAAGGATCACTTTTAGCTAAATGGTCTATATGAGGATTGAAACCACAACCTTGGTGTTGTTAGCATCATGCTGTAACCGGCTGGGTCAGCACTTTTTGCACAAGCCAAATGTCCTATGATAGAGCTGCTTCCATGTGTCTCTAAAGCTCTATTCGTGTGACCATACTAGTAAAGATTAGATTTATTTTTTTTTTACTATGCTAATGTAGGAAGCTAAAAATTACTAAGTACTTTTAAAGCAGGGTAACAGATCTGCTACCAAAACCTGCAATCTCAAATTGTCCTTCCTTCAATGAATATGCACATTAATAGTGAAGAAGAAGAAAAAAAAAGCAGCAGTATAATCTTTGGAACTTTATTTGGAAGCACATTTGAAAACAAACAAACAGGGTTCTGCGATCTTTTTTTTTTTTTTTTTGGTAAATAAGATTTTTCCAGGCTTTAGTTTTCTCAATATTCATCTCCTTCTTCAGCCTCTGCTTCAACAGAGTCTAGGCCAACTTCTTCATAATCCTTCTCAAGGGCAGCCAGGTCTTCCCGGGCTTCAGAAAATTCTCCTTCCTCCATCCCCTCCCCAACATACCAATGCACAAAGGCACGCTTAGTATACATGAGATCAAATTTGTGATCAAGCCGAGCCCATGCTTCTGCAATAGCAGTTGTGTTACTCAGCATACACACAGCCCGCTGCACCTTGGCAAGATCAGCACCTGGCACCACAGTTGGAGGCTGGTAGTTAATGCCCACCTTCAAGAAAACAAATGAGAACTTTCCTTAGGAATGCTAAGGCTTTTAAAGACTCATTTCTGTTAACAAAAATTACCATGATTACAAATAAATAAAAAGCTTAATTTTGTACTTTATCAAAATATTTAACAGGGACATTACAACACTGTAGCATGACTGTCATCTCTGAAGACTACACAATTCTTAATCACTCAGATATGGAGTACTTAATAGGCTACATACCTTGAATCCAGTTGGGCACCAATCCACAAACTGAATGGTCCGTTTAGTCTTGATAGTGGCAATGGCTGCATTGACATCTTTGGGCACAACATCGCCTCTGTATAACATGCAGCAGGCCATGTACTTGCCATGGCGAGGGTCACATTTGACCATCTGGTTGGCTGGTTCAAAGCAAGCATGGGTAATTTCAGCCACAGATAACTGCTCATGATATGCTTTTTCAGCGGAGATGATAGGGGCATATGTTACCAAGGGGAAATGGATTCGTGGGTATGGAACCAGGTTAGTTTGAAACTCTGTCAGATCTACATTGAGGGCTCCATCAAAACGCAGTGAAGCTGTGATGGATGAAACAATCTGCCCAATTAATCGGTTTAAATTGGTGTAAGTAGGACGGCCAATGTCCAGGTTACGACGACATATATCATAAATGGCTTCATTATCTACCATAAAGGCACAGTCTGAATGCTCTAATGTTGTGTGGGTAGTTAAAATTGAGTTGTAGGGTTCCACTACAGCAGTGGAAACTTGTGGTGCTGGATAAATTGCAAACTCCAGTTTAGATTTCTTGCCATAGTCAACAGATAGCCTTTCCATGAGCAGTGATGCAAACCCTGAACCAGTGCCTCCACCAAAACTATGAAAGATAAGGAAGCCTTGCAGCCCTGTGCACAGGTCAGCCTATAACAAGGTGGAAAAAAAATGGGAGAAAAAAAGTTATTGATGGTTTTGGAGAAATCAGTATTAAAATAATCATTCAAAAGCATTTCTGTCATAAGTTTGCTGGTTTTACATTGTTATTATTTTAAAAAAATGTTTTTGAAAGGTTCTAGTTTAACTGAGTTTTTATTTAAAGGGGGGATGGGGCACACCAGGAAATAAAAGGTTTATTTTGTTTTGAACAATTAACTATGCACAAAATCGTTAACAAAAACCAGCAAACCATCAATATTGCTTGCTATAGAGCTGTATCAATTACTTTAAATACTAACTTGCAGCATGAATCCTTACCAGTTTGCGAATGCGGTCTAGCACTAGATCAACAATCTCTTTTCCAATGGTATAATGGCCTCTGGCATAATTATTGGCTGCATCTTCTTTCCCAGTAATGAGCTGCTCAGGATGGAATAACTGCCTATACGTGCCTGTACGTACTTCATCTACCAAAAAACCCAAAATACCATATCATAAATTTGATCTGTTCAGTTCTGTGTGTGCTGCCACTACACAAAAAGCACACGTGTCAAAAGAGTGTAGACAGCATCTCTGACTACACACAGCTTGTCTAACTAGTCTAAGAAATTGGCACAACTTTTGCCCCTTTGTTTCAGGGTAAACATCAGGCACACACAAAGCAGTATTTGTACTCAAGGAACATAGAGATCACTCAGAAAACTACGTTACAGGTACAATACTGGAGAGCACTCAAGCAAAACTCTGTATGCAGTGCAGCAGTCTAGAAAGATGATCCAGATCAAAAAAAAGTTCTCTTGTTTTCCAGATATTGTTACTGCTAGACCATTATTTAATTTCTTTCAAATAACAACCACCACAAATGTCAAAACAGCATCCAGACACAAGTTTTAAAATCTATAGTGGTCTAAACAAACAAAAAAAGACAATAGGGAATCCATAAAGGATCCTCACTTTTTCACTTAAGATCTTTAATGTTGGGTACATACCAACTACGGTTGGTTCTAGGTCTACAAACACTGCTCTCGGAACATGTTTACCAGCTCCTGTTTCACTGAAGAAAGTGTTAAATGAATCATCTCCACGTCCCATA
This sequence comes from Haemorhous mexicanus, assembly GCF_027477595.1. Classification (NCBI taxonomy): domain Eukaryota; kingdom Metazoa; phylum Chordata; class Aves; order Passeriformes; family Fringillidae; genus Haemorhous; species Haemorhous mexicanus. The sequence continues at coordinate 26,570,780 of NC_082350.1, forward strand.
GTATTATCACTAGGCACTTGACCGTCAGGCTGGATCCCATGTTCAAGACAATACAATTCCCAACATGCATTGCCAATCTGAACACCAGCCTGGCCAACATGGATGGATATGCATTCACGCTGCAAAGTAAAAAGAGAATGATAATGAGACATGGAGCTGCTTGCCCGTGGGTTGTATCTTCCATGATCTTTCTCTGCTGCAATATTCCCTGGTTGCCCTTAAGTCACAATTTAAGAGAACAAGTTGTTGGCTGCTGGCAAGACACTACTCACCATTGCTGACCTGCACTGACTTTGTGACTATTGGAAGATCCTAAAGACAACATAGTCCCTATGAACACATGGATGAATACAAATTCATTATCCCTTACAACGCTGCATATATAATCCATGTTTAAAATTCAGCCTAGTTTCTTTTTACTTTCCTTTTAGCTTTTGGAAGACCTCTTTATATAATATCCCCCCAGTCTCCTTGACTCATTACCACACCATATACTGGGTAACTGTTGCAAGAATCTTTCCTGCACAGGACCATTCAGTACATTTTCCTTTATAATAAGTATACCAGTATCTAGGCCCTAGCAATTAGTATATCTTTTTTTCACACATATTCCTATGTGAAATCATCTTAAAGAGTCCCAATCAAATATAATCTGCCCCCTTTAAGCTACCTCCTTTGATTCTAAGCAACTGTGCCATGTATGCCCTCAACTGCCTTACACCTAGGATGGAAATAAGCTGCTTTTCTAATTTACTGTTAGAGTGTATCTAGAAAAAAGCAGAGATGGAAAAGAATAAGCAAGGTGTCTGGGCTGCTCTTTCCAGTTTCCTTGGTAGCTTCATCAAATTCCACCGTCTCCGCTCCAGTCCCGCAGCTCCGCCACGAGACCCCACCGGGCCCCTCACCGCCGCCGGCCACTCCCCCTAGCGACTGGCCCACGGCACGCGCCGCCCGGCCCGGCCCGGCCGGCGGTCAGCCACACCCCCTCCTCTGATTGGCTATGCCCAGGGAGCGGCTCACGGCGGGCGCCGCCCGGCCCGACCCTCACCGTCGCTGTCCCTCGAGCACGCGCCGTGCCACCTACGGCTTCACGCGCCAAGGCGGCCCAAAACGGGCATACAGATCCGCCCGGCGGTCCCCATGCCCTGTCCCGCTATCTACCCGCCGCCTCGATAGAGGTTTCAGTTCGTCCCTCGCATTTTTGCGCGGGAGGTACCTGCTCCGAACAGAGTTACTTTGCACATATCTCCTCTTGCTAGCTATCGGCCTGTTTCTACGCCTCGCCTCCCCTAAAGTTAATAAGGTTTCATACTAATTTCTCTCCTTCTCCCCAACACTTATGCCTTAGAGCTACCACGGGGACTTCCGGCAGAGACTGCCTGCGAGTCCTGTCGCAGCACGTGCAGTCATGAACTCCCCTGAAGTGCCGCAACAGAAGCGGTCCAAAACGCCCTTTCTCCCCCCGAAGCTACAAGGATCCCGTCTCCCAAACGCCCTTTCTCTCCCCGCAGCCGCAAGGATCCCGTCTCCCACCATGGTGCCTCGTTAAGGTGACGAACTCCGACTGTGCCACAATACGTCCGCCGCCGCGACCGACCAGCGCCAACTGCCGACCGTTAACCGCCTCGGACCCCCCGCCTCAGGTGCTGGCTCCCCATTGGCTATTTCCCACGCGGACGGGGCGCGAGGAAAGGCCTTTGATTGGCCGAGGGTGCTCTTCTCCCGGCGAAGGGGAAGACTGCCACGAGGCAGGGGCGTATCCAGGGGTGGGGCTTGAGCGGCCCGGGTCGGGGCGCGCGCGGCCTGTCCTCTGGAGGCGGGAAACGGCCTCGAGCTGCCGGGGATCGCTGCCGAGGCCTGCAGAAAAGGTGGGGTGGTATCACAGTGCTGAGTTGTCTTCGTGTGTCAGCGTGGTCTGTACTGGTGTGGTGATAGACAAGTACTACTTCCTGTAGTCTCTCCTGATGGTAAAAGCATGCAGATCTGCTTTCCCAAGGGAGATTTATTTGATAGAAATACAAAACTGAGGTGGCATTGTAATTACAGTGCCACTCCATGAGTAGTGAGTACACTTTCCATTTCCTGCGTTTGACTAGGCAGATTCACTTTGGCACTTCTGGAGATTATGTCATTAACTCCTCAAACCAGCCGAGGAAGAGGGAGGAGACAGGTGCCTTTTTGCTTATATGCTTAGAATGAAATATTAGTAAGAATGTCAAATGAAGTGCCAAATAAAGAGATTTATTGCTCTTGAAAAATAAGAATACTAAGGTATTCCAAAGAAATAGGTCAAAATATAACATCTTCACCCCTCTGAACATTAGTGTTAGTTCACAGTTTTTGTAAGATAACAAGGAAGACACCTTTGCTGATTTTCAGGATCCAGAAGACCAATGAGATAGGGTCAGAACCTTTTTTAGAAGGTTGTTGTTTATTTTCCTAAAGAATACAGGATGGAAAAATTATTTGAAAATTGTTCAAAAAATTTTTACAGCTTAATTATTAACTAAGTATGGCTTGAATTTCTTTACTTAAAATATAAAGCAAACTTAACTGTAAATAATGTCACATCCATAGTATTATTGCTACTTGAACAGCTGCCACAGGAAAATTGCTTATTCCTGGTAGGCATTGTATTGCATACACACTTAACACTGCGCATACTGTACCGCTTTTCCAAGTAGGATTACTCTTAATAATATTAATAGGCCAGAATTTTCTGTAGTATGGGGCAGCTTGTGTTTTTATGTATTCTAGGCTATATCCTCACTGTGTATCAAGTGTTCTGATAGCATTTTGATCAGTGGAACTGTTTTGAAGTATGAGAGATCAGAATGTCTCCTGTATGGAAATCTCTGGGTTTAAGTATGTCTCTGTATTAGCAAATGATAAAACTCCTAAATTGTGTGAGACATTAGTGAGTAAAAGTAAGTTGGTTCTGAGCTCTGGTTCAGATGAAGAATGCACAGTTTGCTTGGAATCATGACTCTTCTTGTGATAACACACTGTGCACGTGTGTTTTGTAAAGCATGTATTTTTGAAGTCCACAGAAATGAAGAGGTTGGTTGTTCTATGGTTAAAAATAATTGTAATAGCAATTCGAAAGCAATGAACTGCGGTCACCAGAAGCTATTGCTCATTTAAATTGTGAAGCATGTAAACCTAGTTATCATCTGGCTTGTAAAAACTATTGGCCTGAAGTCAATCTATGGAGAGAGTAGCTGTCAAACTGAACAGTGGTAAGGCCTATCAGTATTTTCAAAAGCTTGTTCTGTAGTTCTTACCTTACTTTTTCCCTGGGGTAAAAGTGTGCAGCATTGTATGCCTCCACATGGCTGGGTGCCTCTTCACTGCTTGTGGGTGATGTGATGCAAGTCATATATATTATCGTGCTTAAAAGAGACCAAAGCTGTGTATTGGAAGTTGACTGTTGAATTAAAATCATGTCTACACCCCTTTTTCGAAGCTGGTAAATTTGGACAGTGAAACAGCTGTCTTGCTAAAGGGCCATCTTTATGTCCCTTCTCTGGGCTCTCTCCAGAAAAAGCTTGTGAATGAGTATACTTGAATTGCTCTTCTGAAAACTGTAGTATTTATTTTTCCTGTGTGCTTCTAAGATACACTTTTCCTTTTTGTTTGCCCTTTCTAGGGCAATATAATGGCATGGTAGTCTCACCATCTGTATCCAGTTCTGCTGCATTTACTCTTGGCAGTTTTTCTGACTCCCCCTCAGAACAGAGCTGCAAATGTTAGCACAAACCTGGCTGGTGCTCTCTATGAGGAACAAGCAGGGAGGCACAGGTTAGTCCCTACTTGTGCATAGTCAGTCAGCCTAAGAAGACAGAGGTGGAAAGGGTGTTCTGTCTGGCTTCTGGACTGACATTGCTCCATTGCCAGATACACAAAATTCTGATGCAGCTATCCCACTCTCTAGAGTTTCTGATAAATTTGAGGGGAACTAGTGGAGGAAAGAGCACTTGCAGAGGCCTTTTTCCAGTGCAGAGGTTCTTGATATATTTGTAGCAGTCAGTGTCCCTACTGAACTTTCTGGTGCTTTTAACATGGAGAGAAATAAACTGGGTTATGATGTGATGGAATTACCATCATTATATACTACTTGACTGTAAAGTCAAGTCACTTACTATGTTTTGCCAAGAAAGGACCATGGAATCTCCAGAACTACTGCCTTTGTCCAGTCCTATGTTGGTCTATAGATTGCTTTCACAGTAGTGAAGTCTGAACAGAGGTGGGTATGGGTTCTGCTCTTTTGAACTATCATAAGTTTCTAAAACAGTGAATAAGCTTTCTTACCTTCAAATTGATTCCTGATTGCCAAGAAAGTTCTTGCAGCTTTTAGCCAAAACTCTGACATCTAAATGTGCATCTATAAATTCCAAAGTTGACTCTGACATGCATCTACATGCATCTAAATTCCAAAGTTGGGGAATCCACTATTTCCACATGATGTGTATTTGTACTAGTACTGCATTTGATATCTGGGTAGTTTCTGTGCCTGAATAGTTACAAAGCAGTTCTCTCATAGTAAATAACATGGGAAAGTACTTTAGGTATCACCTTGAAAACAAAGCAGACCAACAAACTGCATACCCTCTCCCCAGAGCAGCTTGAGTTCAAGCAGGATTTTTCCAGTCAAGATAATGGTTTCCATTATTAATACAAATGAATACAAATAAGATGTGAAGCTGCAAGCACAAAACTGCTGAGTGAAAAGTTTGGCATGTCACAGTGTTACAAACTTGGAAATAATTTTATCTTTCTCATGTTAACCTAAAAGCATTTCTCAAAGTTGGAAAAACTTCTTGGTACTTAACAGCTTTGTCTCACCTTCCTTTCAGTTTTCTGTTAAGACTAAATTTACAGTTGTGAAGTAAGTGAAAATCCTATGCAGAAGTCACAATAAAGCTGTAAGATCTCTATAGTAATCTGTCTTTGTGTTATCAACTGCATTCTTACAAAAGCTTGCCAGATGTGCATTCAAACTTTTTTCTTTTCTTCTTCTAGCTGTTCATTGTGGGACTTCTTTGTCATTTTCATATGCTTTTACCATAAGTCTTCAGTATCTGTGCTGGCAATGTTCAGCTGACTTTTGTGTTTTGTTTATAATTACAGTACTAAAGTAGAGAAGGGATCCATAAAGATGTGAGCTTTTTATTAAAAAAGAAAAAAAAAAGTATATGAGCACTGTTAGGAGGTTGTGGTTTGTTTTCCAGAAAACATTTTTCAGATTTAATAGAATTCATTTATTTTGGCTTGTCACTGGAGGATTTTGGGTTTGCTGCCAAATCAGGAGTGGCTCATTCATGCACTATGTTTGGAAAACTGTTATTTCAAATTTGTCTGTGTTAAAGAGTCTGCCTCTTGAAAGGATATCTTTATTGCTGCAATAAATTAATGTATCAGACTATGACTGCTAGTCTCTCTAATTGGCTAGCAATTCATTCCAGATTAGCAGCCCCCAGTATTCATGTGCTTTGTGAGGTCTGCTTTGTATCCTCTCTAAAGATGCCTTGGTTCTGTGGTCAGATTTCTATATAAACAGTGTTACCTAATTTTAAAGGGTTGCTTCATTAGGCAGAAGTTTTTCATGTCTGTCATTTTGGCCTCACAAAGTTGTCCATTTCTATAGTGCACACATTAAATTTTCTGAGTAGTCTTATGAAAGTGCTATTGTGTAAATTTTGCTTTATCTAGAATGTACTTCAGAGAAAAAGGCTTTTGGTGTTAAATTATGTCTCATTTCATTTGTGTCTGTTGGGGAAAAAGAGAAGATACCCTGTGTCTGGTCCTGACAAAGCATATTTCATCAGACTGCTATTATTTCTGTGCAGGCTTTGAAGAAAAAGGTTAAAAGGTTATTCTTTTGTTTGTCACTAAGAAAGATATTGTCTTTGAAAGATGGTTTATTTTTCTCATATTTTAAGTAATCTTACTCTCATAGCGCAAATAAATCCTTGCTTTAAAACCTTAAGATACTTATTTCAATATAAATATGCTCAGAAAGAAGACCAATTCACTTTTAAGGAAGGCTGAGTATTTATAAAATGTGCAGTGGTTAGGTCATGTTAATGTTCTTGCAAATAAAATATTTTGACTGTCATGTCAGAAATGAGAAATTGTGTTACAAGAATGAATCCTTGAGAATGTTTTTACATCAATATATTAAATGCATAAAAGGTGCTTTGAAAAGGTGGTATTTATTATTCACTATAAATAACTAGATTTAATACATTTCTTTTAATGTTGTTTGGCTTTTGCACAGCCAAATGCCCTCTCCGTAGGAATGAGCTTCAAGTAGACAACTGCGTGGAATGGTCCCCTAGAAGAGGAAATAGACTCCAATAATGGAAAGAAGCCTTATCAGGAGTGGATATCTAGCTCAAAGGTGCATTCTATTATGTTTTATGTAGCTTTCATTACGGTTTTGTAGAGCATACTCTATAATTGTGTAAATATACTGAAGATAATGTACGTATGGATAACATACTTCAAGTTATTTTTAGAAGTCTGTCAAGCATGTCTAGCCAGCTCGGAAGAATATACGTACTAAAATTACACCACAAACAAACTGCAATTCCCTTGCAGCAGGGAAACAAGACAAAAGGAATACCAGTTGTAAATTAATGCTGGTCATTGTTCAGTACATAGATGTGCGCTAGTTAAATAAAATTTCAGGTAAAGAGCTTTGCTTTTTGTTTCAGTTTCTGAAGATAAGCAGTTTTATAACTGAAACTTATTCAAATCTTAATTTATTTTTGGAAACAAAATCTAAATAAATAATTTCTTAAATCTTACTTAAGCAATATATATTCTGCTCTAGAGGGGACAACTAAATGGGTATATATTCAATTCAACACTTGTCAGAAAAAATATTGCAGTATTGTTATTTTACTTTGTAGACTTGTTTTTCAAGCTCTGCCACATCATTTTTCTTCGTCTCACCTTCATTTGCTGCCAGAATTTGTATCTTTCTGCTTGTACTTTGACCTTTTCATTTTGGGGTTGCTTTTCTGAAACATTAAGTTTTTAACTTTTAATGAAGAGATTGTTCTTTCAAATGCTGGTTACAAATTTGTTCCTTAAAAATCTTTTTGAGGAGACGTAAGAGCTAATTTCAGACATTATGTTCTTGAATAAATAATGATTTTTATTCTGTTTACCAGTTTAGCTGGTGCAGTTACTTTCATTCTCTAGTAGGTTGTTCTTTATGTCATCATAGCTAAACTGAGAAAACTAGCAGTGTTCTTCTGCCTCAAATCCCATTCCTTGTTTCTTTTGTTCCCATGTCAGTTCCAAGAGAGATTCTGGTGCCTCCTTATTTCCCTGTCATACCCAGCCAAGCATCTTGCATACCTTATTTGCCTCAGTATATCTGGGGGAGGCCTTTCTCACTTCCTGAGTATTGCTATGGTAGATCACTTGCCTTGGGGCTGTCCATAGCTTAAGCCTTATTCTCTGAAGTTCCAGTATTTTTTTCCTATTTTCCATATACCCTGGAGATAGGGGACTTGCAGACTTTTGACAATGTGAAGTATGTCTGGAAAATTGGTTCTGAATTCTCTTTCCCAAAGCACTCTCAATCACCCTGTAGTTTGTGACTATTAAAAATGCTGAACCCTTAGTTTCCTATGGAAATTAGAAGAAAGCCTACTCACAGAATTTAAGATTAGTTCATTTAAAAGGTATTACTGAACAGTGATTTCTCTCAATTGATGTGAACTTTATCAAAGCCATCTGTAGGAATGGATTCTAACCAAGTCAAAATAAGTTCCTTTCATTTCAGATAAATACCTAATTTGATTTCAGATAAATGCTCTTATGCATGCTTTAGTAGAACTACAGAGGAATAAGTCCAGCTGCTAAATGTCTGGTTGTTTGTCAGTTCACAACTTTCTTGTCACTGATAGAAAACTGTTTGAAGTAAGTAGAACTGATGTTATTTTCAATAAACATGATGTTATTTTCAATAAAATGTCCTTTAATGGTGTTTTAGAAAGATCTCTCAAAGAAAATGGAATTTTAAATATGCGGAGGTCAGGATTTTAATGTATTTATTTCCTATTGTCACCCAAAATGAATTGTTAAATTCAACATTTTTACTTTCTCTTTAGAGAATCCAGGCTTGTGTTTATTCATTTGGATGGGTCAATGGCACAGAAGAAAAGAATGAAAGCAATTTGTTGTTTCCAAAGCAACCAAGCAGGGTCCTGAACTATAATGCTTTTGTCTCTGAAAGTGGGTGGAGTTGGATTAAATGTGACAGCAGCTTTCCTAGTGTGTTTAATGCACCCTGTGGTAATGGGTTGTTCATAATGATATGGCCTAATCTAGGTGAAGCTTCTTTGGTGTTTTTCTAAGAGGCAGAAGGAAAACCCATCTGAGAAAGAATGACACTGATGAGTATCTGTTTGAAAGACAAGTAGAACTTTTCTTCATTTGTTTCCCTAGCATCTTCTTGTTTTAACACTATATTTTTGTGCTGTCCATTTATTTACTGTAAGTGGAAAGAATGCTAGTAGTATTACTAACAGAGAGGTATGACGTCTTACAGCATAGCATATGCTATCTGTTCATTCTTTATATCTCTCTTTCTTTCTGATACTTTTGAATGAGTCTTTCTGTTTGTTGTTTATGAACTTCAAAAGCGATAAAATGGAATTTGAGAAACAGTATATATTTAATGTAGTATTTGTCTGCTCTAGTCTCTTCCGCTATTACTGAGAATTTATTTATAAATTAAGACATTAGTCTGAGGTTACCTTTTGTGGTCATGGGAAACTGGTAATACTTACATTTAGAGAGTTTTTTTCCTTTCATTAAAGCACTCAGAAATGCAAAATTATTTGTAAAGAATAAAAATGTAAATTACCTTTATTGATAAAAAATTAGTTTCCTTAGCAAAACGGATTCATGTGTTGTGCCATTGTACCAAATTAAGGGTTTTCTATTCACTTCCTGCCTTCCCCTGTTCACTCCTCTGCTGTAATTCCCAAGTTTTCTGGCAGTTGGAAACTTTAACAAAATCTGCACTTGAAAGAAACAGAGTAAATTAAAACAATAGTTTAGCTTTGGACTTGGGCATCCATCACCGCCAGTCGTAAAGAAAAAGTACTAGCTTGGACATCGGGTCATTTTAATCTTCTGTGAAGATAATGAATGAGGTATAATGAATTCATCGTATTGTGGCAAGCAGTTGTAAGAAAATAAGCTAAGCATTGCTAACACCAAGTCATCTACAGTCTGTAGGTATATCTAACAACCCAGGGCCAAATATAATTGCTGCCTTTATAGAGCACTGAACAGCGACCTCTTATCCTGCTGGTAGCCATCCTGGGATGGTAACCATCCCAAGTGGCAGTGGTTGACTGCTTGTGTTTGATGGAGGAGCAGTGGGCCCACATGATCCTTTATGATCTCACTTTTGAATAAACAGTGCTGAATGAGAGTCATTCATGCATTAGCATTCCTTGAAATGCACTAGCAGCAATAATAGGATTTAAGAAGCCGAAATACCAGTGGAGTAATCAGTTTTTCAAATTCTATGGATTTATTGTAGAACTGTAGCTTGGAGAGCTGTATTCCTTCTCTGAGAGGTATAATACCACAGTGCAAGGGAGGAATATTTATCCAACTAGATTACTTTCTCCCTCCCCCCTCTTTTAAAATTGTTTGTTTGTTTAAATACAATCAGAGATGCAGAATTCTCACCTTTAGTAAGAAATACGAGCCTTTAATGTGAGAGTATCACAAGTATACAGATGTTTCTCTAAGGCTCAGGTTTTTAAATATTTTCCAATGTAAAATACAGTATCCTTTGTATGAGATACTGCAGAAAGGTACAGAAGTACTGTAATTCACTTTTTCTGTGCTGGACTGATGAGAGAAGAGTGAAAGTAGTACACTTTTGTCTTTCTTGACTACAGCAAAAATAGAATGGAACATTCTTCTGCATGTTTGGGCTAGGTCTTTCCTCCAGACATCATGTTGTTCTCATACGGTGAGATTAATGATAGAACAGTTTGCCATATATAGCTTGCAAGGAATGTTCATCTTGCAGTGACAAATACATAATTTGTTGCTCTTTTGCTTACTACCATAGGTTGGAGAAACAAGACCTGTTTGGCTTTTATCTTGCAGCTTGATGTCTCTGTGTGTAGGCATCAGAGGTTCTTAGAATCTAAAGCAAGTCATTAAGAAGAATTCTTAGAAATCTGCAGTATGTGTGTGGGTGACGTGACAAGGCCACTGCACAAAACTTGCTTATAAGAAACAGAACATTAATAGAGTTGATGTAGATTTAAGTATCTATTTTCTGAGAACTAGTAGTACTGTACCTGTAGCTAGATGAAACATGCTGGGAAAATGCAGAGCACAGACCTGGCTTTTCACAGATCCTCACATTTAATGTTACATCCAAAGTATAAGTAGTAACAGCTACACTATTGTTTTGTGTTCAGCAAAATTTCTTGTTTATCTAACATGGTGATTATTGTATATACTAATGAAAGCATATGTGGGCTTTCTTAACAGTCCAGGTTACTGTTAAGTAACTGCCTGTGTCCAGCTGATTTAGATTTTGCCATCAGGAAATGAGGCAGTTAGTGTATGCAGTGTTTGTTTCAGAATTAAAATAACAGGATTGTTTTGATGTCTCCTAGATTCCTGACAAACTCTGTTTTTAAAGCATTTACCTGAAGTTCCTGCTTGTTATGAACATACAACCAGAAGTTCTAAAATCTTTCTTTATAGTGGAATACTTAAAGAATATTAGGCAGTGAGTAATTCATCTGCAGGCAGTATTTGTTGAAGATGATATTGATGGTACAATATCTGCTTTATGATACCATGTGCATACTACTATGAGTTGAAGGGAGGTTATTTGACTTATTTATTGCTGCTACTAATAGCTTGGAATCCCACTGCAGAAGACCAGTGTTTTGACAGGTGTCGCATGCTGGGTCAGAAGCACAGTGCTGTTATTACTAAGGTCAGTTAAAAGATAATCCCACCAGTTTTCTGGTTATGAATAATTCTTTTCCAAGAAGCTTTACGGTATTTTAAAAATAATTGTGCCATCACAGTCTCACCAGTAAAACTAAATTGTGGGGTGACTGTTGAAGTGTGCTTTGGATTGTAAGATTTTAATATTAGAAATTAAAAGTCTGGAGCTATTTGGAGTGACTCAGATGGGGTAGTACAGCTGTTGGTTAGCCTGGCTATTACAGTTCATTATCTTGAAGGTATGTAGAATGCTTTTGTCATTATCATAGCAGCTTGTTTAGCTATGGAAGAGCAGCTAGCCTGCCTCATTAATATTCCATCACAAAAATACTATTTCAAAATTAAAGCCAAGGTCTCTTCTAATAAAGGTAGCAAATAAGATATAGATATCCTCCCAATAAATGTTTAATACAAAAAAAGCACAGAAAAGCTAAAAGACCTCATCTTTTCCTCCAATTGCTTTACAACCCTTTTCTCTGTGTTTACAAATTAATAACTAAATAATGTAACTATACTTAGGATACTCAGCCCCCTATCATTTTTTCCCAGAATACCTAAACTTCTCATCCTAAACTTTTATTTAGAGAAAAAAACCACCTTTATTTCAGTGGTTTGAGTGGGTTTTTTTGTTTTTTCTTTTTTTTCTTTTTTTTTTTTTTTTTATTTTGATTCATTGTGAAGGATTGAGTAGAAGAAAATATCCTGAAAATTCAGAACAAGAAGAGGGAACTTGCAGCAGGAGCCTTTGCTACCAAAAAGCCTTCAGCAAGTGAAATAAAACAAAAAATATTTAATGAAGTTAAGGCTCTGATTGATTTATAGCTTGCTCTTGTAGTATTTTGCATAAATAACATATTTAATATTTTGGATAATACTTCTCTTCAGGTTACATATCCCATGCTAATTTTCAGTTTTGCTGTCTTTGTGCTCAAAATATAAATGCTTCAAATAAATTATAAAAACTGATTTGCTCCTAAATGTTAATTTTGAAGCACACAAACTTCTGGAAATTTTCCAGTGTTCATTTCTTCAAAAGGTTGCTTGTTAGTACAATGCTCAAAAGCACAAAAAACCCCTCAAAACCAAAATGTGTATTCATGCATTCTAACTGATGCCTTACCAAGGCTGACCAAGAACATAGGCTGGATGGAGTTAAAAAATAAAGGAGGAATTTATTTACAGGCCTCAATGCATACACCTTGGGCAGCCCAAGAGCCCAGCCAGGGCTGCATCCAGGATGAACCCAAAATGGTCACTAAAAACTGGACCACCAGTCACAAGGTCTCTCACTTTTATAAGTTCTGGTCCATTTGCATATTGGAGTTAATTGTCCAATTATAGCTTTAGGTTATGAAGTCCCATCCTTCTTGTTTTGCTCTCTCCAGCCCATGTTGTTCATGCACTTGGGCCTGAAATTTGGGTGGTTGTCCTTGCTTCCAAGCTAAGAAAGCAATTGTCTTGTCTAGCTACTCTGTGAAGAGAGCTTACCATCCCTTAATATGAAGCTCAGAACTACACACTAAAGCAGCACAGAATCTGAAAAATATAAAAACTAAAATCTAAGGCATCATTATCTGCAAGCATTTAATCTCCTTTTAGAAGTGAAAAGGTAATAAAAGGTAAATAATGTATCTTCTCCTTCAGACAAAACCCTCTATAAATGAATTAGTTTCATGTTTCTGTCTTAGTATTGCCTGATAAACAAACAGATCAGCTGGACTGACTGTTTCAGAAAAGGTGGTCAGTGACACTTTGTAAGAATTCTTACTTTTGCAGGCTGTGTCCAAAGATGGTATTTAATTCAAAATTTTAAAAGTATTTTTTACTATTTCTGAATAATATACAGGTGCAGGAGGGTGTTCCTCTGATAATTACTTTCCAGGACTTAGTAAAAAGGCAGTACTTAAATTTGTGAAATACTTACTTTTAATATTTTACTTAACAGAACTCCAATGATTTTTGTAAAAGTAAAGGTTTTTTTGATAAAATGCTAGAATCATAGGCATGTATTGCAACATGCTATTTAGTAATTTCAATAGACACTTTGAACAATAAGACCGTGCTATATGCAAAGTAGAATCAGATCCACTCATGTGTCAGTGAATGGGGTAGGCTCTGCAAAATAAATTGAAACAAATTATTTTATAGCTGCCAGCTTTCTAACAGTTTTCCTTTACTGCTTTTCCACTTGTAGTGGAAAAATGACATGTTTTTCACTTCCATACATATGTCTTAATGGAATGCTGATCTGCATGCCACTTGACTTATGGAGGAAGGATTTGGTAAACTACACCTGCTCATGTACAGAGTAAAAAAAAGGCACTGAAGAATCTCGGTTGAGCATTAGCTGAATATTTATGGCCGTTCCTTTCTTTCCATTTGATTCCTGTCTTCTGATCTGTGTTTACCGAACACATCTTCTACTCCCTTCACTGTGATGCTCAGACTTTGAATTGGAGTCATAGATTGCCATATCTATGTCCTGTTTCGATTTGGGAAGTGTACTTGACAGCAGAGAAATGGAGTCTGTAAACTTGTAAAGTCTTTCACCTCTTACATCTGAAAATATCAACCAGCTGATTATAAGATGAATTGCAAACATAGGAAGTGGAAAAAGACTGAGAAATAAAGGGAAGATATCTACTATTTGGGGCAAGTGAGCTAATGAAAGGAGTGAGAAAGGAAGTAAAAACACGCAAACTATCAAACTGATGCCATCCTTGGAGAGTCAGCACCTCAGCTATGGAGAAAGGCATACTTTAAGTCTGTTAGAAAAAGAATTACAAGGACACAAACGATGGAAGACAGCATGAACCCCAGTATCTGATTGCCCCTGGAAGGCTGGAAAAGAACAAGAAAACAGCCAAACCTGATTGAAGTTGGGTTTTGAGTGTCTTTTTTTTTTTTTTTGGGGGGGGGGGGGGGTGGGGGGTGGTGTTTTTTTGGTTTTTTTACTTTGTTTTGTTTTTTTGCATAGAGTTTATGTAAGTTAAACTTTCTTTGTGTTTTGCTGGTATAGATTTTGATATTTAGAGATAAGCTGGAATAATAATTTGCAACTATGAAGGGGGGATTTGGCCTTTTTTTTGTTATATCCATTTTGCAAGTAAGAATTTCACAAGCAAGAGAACCATTTCTATGGCTAGTCAAGCTACACCATTACTTATGTGAACATATACTGACATTTTGTAAAATAGCTTAGTATGATTATAAAAACAACTAAAAACAATGACTAGTATTTTTTTAATCTATTATTTCCATGTTCCAAAGCCACATATAACTCACTGAAGGTAATACTAAGCTTTATGGTCTCTCCCAAGAAAGCCATTAATGTATCTGAGAGAAAAAAGGTAAAAGCTGAGCACAGAAAAGTCCTGTCTGATTTGATAAAGCTGTTCAGTAAGCAAGTGGTTAAATACCTTGGTGTTCTGACTGTTTGGATTTTTCTTCTGCTTTTCATGATCTGTAAGTAGTCTGGCTTTTTGCATTCTTTTGTGAAGTTTGAACGGTATGTTCTAGGAGTACGCTTTTGGAATTATTTTTAATTCCAAAGATTGAGTTAGTAGTCTGTCATTCTGATTTTGGTTGGGTTTTGTTTGCTTGTTTGGGGGTTTGGGTTTTTGTTCCTTTTTTTTTTTTCCTTACCCTATACATAAAATAAGGATGTATATGGAAAAAATGCTTCTTAAGCTTTTAAGAGGTGCTCTGAGTTGTCACCATTTAAGGAAAACCTTAGATTATAGGCTTCATTATGGCAGATGAAGTTCCAATATTTGAGTTGCAATCTAAGCAGTGCTGTGATTCTTCTGAATAATGATGTTTAGAGTATAGTGCTGTTTTTGAGTACATTCAGATTAGAGCAGAAAACTGCCTGATGTATCAAGTGATGCTATTGCAAGGGAAAAAAGGGATTTCTACTTTTCTGCAAAAGCTGCCTACAGCAATTGTGAAGGAAATAGTGGCAAATAATGACATAAAGGTCATTTTATTGAAAATAAGCTGCATAGAATTTGGTATAGATGTCATGCCTTTCCTGAGGCTGTGGTAAACACTTGATCATAGTATGAGTTACAGAGGCTACAGCAGAATTCTTTTCACAGGTTATCTTTCTTCACTAACGGTATTGCTAACCCAAAACATGCTGGTTTTCATCTTATTCAGCATCTCTCCTTATCTTATTGTATTAATGTAACAAAACATACATGCTAAACCAAATTTTCAGGCAGGTAATAAGTATCACACTTTTATACTTTCTTGGTTCTCTAAAACTAAGTTTAAAAAGAAGTAATGTCCCTACTCTCCAGTATGAATACAGACAAGGGGAGGACAAGTTAGACTGTTTGGCTTTAAAAGAGTATTTTACCATTTTCCATAGAGTAGTCTTTGAGTATGCAGAACTCTCCAATATTTGTTTGATAAACTATACTTTTTTCATTACAGACTGTAACTAGTAATCCCTCCTGCTTTCACACAACTTCAAATTTATCTGTTTAAAAAAAAAAACAAAAACAAAAACAAACAAACAAAAAACACAGCAAAAGAAAAACTCATACAGGAAAGGGCTAGTTACAACCTGGAGTTCAGATACTATGTTATTTTAAGTAGCTACAAGCTACTTTGGTTTGGACCTCATCTTTTAGCATTTTTTCTAAATGGCGAACAACTAAATCATAGAGGAATTAAGTAGTAAAAACAAGTTAAAATAGACCAACCCTTATACTCATATTATTTCTTCTGCTTTACCAGCAAATGATGAGAGCTTGTTGATCGTTTATTTTATCTCTAGGCTCAAGATTTAGCACCATCACTAAATTCCAGCTAAAATCCTCCTTTACTAGGAAATAAGGAATTTATATTTTCTTAGTGTTTCTGGATTTGTGCAAGGTACAGCTGTAAAAAAAAACACTAATTTTGTTCTGTTTAGACTTTTTACTTAAGGATAAAAAACCTTAGTACAGATGATAGCCAATCTGTCATCAGCATGCTTTATTTTTACTGCTTTTCCATGTGTCTTGGAGTACATGTAGCTTGAGTGTGGCAAAAAAAGCACTTTCTTTACTGTCTTTACACATGGAAAAAGTAGTTTTCCTTACCAGGGTAGGTACAGTTACTTAAGCAGCTACGTAATCTTTCTTTGCCAAAGTAGTATCACAGTTGTTTTTATGACTAAGTTCATTGTACAGGGCTTACATTAGGGATGGTGTTTCTTTAGTCACTTGAAAGAAGGATGCCTTCTTCCCAAACTTCAAGTTACTAATGTAAACAGCTTCAGCAGGTACTTCCTCATGTGCCCTGTCCTATATTTATGGCAAGTTAATACGGGGATTGGCCCTAAACAACTCCCTAGCAAATCACTAAGTACTTCTAAATAATTATGAACTAAAAGCCGGACATTTGCTAATGAGAGCTTGAGTAATATCAGCAAAGCTTAAGGGATATTTATACCTGTTGAATATTTTAGTTAGACTGCTTTAAAGCTCCTTTTTTTAATTGCTCAAGAGTTTAGGGAAGACAGAAATGCATGATAACTTTTTATTTTTGTATCAAGTGCAACATTGCAAGGAACAGATAAAACTCAGTTTACTAGTCCCATAGTATACAGAACTGAAAAACGCATTCTGCCATGCTGCAGGCACTGTGCGTAAGAACCTGGTCAAAATTTCAGTGCAATTGTGACTGGAAGAGCAAAGCAGTGCTATTACTGTTACATGTATGTATCCCAGTGTCATTAATACATTTATGGTAAAGCAGAATGGCTACCACTCCAGTGTATGAGCAATCCCATGAATTAGATTTTACATCTAAAACAGCAAGCAAAGGAATCAATGCTAATCACCTAATGAGGTGAGGTAACAAACCCAGTTTAAAGAATATGTTGAGCCAATTGATCAAAACAGAAGAAATTTTAAGCTGAAAATACCTGGCTTTATCTAGTATGGAGAATTGGAAATTGGGCAGTAATAGGTGGCCCAAGGATTCTGCTTCCTAGCTTTTGCTCAGTCTTCATCTGTAGCACTGCAGAGGCCTTCAGCCAAGTTTTTCCTCAAGCTACTAGCAAGTGTAACTGACCACCATCTATACCTTTCTAGCTGTTAGTTCTGGAACAAGTCCTTGCATCACCACTGTTTGAGACAGGCACTTCTACTGAAGGTAGGTATCAAGTTTCTTCTTGATGTTGTCAAAGGAATCCACTCCCATATAGTCAGCTTGGCCTTGTTCCCACCGTTCCTTGCGTTCTTCTGAAGATTCAGTTGGTAATAGTGGTGATACTGATACGTGGGACACTGCCTCTGTAACTTCTGCCTAAAAGGAAAGGTAGAGTAAAAATATCGAAATACTTTGTACAACTAAAGCGAGCAACAGGCCATAGAACGGGACAACAAAGTTGATGTTATCATGCGCAGTAGCAAGCATTGCCAATGGGTAGGGATTGTGCGGCTTTCCTAGCAAAATAACAAAGCAGAGTTACAGAAGTTAGCAAGGCGGAAAAAAAGGAAAATTTCAGTTCTTCATACCTCTCTACAGAAGCCACAAGAGAAAGCCAGAGTATAGACCAAGCCCGATAGCTGCAAATAGTTTGTTAGAAAGATGCAAGATTACCAAGAGAAGCACATCTGAAGACATCAATAACTTTGGTCTTAGAAAGGCTGAGAACTTAAACTGGTCCACGTACTAAGCTAAGACTAAGATGTCCGCAGTCAGATGCGGGCTGCTAGAATCTGTGAATGAGAACTACAGTTAGAAGCATTAGTTTGGTTGTCCTAGGCAATGTGATTCACCATGCAAGATCTATATGTACATATTTGCATGCTGAACTAGGGTTCTTCTGCTTGAGAACCTTATTAGCTGCAACACATTAAGACGTAGACCCTTCTCTGTATAAATTAAAGAAGTTACTACATCAAAGAACTTACTACAGTATAAGACCTGGTGCTACATTAACTATGTACATAGTTTGTTTTAGGCGAGCATACAGCCGTGTCCAAGACCTGTCTAGCATGCTTCTCTTTTGTAGTATTATTTATTCCAAGCTTAAAAGGACAAAACTAAAATACCCTGCATCCCACAAACTAAACCACACCCATGCTTTGAGACGGACAGAGGGAAGGGAAATTGATGCATTGGTAAATAACCTGTCATCCATACTTAGGTATGGATGCACAAGACCATTAGAGCACGTACCATATTTACCCCTGTAGTGATTTCTTTAACAATTCCATGCTGTTCTAGTAATGGTAAAACATCAGCTATGTAGATATCCCACCACATGTTGAGGAATTCTGGGTGAACTATTTTAGGGTCATCCATGTTGCCCTTTATGCTTTTTGTTCTGGAGTCATATGTATAGTTCCACGGCTTTGTGCTTCCCAGGAAATGCACCACCTTAGTATTGGCACCAAACCTGTCGGGCAGAAAAATTTTAGAAGTCAGTTTGTACATGTGTTTAGAAAACAAGTTTTGACAGGCAGACATAACTTTTTTTAACCTGTTATTTCCATATTTGTCCAGAAAACAAATATGAATATATTTAGGTGGCTAAATGCTAAATGATCAAACTGCCCATGTCTATTGGGACTGAAAGCATTGCGATACAACTGAAAAAATGCAAGCTGAATTCTACATTGCACTAGTCAGAATACAGCCAAAACCTAGTGGTCTGGGCTATTTAAATACTTACAGACAACTCAAGTCTTTAGGGTCATGTCCATAGCTCAGGGGAGAGCAGTCTCAAGCAGCCGTTGCAATCGGAACTGGTTTTAAAAGTGAAAAAGATTCTACTCCAAAGTCAGCAAGCCAGAGAGTTAAGCGTTACAAGTATTATGTAGAGAACAGTCAGTGTTGAGTTACTCTTTCAGTTTATAGCCCTGTAGAAATGGATCCTTGGATGGCTCTGCTGCAAGGAGACCATGCCCCTGCAAAATAGTAACTTTGTATAACCAAGCCCTTTCAGAACACTCCTGGTCTTGGTGCAGCAGGGTCTTGCTAGACAACCCTTACTTCCTAAATAACCTTAGGGCAACCATGGGTGGGTTTGGTAGCGGGTTGTTTTTGTTTCTTTTTGAAACCTTTTACACTCTATTTTCAATATGGACTTTTAGCTTTGTCCCAGCTGTTATCAGTATGTTCTTCTGTATTAAAAGTAAAGATGAGATGCACCTCTTTTCAAGTAAAGAACTTAACACTGAAAGAGACAAAATTCACATCATTCTCCTATAGCTCCAGAGCTGGGTTTTAGCTTGATTCAGTCTTGTGACCAAGCAATACTGGTCTGTCTGCTAACAGTGACTATCTCACCTAGTTCAGTTTGCATCACATTGGACTTTCTTGTCAACATAATATGACTGAAATGGAAAGTAACATCAAGTAGCTTGCCTAATGTTCTATTAGGCAGATGCTGGTCATTTTGACCGGGACTCAAGTGTTAAAGAGTTTTGTGTATGGAGACAATATGGGTGTGTTTCAAAAGCCATAGAATATTCAAACCAAGTATGCATTTGAATGGGGTTGTAGGTTTCATGCTATTTTAAGGTCCCTAACTATATTTCAATGTTCATGTTCAATGTTTTCAATACAACTGATCTTATTGCAGAACGAAGACTTGTGTGTGCATGAAAGGCCAAGTGTTTGCTTTAACTGCATGAAAAAAAAAAGTGCCCTCAAGAGGTCAGTTACTGGGCTTTAACTTTAAATCCCAAAAGTCTTGATTTAGCGTAAGGGTACTACTTTAGTTTTATTAGCTGTCAATACTAAACCTGAGTTTTCTTCATCTTAGGCTGCTGCTGTTTTAAGGAAACTTATTGTTAAAAAATCAAGGGAAGTTAAGCTAGAGAATAGAATGCATAAGAAGTATCATGACCTTTGTTGCAAATGGAGAAGTATACTCTTGGTATCCTGTCTACTTACAGTCAGAACAACAGATGCCAAGCTTCCACAATGTTTTCAGCATCTGCTTTCTAGATACTTTCTGGACCTGCAATACTTTATTTGGGCATTTAAGCTCAACTTTTAGGAAGCTTTATGTCCACACTGGCCTCAGCAACTAATCTGTCTTTCCACATCTCCCAGAAAAGTCCTTCATCACTGTTTTGAAGTTAGAGAGCATTTGTCATGAATTGGCATTTTCCTTTGGAAAAAGGATTACTGAGAGTGCTGTGAAATCTAGTCTTGCTGTACAAAGCTGCAAAAAACTTAGCTATTGCTGTCAGTAGGTTTAAATTTCACTATATTCTAACTGTTGATTATCAGGAGTGTAGCTGCTGATCTAACCAAGGGAACTTGTTCCATCTATTGAGCAGGCAATGTTACTTACAAGGGCTGCACTTCCAGCATTCTATTTTTGAAGGTCTGATGAATTCAGTTAAGCAACTGATTCAATCAGTTAAAGATATTTTTGTCAAGAGCTCCCAGATCCAATTAGTGTTCTGTGGCAACAAAGTAATTTGTAAAAATAAGGTCATGAGACTAACAGCCAGCCATGGAAAGAGGGCATACTTTACAATAGATGTTAGTTTATCAAATGCTATCCAGCTACTTAGTCATTCTGAGGCTTGCATATATTTCTTTAAATAAGTGTTCCACTTTTAGCATGACAAGATTCCAAATAGTATTCTGATCACAAGACATAGTTTGATCTTGAGCCAGCAAGGCCTGCTTATGCCAGCTGCTGCTTTAGACACTAGTAACCTGATGTCATTCAGAGATCAGATTGTTTTTATGCACTTGGCACTTTCCCTCTTCTTGCCTCCAACTTCTGTAGCTCATAATAAATAAAGAGTTTCTGTGTAACACTTCAGTGTCCATTCTTTCCCCCCCTTGCCCCACCCCCTTTCAACTGGATTGTTATAACACTTTGAGCAGCCCTGCCTCTGACATACAGTTTACTCACATGCCACACTAACACTGCTAGCTAGGGAGGATACAGGCTTTGTCACAGAGGAAATATGCAATGATATGTGGTTGGCTGTATTCTTTGTTCTATCTTGCTGTCACTTAAGGAACTGACGGAGGTCTAGAAAGACTGTTAGGAGAGAATTCTACCTTGATACAAATCTTTGTTCAACCACACTTATTTGAATGGTATAGGTTGATTAGGTGAAATTTTAACTACTGGTTGTTAAACACCCTAAGTAACTGGAGTGAAGAAAGGGCAAGTTGTCTAAGTGGGAAGGATACCACCAGTGACATGCTGAAGGTCAGCTCAAGTTGATTAAGGAGCCTACTGCCATTGGTTAGAACTGTTCTAGACTGTATCCTATACTGGAGGAGTGGTTTTTCCTTTTGCAAGTGACCTGTCAAATGTGCTTGCTCAACTTCAGTGTTATCACCAGGGATGAGTGGTTTAAGCTGAAGATACAGCAGAATTTGACTTTCATCAATTAAACCTTTTTCTTTTTAAGAGAAGAAATTATGATATTTTGAGTGGCAGGAACAGTCTACTTCTAAAAAACCTGTGTAAGCTCACATCATGTCTGTTCATTCTGTTACAAGAAATTAGTTTATGTAAGCTCTGAAGGTCTTCTTGAAGTTTTCAACTTACGCTTTAAATGCTGGAAGGTAGGAATATACAGAAGTGCTGCTCAAATTATAAATAAACGGTAGATGTTTGCTCATGTCTGTTGTTGCCCAGCTGCTGAAGAAGGTGTTTAATAACCCCTGATCTGCACCTAAAAGAGAAAGCATTAATAGGCTACAAGCATCAGACAGCTATTTGAAGATCTTTTTCAGTCACTTTACTAAGTAAGAGTTGGTAACACAGTTATCGTGTCCTGTAGAAGTCTGGCACAGAGCACTACATTCTGTTTGTGAACAGCCCTGTAAACCTTGCAGCCTTTGATTATTCCAAAAATGCAGAGAATGAAATAGTATATATGGGGTTACTTTTGGTAAAAGATAGGAAGCTGCTCACAAACTCTGACATTCAGTTTCTTTTACAGCTTAAGTTCAATCTGTATAATGCAGCAATAACACCCCACAATAAAACAGTACAACTGAGCACTGCTCAGCTGTAGCTCTGAAGATCAAATGGCAGCAATAAGTTTTATTACTTATGCTTACAGATGCATGACCAACATCATCTCACTGACAGGGTATCAGTGGCCTGTTAGACCTGCAGTCCCAGATGCATCTACCTCCACACTGATCTGATAAGAAAAGCACATGTAGTCTTGTTGACCATTCTAGTAAGACTCCATCAAATTCCTTAAAAGATAATAGGTGTTCCTAATTCTGTAATAAAAAGCTCCTGACTAACCATTAAATGAGGATAACAATCTGTATTCAGAAGGGTCATGTCTTAGTTTGCAAGTAGAGGTTGTTACAAGGTTAAGGGAATCTGAAGTTGTTTGGTATCTCAGTAGTAAATTAGCTAAAAAAATAAATATAACCTTCAGGCCAGAGTAGACTAGTTTATAAGCAGCAACTGAGAAGTAAAAACCTATTTATCTACATCCATTCATTCATTCCTTATCACAAAGAATACGATTAGTCTTTAAATGGTAATAATCCCTTTTATCAAGGAGATTGAAGGGAGTCCTCTGACTTTCACTTGCTGTATTCTTTCACCTATCACTGCATGCACAAGTAGCATTACTAAGGGGTAGGTAAATGGATAGCTTAGGAGACGACATTTCATTTTAATCTTCCATTTTCTTAAGCACTCAGGCCACTAAAAACCTTTTCCTGAGTCAGCAGAGACTATGATTTGATTTAGGGCAGTATTAAGGTTTATACCATCAGTGCTGTTTGAGCAGAATTTGCTTTTTGCAAAAGCTGAAGTATCTGGACGCTGAGCATAAACTTAGATGTACGGACAGTACACTGACAAATATAAATTCTAGGTATCCTGTTACAGCTGTCAGCATACATGCAGATTGCAGAGTAAGAAACAGCCGGAGACTCAGTCCAGCAATTTCAAACCTCTCACTTGCCTCTCAATCCATAAAGGAAGGAAAGCACTTTTGAAAAACTTATATCCATCATAAGAGAACTGAAGGGGCAGCAAGAGTGTATTTAACTTACTCTACAGGACTTTGACTTGTTTAGATTGGTTTACATCCTTGGCCTTTTTTCAGATTGCATGCATTTGTGCCAAAGCAGACAATGAAAGCAGTATCTAGCTGTCCTATTTCAGACTTCAATGGGAGTATTGTTATATAAACAGGATCTCACACATCAGGTGAAAAACCAGGCAGTACTTAATATTAACTACATATTTACAGATACATATCAAGGTACAATACAGCAAGACTATTTTGGATCCCAGGCTAAAAAGCAAGAGGATTGTCTAAGCAACAGCAACATTCTTAAGGTAGCTGTACTACCAGATTTCTTCTAAAACCAAACTTCTCTCCTATCCACTACTTTTAGATGGTATCTAGAGTAGTTGCATGACATATTCTTTATTATCTACAAAGGTAAAGTTTAGAGAGACAGAGGAGATGTCTACATAAGTAGCCATCATTCTGCCATTTCTGGACAACAGTACTACATAGGAAGCAGCTGTCTGCTATTACATACAAGAAATATTCTGGAAGGTCTTCTATGCCCTAGTTACTCCTACTGCAGACAAGGCACTTGCAGCTTGACTTCAACTACACATAGTTTGGTAGGTTGTTAAGTCTGCATCCCTGTGTCCCATTAAAAGCAGTGACCCTTCACAGGTTTCTCTTACTACATTTCCTAGGCCCTTTTATTACTCTCTAGGTCAATTTAATTTTCAATTCCCTTTCTCCCTACCAAGTTCGTGAGCTCAGCAGTAGCTTATACAGATGGTCTAGGTCTCCATGGCATCATTACTCAGATCAATGCTATCATTTAATAAAAACTAAGATTTTGAAGCTGAAGTACAAATTACAGTTCTAGAAATTTGATAACTAAACAATTAGCCCACTGTTTTCGCTCTTAAGTGCTGCAACAATTGCTTTGCTTTTAGGACAAAGAAAGTTCCACTATTGCATGGCTTTAGTATTCAAGTCAGAAAGCATATTGTAAAAACAGTTCCATTCATTTGGGGGTTTTTTGCTTGGTTGCTTTTGTGGGGTTGAGGTTTTTGGGGAGGGGGAGGAGAGGGTGTTTGGTTGGTCTTGGGAGGTTTTGTTTGTTTGTTTTAATGCAACAATTCAGAATTATGCTACAGATTTTGCTATAGCTGGTGATCAATTTGCACCTTTGACCTTTATTACATGGCAGTATTCATTTTCATTAGGTAGCATTGAGCATGCAGCTGCGACCAATGTTCTTGAGAAGGCCACACACAAGAGTACCTACAGTAACAAGGATTATTCTGCAGACTAGGATTGACATCTGAATATTTTACTTTTCACAAAGTACTGAGAGGTAAGTCAGCATTACCTTTTATCTGAGAGTTTCGTTTTATGGTCTTATTTACATAGTTTTCTATATTTTTTTCAGTTAGAATTTGTTTTCTACCACAGTAGTTACATGATGAAATTAAGTGACAGAAGACAGTGATATTCAGAAGTCTTTAACTATAGCTGTCTCCAAGCAACATAAGCTTTTACTGCAACAGTAACAGATTTAGTAGACTTACAGGACATCACAACCTGGCTTCTCAAGCTTAAACCTGATACAGTGGTGGATCCCAAGTAACCTATAGTGGGAAGCAGCCAAGGCTACTACATGCGCTTGATATTGGAAAAGAGACAGTCACTATCCTATAATGACAGGAAGCCATCACAGCATATGAAGAGATAGCTGTATCTTCAAATGTTTGATTCTCTGAAGCTGTGCTCAAGTTGACCAGTACTATTTTTTCTATAGCAGCTTGAGTTAGTATAGAACATCCAAGCCTTGAGTGTTAGGAATGTCTGAAGCACAGTACTGGAGTTTCATTTCTTGTTATATGATTCTACACTGTTAGTCTGGAGGCCAAACTCAGTTTTTATTTCATTAATCCTGAAAAAAGTAATTTTACTACGTATTGTCATGATAGCCTCTATTTTGGAGAAAGACACAATTTTTGCATACTTACATGGAGAATTCCATAATACAGAGTCCCCATGAGATGTATGCAGCTACTGAGCCATCCCAAATACTGTTAGACCATTTTGGTCTAACTTACACTGGAATACAAGTTAATACATACCATCAAAGCTGCCTTTCTCTGTGGCAAACTGTAACAGCTGACTGTATGTTTCAATGGAAGGTCGGTAAACAAAAACTCCTGAATTAAAACAGTCGGGCCAGCCTGGATCTGGTGCTGCAGATAGCTCTTCTCTCTCAAAAAGTTCATCTATATTTGACAAAACCTAATTGTAAAGGAGTTTAAAAAAATGCTTTTAGGTTAGGAATTGTGGTATCATGTTTTTCATGGATTTTGGCATCAACACTAAGACATGAAAGGAAGTTCTTTTATCAGTGTTCATCTTATAGAAGACAATACTTGACAGAAATAGTCCCCACAGACTTCATAACAGTTAATTTAGTTTAAAAGGCACACACAGTCTTACTGTTACTAGTCCATCTATTACCCCTACTCTTAAAAAAAACCCACAGAAAAAAATCCAACAACCCTGATACTAGGCCTTTGAGAAGTACCATGAGATACAGCCACTTACCATTGTGTCTGCATCCATGAAAACACATTTTGAAAACTGTGTCAGTTCCCAGCAGTGAAGCTTTGTTAGTGTGACGCCCAACTCAGGTCTTTTCATTAATGCCAAGTGTGCTGAATCCCCACTATCCAAGACATTTACCAATATGACTTCATCAAAGACTTTTTCCAGCACTCTCCTGGGGAAGAGTCAATTGGCAAGATTTAGTTCTAGTGGTACTCCAACAGCAGACCGCATGACAGATTCCGTAAAGAGAAGCAGAATAACAGGAAACCTGGCAACATTTCTTGTTGAAAAGTAGTAAGAGTTGACTGCATATTTTGGAGCACACGAGTACACCTGTCTGCCATAAAGTTTGTAATGTGCACATTTTCGGGAACAAAAGTCTTTTGAGGTTTTGGGTTTTTTTTTCTTCCACAGAGTTTTAGTTGGCATTGCTATCAAGTTCAGTAAGTCATACACTAAGCTTTTTTTTTTCATCCAGACTCTGAGATCTAGCAACTTATAAGACTACTCTGAGCAGACAATTAAAAAATGGGAAGCTTTTAGACTAGCTTGAGCAGGACAGTAGCTGAATCCAAAACAGCTGAGACACAATTTTATGCAATACTTACACTGTTCTGGATTTTTGACATCTGGGACATTTGAGACACCTGACTAGACCTAGTTGGTAAAACTTTCTTTATCCCATGAAGTCTTTTCAAGATTGACTTAGTTATGGCTGTGGGTACAAAATGTTTTGAACCAGTATCATATTCACTAAAGAGTGACAAACTTTCAGGCAGTGTAGTGAAATTTTGTGGCAGTTACCCAACCTTTGCTTTACCATCAATAGAGCATTACCATTAGTTCAAGAGATTAAGGTGTTCATGCTGCTTAAAATAGGAAGCATCAATAAAGTCTTACTGTTCTTCAGCATATCTTGAATGCTCAGCAACTGCCAGTACAATTTAAGCCACAGAACTTTTAAATGAGTTTTGGAACTCTGCCTTGCAAGGCCATC
The DNA here is from genome assembly GCF_027477595.1 of Haemorhous mexicanus. NCBI lineage: Eukaryota > Metazoa > Chordata > Aves > Passeriformes > Fringillidae > Haemorhous > Haemorhous mexicanus. The sequence goes on from NC_082350.1 coordinate 26,597,375, forward strand.
TTCATACTGACAGTTGGTGGGTCAGTGCTTCTGAACTTCGGGCATACTTTGTTAGGGGAGACAAGGTGAGATTTGCAAGTTCCAATTACATCATTAGGTACATAAGTATCACTGGTCTAAGGGCACAGTACTAGGTGGCTCGCACTAGCACATAGATACATTTAAGGTTCACCTTCGAAGAGCACGCTCACCTAGTAGGCTGAAATGGATGATCCTATATGCAACATTTTAATAGCAATACAACCATTTAGCTGCCAGGAGACTCCAGGGAAAGTCACTGCATTTACTTTATTGAGTCACCTCTCTATTGTGTCTATATATTGATAACTTTTCAGAATAATTTCCCCATGTAGAGAATCTTGACCTATCATCTGTAGTTCCCATAGTTATCAACTGTTTCATTGTTTTTTTTTTGGTTTTTTTTTAACCCTCTTACATGTGGAAAGAATCCAGTCCACTCCATAGTGAGACTATTCTAAGGAGGCTCTAGGAAGCAGTTGCCTCTTAATTTCATTTGATGTACTGTGGTGACCTTGTTAGATGCCTCTGTTGAGCTGCTGATTTGACATACTTGGTGCTACTTCAGTTCTGCTTGCTTCTCCCATGATAAAATTTGAAGTGTCTGCTAGATTTCAATAGAGCTTGTGTTATATTATGTCAATTGGGAATATTTCTGCAAAACAAATAAACACTAATTCCCTGCCCCCACCTCCACATGCATACACATAGCACTAACAAATGCACAGGCAATATCACATTGTTGGACAATTCTAAGCAGGACTACAAAAGAGCAAAGATCCAGCAGAAATATCAGTATCAAGTCATGGTTTAGAGCTCTAACTGCAGACTATTTGTTTAACTCATCGTAGGGAAGAAAAAAGAAAAACACACCAAAACATAAACAGTTTCATGTTTGAAGAACTTACAGAACTCCAGATAAGTTGAGTTCTGCTGAAATTAGCTGTTTAGCTTCCAGAGCTTTGAAAGGTTACTATTAAGAAAGTTAACTTCCATTTTTCAACCTGCACATCAGCAGGAACTGTTGCAGTCTGAAGCATGTAAGTGACCTTACCTCATAAGATCTGAGACCTGAGGAGTTATGAGTGCAGTCAGCTTCCTCGTTGTTCTATACTGTTGCAAGGATGAACCAAGTACTAGTGCTCCTTTCACGTAGGAGTCATTTGTGGCTAGAGTCACAAAAGACTGGTCTGGAAGAAATGAAGGTGGACAAGTTAGCACCATCCGCTACTTTATTCTGAGACAGATACATTAGAAACCTAGTATTGTTAGGTAATCTTGCTGTGAGACCTCTAAGATATGCCCTTTAATTCTGTGTACAGGGCCTTCCTATGTGACTCAATGAAGCAGATTGTTTGCATAGCTATATTTGCTATTGGTAACTTGACACATGGCAAAATGCAGTAAAATGACCCACAAAACCAAGACCATTTCAGGAGAGCACCAGTTCAAATTTGCCCAGGTTAAATAAGTCATGCCAAAAGTAGAGACAATCCAAAAGTCTAAATAGCTCTACTTGGGCCACTAATATGCTATTATGCAAAAAGCGTTTGGAGTCTGTGGGCTTGCTTTTGGCCTAAACTTAGTGGAGTTTTGTAGAGTTTCTGTAGGTTCAACTCTCAACCCTGAAACTAAAGCAGCATAAAAGTTGCAATTCATTTTCAAATGAAAGTAAGCATTGAATTATATCTTAGACAACAGTTTTAAGTTTTGCTAGCTCAGGATTTTGCAGATGAGTTGTTCTGCAACCCATGATTGCAGCTCTGTCACAAGAATGCAAGATTTAAATGGGAAGTAACTAGTAATACAAAAAGGAATTTAGAACTTGCAGGAACAATTTTTACTCTTTGAGCAAAAAGAGGTACTATAATCTTCTGCTCCAGTTGAATCTTAAATGTAGCTTAAGACAGATTGTTTTACCCTATAGTACTTATTGAAGCCGTATTATACAAGCTTTGCCTTCTTTCATGTTGTTTTAAACTGCCAGAGGGGGACTCTCAAAAGCAAACAAGTAACTTATAAAAGTTCTTCAGTTCACTGTTAACTATTTTAATGTAGACCTCCTTTCAGTTATATCACTTTACAAAGCATGTCCTTTTCTACCAATCCATTTTCACTCTATCAACCAAACAGTTTTTTCCTAAGAATTTCAAGAGTCAAATTTATTTTAGCAACTTTGATTTTTTTTTCTTTACAAAAGGTGTTAACTACGTTAGATCAGAGTGAGAGTTCTGGGTACTTAAAGGCTTACTATCAAGCCTAGTAGTAAGATTAAAATACTGACTCCTTTCCGAAAAATTGCTGTTTGGCACAACGCCTAAGTTCACGAGGCAGCCATCATCAATATCTTTTTAACTTAATACGCCCTTAACAGTTGACAAGCGACAATCATGTACCATAACTGCCTGTAAGCTCTGCAAACCTGGTCTGCAAGATCTATAGACCAGCTACAAAACCTTCTATTTTGCTTAGCAGCAAAACCAACTAGTCCCAAGGGATTTAGATTATAGTGGTCAATCACAAAGATCAAAGAAGCTCCTATAATGCCAGGAATAAAGATATTTTGTTTCAATTCACTTTTAGCTGCCTGTTTGTACTAGTTCATATTCAGCAAGTCTGCAGAACAACTTTATGTTTCTTTGAAAGGGGAAGAGTGTAATATTTTAAGTTGTATAAACAGCCTCCTCCTAATGGGACAGGGTTTTTCACTAGGTAGTTTGCATGTTACTATTCAATACATGGAAGTCTGACACTATGCTCTCAGACTAAAAATCCAGTGGGATTGTGCCCAATATTCATATGAATGTTGTTTGGGTTTTTTTTCCCCTAGCAGTGTAGCACGAATTCTTAAAGTGACCTTGCCACTGAAAGACAGATCTTTTCTTCATTGACCTGTTAGCAGGTACACTTCTACTCTGTCTCATCTTCTTGAAACTGAATAATCACACACACAAAGGTCTTTAGGGAAATAAAGTCAATTTAATGATGGAATAAAGGCTAAGAAACCCCCTATTGCATCCCAGCTCTAGGAGGAAATGTTACAACTGCTTGACAGGAGGTTAATATTGCCAACCTGGAGACCATTTAAGTCAGTATAACTTAACAAAGTTTCAAATAAGCTATTTTCTGTTCTATATCTAAAGTTTCTATTGTATCTACTCTATATCATCCTGTTTGTGTTCAATATCGTCTATATATCATACCTAAGTGTTCTATTCTATATAATTCGTAAGTACAGGAGCTCATGCTACAATTTAGGCAAGACTAGTTGGTGCTTACTATGGAAGCTTTATCTGCAAAAGACTAGTCCATTCTACCAAAACATCAAGTATTTCAGCTGTGTGGGTCCCCCAATCATCCTTTTCCCCTTCTATGTAAACACTTCCTTCACATAATCTTGTGTTTACACAGCAGCCACTGCTAGGCCTGAAACATAATGAACCCTTGGTGAGAGTATGTCCTCGAAACCACACAGAATGAGAGGCAGTTGCACAGCTTCCTAATTGACTTACCCAGACAAAACCATGCTACTTCAGAGAACTCTTTGGCTGCCCACTTCATAGGCTATAATATCTCTTTGCAAGAGTTTTTGTGCTAGCCCTTACACACCCACTAGCATCCTAGAAGTCTGAGCTAGAAGTGATCTTTCATTTGATGGCATGCAGAGGTTACTGGAGTGCTTGCCCCAGATTATTTAAAAAATTCCCCTGGAAGATTTGTCCTAGGCATAGCCAGAGTTCACAGGTGCTTGCCTTTTCTCCTATTCTCTGAGTTAGGCGCTAGTATATCTCATTTGTTTTTGAGTACAGGATTCCTAGAGAGACAGGAGCATCTTATCAAGACATGCATCGGAGGGCAGACTTCCTGCAGGCTTCCAGACCTGAAAATGAAACCGACTTTGCTGACAACTTTAGGTGAAAATCGGGGGGAAAGAAAACCAAACAAACAACCCTCAAAACAACAAACAAGCAAAAACCCTAACAAACAAAACCCCCCAAACAACAACAAAAACAAAAAAACGGAAGAAAGAAGTGACACGTACGTGGAGAGCCGTAAGGACCTACTCACTGCAAAGTATCAAAATCAGAGAAATCACAAGCTCTCTCCGGCGTTTCAGGAGAGGGCTGGGTTTTCTCCTGCGAGCCGCTGTACCCCTACAGTGGCCTCTCCGGCCCATCCTGCTCCCCGCCACGCCGGCGACACCCGTCCCGTTAGGGGACGGAGCCTGGGGCAGAGCATTGAGCTAGGCGCGGAAAGAGCCGGCACCGAACGCGTCCTCTCAAACCGCACAGCGGTGCCCGGCGGGACGGCTCTGAACCCCCCGCGAGCAGCCCCTGCCCCCAGCAGCCGAAGCCAGGTCGCCGCCGGGACGGCTGCCTAAAAATAGGCGCGGCGGCGGCGATCCGGCGGCGGCGATCCCGCGGCGGCGTGGCGGCTCCGCGAGCGCGGCCCGCGGCCCTCGCGAAGAGCGGCGCGAGGCGGGCGGGCGCACACTGACCTGCCATGGTGCCCGAGCGCAGGTCGGTGCGGGAGACGCGACAGCCGCGGTCGGGGCCGCGCTGAGGCCGCCCCTTATATAGGGGCGGGGCCAGCAGCGGCGCGTCTGTGGCAGCCGGAGGACGCCCCGCCCCGAGGAATCCCCGCGGCGCCGCGGGCGGAGCCCCCGCCATGGCCTCCCGCGGCGGCGGCACGTCACCCCCCTCCTTCCGGGGCCGACACCGCGCCCTCTCCGGGAGGCCTCAAGGCCCCCCGCCCTCCCACTCCCGTGTCTCTCGGGTAAAGCGGAGCTTGAAAATGCTTGCAATACTCCGCTCCGCGAATAGAGGGTAGGACCGTCTTGGGGTGCCGTGGCTCAGGCTGGGAGCGGCGGTGGTACACAGCAGGACCGTTGCTTCTGTGGCCGCTAAGCCGTGCGGGAAGAAGGACCAAAACTACTGGGAAGAGCTTGGCCCCGTCCTCTTGGCGCTCTCCCTGCAGGTGTTAGTACAGGCGGAGGGGATCCGCCGAGCTGCCTCTTCTCCAAGGCTGAACGGTCCCAGGTCTCTCAGCCTTTCCTCCTAGGAGAGATGCTTTCTTTTCGCTTCATCATCCTTGTGGCCCCTTGTTGCCCTCTCCAGTGTGTTCATGCCTTCCATACAGGGGAGCGTGAACTCAGCACAGCCCTGCAGGTGTGGCCTGAGCAGCGCTGAGCACAGGGCAGGGATCCCCTCCCTCCACCTGCCTCGTGCAACCAAGGATACCATTTCAGCAAGGGCACATTTAGGCTCGTGTTTAATTTCGCGTCCCCCAGGATGCCTAGATCCTTTCCTGTGGTCTGTTACCTTCCTCAAGATAATGAAATGTAACTGCTTTTTGATCACGATAAATGGAGGGAAGTTTATTAGTAAGGGGATTTCTTTCTGACTTGAAATGGCAAATGAGCCACGAATGGATTTTAAAAAAATTTTTAAAATCTCAAATGCAAACTCACGAACAAAGAGCCCTCCAACTCCTAATTTCCCCAGTATGAGAGATCACATTTGAGCGGAGACAATTTTTGTAGACCTGTTTTGAAATCAAATGATGTACTTCTAAAAATACCAAAATCAAGGAAGTGTTCCTTGACCAACCACAAAATAACAACCCCAAACCAAAATATGCATTTAGAGCATACCATTAATTTGTAATTCATGCATGGTATGCATAAAAGCATGTGAATCAGAATTGTAGGCAATGCTGGTAATGTTGTACATGTATAGGGATTACTAATATTTGATTTTTTTATGCTACTCTTTTTTCAGGTATCTGTGGCTTTGACAAACTTTCCCTGTGATGGTATTAGGCATGGTTTGTGTCTGTCTCCGATGAAAGTTTTGAGAAATTTTTAGCCAGCACATTTCAGCTGTGTCTAGCTTGTTGCTTTGCCAAGTTTTTGAGAGAAAACAATAGAATAGCCACTGTTGGTGACTGCCCTCCCCCCTTCCCTTGCTTCTTTTGTGTTATGTCAGAGTGGAGCAAAAGAGCATAATTCCTTCTGGTTTCCACATTAAACAATCAGAAAAAAAAATCTTTAGGATTGCCAGTGTTCAGCTTGATAGTGTGTCAGAGAAGTGCAGCATCCACCCCTATGCTAACACTTTTTTGCACATGCACTTTTGCGATTTTTCTAATGTTCATAGTTGAACAGGCTGTAAATTTTATGGTTCCCTTGTGTGACTCAATTGCATGTACATCTGTGCCTTTGCACTGACTGTTTATACTTCTTTCTCCATAACCTGAAGAGAAGTCACAGGAAGAACCTGAGAAACAGGTATCCCATTGGCTTCCAGTACAAATGGAAGAAAAGATCATGTGACATAAGGATAGAAGGAAAAAAGCTCACAAAAAAGAGAAGAATGCTCAGGAAAAGTTTTTGTGAGGTGATGGCTAGGATTGGAATGCATCTATGCCTAGGATAGGCTAAGCAAAAAAAAAAAAAAACCAGCTAGGCCTCAGTTTCTATGGAAGGGAATGAATTTAAGAGTAGGTAAAAGATAAGTAAGATATGAGGGTGGGAACCAACCAGGGAAGCTGTTACTTGTCAGCACACAATAAGACTTGATAAAAACCTAGTGAGGAGGGAGACGGAATAGATTTTGCTGGATTAAGAGGCAGCATTCAGAAAGAATGGACAAAGTTCTGCATAGCAGCTCATTAGGTGAATAATGGCACACTGAACAAGGTGCAAGTCCTATGGAAAATGATCCTGCAATTAAAAAATTTGATCATTGTGCATGTCACAGAAGTCCAATTACCCTTATACATTATATAATGTCCTATTTTTAATAACTAATAGTGTTATTTTAATAGGAACTTCTTTATAATGTAATTTAAAAGGCATTTCAAAACACCAAGTATTGAAAAGTAGCTTTGAAATATAGTTAGGATTTACATAGCAGTAATAGAAACTGCTATCCCTGTAACAGGACTGTTTAGTGTAAACTTCTAAAGTACATGATTAGCCACTTAAATTGATTACAATTTTAGTTTTGCAAATGTGCACAGTGAGTGCAACCATTAAGTTAATAAAACATTGTAGAGAAGGTTTCAGATTTAAACATTATTTCTGCCTCTGCAAAATCCAGGGGGAAAAATTTTAAAAAGCAACTCCGAAGAGTCAATTCAATATATCCAGCCAAGTTGAAAGTATTAGAATTCAGTTTTTACAACATCAAAATGGTAATCTGTCTGGTTGGGAAAGAGGCCTCAATGGAGTGAAGTTCATAGATAGGTGAAAAGAATATAGCCCAATTCAAGACTGTATTTAGAGATTTGATTTCATTTTTGTCCAGCCATCTCTGTCTTGCCCTGAAGTTGTCACAAACTTCCCTGATGACAAAAACTGTATTGGGTAATCCCCTCCGCTTTTGAAGCCCTTCTCACTTTGACCTTACTGTGAAGTTAGGCTGAACAGTTATTGAGTAATTTAGAGTAGTCTGCATAGAATTTTAAAATGTGGCACAAGTTTTTCCCACTGCTAGGATTTCAATGTAATGTAACTTACTCCAATAGGACTGAAAAGGCTTTCATGTTTCTATTTGAATAATCAAAATATTATATAGTCACTCTAACTTATTTCAGCTTTTCATATTCTGCTTTCCTAACAGATATTCTCTTTGCCCATCCCAAAGCCAATTATAGTTCTGGCCTTATTTTCTTTAAAAAAAAAAAAATCCACCTGCTAGATAAATGTGATGGTCTTCTAAAAAGATAGGCTCTGTAATTTGCTTGGTTCATGTTATTTATGCATTTCGGTGAACAGATGTTTAGTGGATTGAGGAATTCTTATAATTTCTTCTACTTAGCACAATAAAATAAACATTCCTATAAGCAGGGAAGTGAGTAGATCTCAGTTTCTCTTGTATTGTCTTTTGGGTGGATTCTCAGTGATCTGCAATGCAAGAAAGCTACAGTAGAAGCTGTTCTCCTGGTTGCATGATTAACTTGGCATCTATTAAGAAGAAAATTGGTACATTGGAGAAATAGTTACTTCTCTCACCAGTCTTTACAAGTCTTCTTTACGGTCTTTACTGTTAAAAAGTTCTAATGCTGAGACCTCCCGCTGCTTTCCTATACTTAATGAAAAAGTTTTAGTATCACTGAGGAACACAGAACCATGTACAACTGATTTATAAGCCTCCTTTCCTTTGGCAAATAGGCTAAACAGGGCAGATGTATGTGTGTTTATCTCCTAACTTGCCCTCTGTTTCACCTTTGCCTTATCTCCTTTTCTAGTGATTCTTTTGGGATGGGAGGCCACAAGACCTACTGTTCAGGACATGTGGCTTAGAGCAGAAAGCACGGGCTTATTACCAGTTCCACTTGTCATTTGCCATGGTGATAAGTACAGGCAGGACAGCTATGTATTTCTCTTTTTTTGCTCTCTTTACCACTTGATTTGAAACAGTAAAACACTCTCTTGCTCTATATTTGTACAGGGGAGTTGCAATCATATATCCAAATTCTACCTCCACAGACCAGAGTTCTAAACTCTCTCAAAATAGAAAAATTCTAGTATCTCACCTGAACATGCGTGTTCTTCCTTACTACAGGAAGTGCTAAAACTTTTAATACTTAAAAAACTAGCAGGTCATAGAATTCCTGGAGAGGCAAAGTTCTTGAGAAATTTTAGCAGGGATTTGAGAAGAAGCAGTGGCAATACTTCCACCAAGTGACTCTGAATTACAGCAATGCTTCTGTTCCATGCTAGATTTTTGTTGAATTTCAAGCTAGTACTTCTTCCAGGCTAGGCCAAGCAATTAACTTTGGGGTGAATCATATGCAAAGAAAAAAAAAAAAATTAAATCAGGGTGATATACTGGGAATGGCATTTATGATTAATAATAAGTGAAAACAGTTACTCCCTTTTGAAAAACCAAGTTGAGATGCTTGGACTCCTTCCCTAGCTAAAGTGTAATAGCATCAGGACTAGACTAGACTAGAGTAGTTCATTTGGAAAGGATCAACACTGATCATCTAGTTCAATTGCCTTACCACTTCAGGGCTGAAACATTGTTAAAGTATAATATTAAAAACACAATCCAAGTGCCTCTTAACACCAACGTACCTGGAGCATCAACCATCTTTTAGGAAGCCGGTTCCAATGTTTCACCGCTCTCTTGGTAAAGAAATGTTTCCTAATAATGTCTAGTCTGAATGTCCCCTGGAAACGATTTGAGCCATTCTCAGGCTTTCTGTCCCCAGCTCCCAGGGAGAAGAGCCCAGCACCTTTCCCTCCACACCCCTTCCTCAGGAACCTGCAGGGAGCAATGAGGTTGCTCCTCAGTCTCCTCTTTGAACTAGACAAAGCCAGAGTCTTTGTGTAGGATTAGATGATTACTATAGTGATGATGCACTAACAATAATGCTCATCAATAATAGTTGTCAAAAATCTACATAAGTATTAATTCCCCATCTCTGAGCATTTAACCATTACCACATTCATTTTTTACTGAAGTGATCATAGGTCTCATTTAGATTAAATGGGCAGAGAGTTTGCAGTTTCTGCTAGCATGAAGCAACAGCAACATTGCTTGGGAGGTCATTTTAATTGACCTCAAAGAAATTGTTTCTGCATGATCCCATCAGTTTGGGTAACGCTGGTCTTTCTTACACTAATTCCTCAGGACTCCACGGAACATCAGCAGTATAGATCTGTGCGTGGTGTAACAAGTTCCGCACCTGGCCTCACCGAAATCAGAGCTGAGTGGTGCGAACCTAGAGGTACAGATTCCTGGGTTCTTGACCTAAGAATGCCAGTGTGCTCAAGGGTTAGTTAGTAAGGTCTTCTTTAAGTAGAGTTTTGTCTTAGGATGTGTTTAGGTTTGTCTTAGGTTTGCATTAGAAAAAGGCCATTAGGATATAAGATGATGATCAGAAGTCCTTGTTGTCAAAACCATCATAGCACAATATGGTCTGTAGACATGAAATCCCATCTCTGCTAAATCCGATGCCAGAAGTGCTGAAGGACAGAGGTTTTGTCACAGTACTAAAAAATACTTAGGCTGGGCATAGAAAATGTGTTTGGTGAACTGTTAGAGGAGTGCCGAGTCAGTCTTATGAGAGCCTCAATCCCACTAATTGTGTGCTGTAGTGCTGTAAAGTTCACTTAAGAGATAAAGAATTGTTTTTCTGTTTAAATTCTGTAGAAAACAATTTCTTGCTCTGTCATGTTGGCTGTGCTGGGTATGTTTGCTATCTCAGGTGCATCATTCCAAGAAAATGTCCACATGTTAAAAGGTTAATCCTTAATTTTACACTCTCTCATAGTTACAATAGCTGTCAAATATATCTGCCTTGCAGTATGTTAAGTGGGTTTCTTAAAAATATTTTGAGACTATGTTAGGAAGCTGGACATAAGTAGTTTGACAATGCCTTCTCTTATTAATTGATCCATGTGTATCAGGTGTGGTTCAATGATGATTTTCGAGCAGCATAGTTCATACAGGCCATAGCATTATTTATCCTGTGCAAACATTGAAACAACACTCATGCTTTTCTCACTGTACAGCCCAGTTATTTTTTCATTGTCTTTTATCAGGATTTTCATCAATGTTTCCCCACAGCTTCCAGATTGTTCACAATGCAGATGCAGCAGTTCTGTTCACTGGTCTGGGCAACAGCAGTCACAATACCCATGCCCTGCATTCTTTAGGTTAGTTGCTCATAGGAAGATAAATTTAATAGTACAAACTGGGGATGGAAGGACACTTTGCTGGTTGTTCTAAAATCCATGACTGACACAGTAAGAAGGCCTAAGCTCTATTTGCTTTTTTCTGACACTTTTGCTAGTGACTTTATATTTTGATGCAGCTATTGCCTATGAAGATCAGTTTGGTATAGCAGTTTACACTCATGTAGTTCTTTTGGGTGACACTTAAGATGCAAAGCAGGGGGATTTGAGTGCATTTTGAACCTAAGAGTTTTTCAGTACAATTTTTGTGGCTGAATTTAGATTTTCCATGATTATTTAAATTTTTTAGAAGCCCTGCAATGCTTATGATTATAACATCTTAGGTAGGAGGTAAACTTCAGTGGTTAACTTTAACATTTTGTTAGCGCTAAATCAAGGCTACAGAGCTTTCTCATTCTATATTCCTCAGTATCTTCTGTAGAAGCCCTGATTAAAATGAAATTTTTAGTGTTTCAGGAAAACTTTAAGGGATATTTTTTGTTATTTAAGGGATCCCATATAGTCTTCTAATAGCCATTATCAAGGGATGTTCTGAATATTTTAGATCCCATAGGGATGACTGCTATGAAGTTTCTGGATTCTATTCCTGTATTCTCTATTATAAAAGGAATAAAAATTTTGTAGTAGAAATTCCCAGCCAGTATATTTCTTTTAAATGCTTTATTGGGTTTTTTTTTTTCTTTTTAAAAAAGGTATAGTACAGAATTATTTGTGGCATGATTCTTGCTTGAAAAAAAAAATACTACAAACATCCCACTTTGTACATAAGTTGAAAATTGTTTTATATAAAGGTTAAATGGGTATAATGGTCCAGCTGAGAGACCATTGCATTTAGCTTGTAGTTATTCAGCACTTAACATCAACAAAGGTTATGTTCGAGAAGCCCATTTGGATAAAGCACAGACTCATTACTGTCAATATGTGTTGAGAAAACATGTTTCATTGAGAAAAAGATACATCAAAGAGTAAACCTCTCTTTATGTAACCAGTAACAATTACAAATAGCATAGCAGAAAATGTTTTGGTTCCATTATCTTCTTCATCCCTGGAATATTTAATGTCCTTAAGTTCACTTAAAATAATGCGTTTCTTCTTTCTAGCATCTTAGGTATATGTGGAGCCACTGGTAGTCTTCCAATATTATACAGAAACTTGTAAGGACATCCTTCTGTGATTACTTGTATTAGAGATGACAGAGCTTTGTTCTGAAGTAATAGAAATGAAGGGAAAAGCACTGCATTTCCTAAAAATTATTATTTATACACTGGTTTTCTGTTTTGTATTGCTTCTTAACTGCACTTGGAGTGTTAAGACAGATCAAAGCTATGCATTGGTCCAGATGAGAAGTGAAAGAAGAGCAAAAGAGCAAGAAATGAGGCAGCAGCAGGAGTAGCAACTGGGGACATCTGTGATAGGTGGAAGGATTGGGAGATGTCAGGTAATCAGTAAGAGTGCTCTGATACCCTGCAGAGTCATGCTGGAGAATGTGGCCATTAAACTATTAAGATGATAAATGGAGATGGACAGGACCATAAACTATATATTGAAGTAGGGGTCTTCCAATTTTTAATCTAGCTTTTTATGAGCTGCTTATATGAAACAACTCTCATAGGGAAATCTCTATAATCTTGTTTTGTTGCTCATCCCATCCTTCAAAGAACTGTGTCCAAGTGTGTTTTCACAGCTAATCATGGCTGGTACAAAGAGAGTTTTAGTGCCGGTCGCAGTGTGTGGGGGAGCAAGCCGTGGAATTCCCCTTACTTCAGTATGATGTCTGTGACACTGAAATGTGACTGTGGACAATACAGCAGGACATAAGAAACAGAAGTCACAGGTAGAGGTCTTTACTAGATCAGCTGATTTAGTAAAAGAAAGTAGACAAGCTATTGGACACAAGACATTCTTTAGTCTCAAATAAAACCATGGACTCAGTAGTAGCCTTACTACTGAGTAGTAGTTTTATTGCATATCACAATAAACCTCCTCCTTAACTTCTCTGTTAATGAGGCAAACTACCTGTTTCTCTTCCCTAACAGTGTCTCCAGTCTTACTAACTCCTCCTTTACTTCAATGCATCCACTCTCTTTTCTTTCAGAGATGATCTAGCTGATATATACCTAGCTAAATTCTAAGCAATTGCCTTCAAGTTGTCTATAGGTCAGCTAATTTTATTTAGGTCTGCCACATCATTTTTGAGCCCAATGAAGACCTCTGAATGTTTTAAAAAGCTTGTCTTCCTTTTTTTTTTTTTTTCAGCGACTGGTTTGATGCAGCCTAATACCTCTTGTCCCAGTCCTGTAAGTGTTCCAGGCCAGGTTGGATGGGGCCCTAAGCAACCTGTTCCAGTGGTTCACATCCTGATCATGGTGGAAGCGAGGCAGGGTTTGGAACCAGATGATCTTTCAGATCCTTTCTAACCAAGCCACTCTATGATTATCTGCAAATCTAACAATTAATTTTTGAGAACATGAATGCAGAAAAACTTGAATGCATACTAGATCCACTGTACTGAAAAGAGCAATGACATGAGTTTTACTGATTTAAGAGCTATTATATTTTATGTTTCTCTTCAAAGCCTTACAATTCCTTACCATATAAGCAAGCAGGCCAGAAATGCTGATCTTCATAGCCCCTAATATAGGAATGTCTTACTCTGCACATTGTGAAGGCAGAAACATTTCCAGGGCCATGTAGCTTTTGTAACAGATCTTGGTATCACTTTCTGGTCTAAGTGCATTTCTCACCTTTTGTCTCCTTATGCATATTCATTGATACTTAGACCTTTGGCTGTATGCTGGTGAGCTTAGTGGGACTGAAGCTTGTGTTTTTTGCCTTCCCTCATGCGTCTTCTGAAGTCTTCTGGGATATAAGAGCAGCAATTAGTGCAATTTCTACATCTTTGTTTCTCTCCTTTGTAGCAACAAGGTTATTGACCATCCCAGGTTTTCTAAAGCTCAGTACTGTTTATTCAATGACACTATTTATAGGAGTAAACCTCCTGTAAAATAACAAACCTTTATTAACATTTTACCAGGCAGGCTCTCAGTATTTGTACAGATCATCTGTCACCAACTCCTGGCAGCAGCTAGGTGACCCTACTTCGGTTCTCAAGTACATTATGAATAAACCTGGAGAAGCAAACACGTGCAGTCATGTGAGGGCCCCCACTGAGGTTGTTTCCAGCCCTTCTTGGTTGCCAGACCTTTTGAATCAGATCAAACCAGTAAAGTGGGCATAAGGCATAAGTCATATATATTTCCAATGTTGTTTTCCTTCTGTCTGCTTTTCTCAACTTTCTGTTGGGACTCCACTGCAGGATTTGTAGTTCTTTGAAAATTCATTTCACTCAGTTGAGTCTGCTAAGAATACATTCAGTGACAAACACTTATGATAAATGTATCCTTTATGCTATCAAACCAGAAGTGTTTTCTTGTTTTGAGGTCTCTCAGAATCTGTTATATTGCTGTGTTGCAGTCTTTGAATGACTCAGGATGTTAGGACATTGCACCAGGAAGATTTTTATTACTGGTTTAAAAGTGGCCCCAGTTTTAATCACAGGGAGACATACGTCTCGCTCTACCTTTTGCCCTTACAGTTTCAGCTGAAACTCTCTGTCTAGATTTCTCAATGTTCCTTTTCAGAAAAGACAGAGAACAAAACTAGCAGATAATAGTTGCTGTAGGTTGTCAGGCTAGCTGCCTGACTTCTTTTATTATGGAATGAAAGAGAGTAGCTAGACCAAATAACCATGTAGCTCAGGTGAACTACATGGGCAGAGACTTGGTTGCTGGACTTGTGGTGGGGCAAAACCCATTCTCTCTGCATCTATATAGTGAGGGAGAATGCAGGAAAAGCCGTAAAGGAAAGGATTGTAAAGGACAGGAAAGCTTGAAAGAAAAAAGGAAAAGAGCAGAGCATAAATGAGAATAAGTGAAATTGAAAGGCACAAAAGGCTGAAAAGAACTTCAGCTCTGAAGAGATTTTAGAATTGGAAGAAACCTGCAAAAATAAAAACAGTGTTTCTTCTGGGTTTTTGGCAAGGAGATGACAATGATCTAGTGAAGTGGGGAGAGAAAATCAGGGACTTTGGCTGAAAATCAGGGACAATAAGTGAGATGAATTTTATAAAAGGCTTCAATGCTGAGAGAATAAGAAAGCTACAAATTATTTGGGGGAGAAGTTTGAAGACATGTTAGAGTGCTTTCTTAGCTATGGCTATTTGGCAGTATTTCTTGAAACCTGCCCTGAAGACTTGTGGAAAACAAGAGCATTAGCCGAGCCTCCTTATAGCAAGACTTTGCTAGGAACCCATTGGACTGCAATATGTAAGAGGGAGTTACAGTCAGCAGTTTTGCTTGGACTGGCATACAGCCACTAAGGCTGCACGATACTTTACATCCCACTTTGCTTCAATTAGATTTTTCTGCTCCATCTTTCCTTAACAGAGTTACTTCTCATTTTCCAATAAATGAATGGAATTAGCTGAAACAATTCTTGGTGGGTCTATATGCAGCACATCTTACATTGCACTTGCTTTTAAGATGATGCTAAAAACCCTCAGTACTTAGATAACATTGCCTTTCTTGTGCTAATGGCTGAAATAACAAGAAACAAGTATGCCTCTTGTCTGTCTCTAAATAAATCTTTAAACATCTGAAAATTCTTCTTAGATTTTCCTAAGTGTTCATTTGCTCAGCCAAGCTATGGGTCTGAAAACTGACATGAACGGACATAGTCACTTTTAAAATCATACTTTTACTGAGGACTGAATCTTTCCTTTTCCATTTTGGTAAAGAGGCTGTCCTGTGTCAATAACAGTGCTGCCTCTAGAACTGTAAGAATTCAGGAAAAAAGTGCTTTCAAGCCACCCTGTAGTTACACACATGGTATAAAATGTATCCCATGCAGAGGGGTAACTTCTGTCCATCCCTGTGGAGGCAAAGGAGGCGATCCAGTTCTGAACAGCACATTTGACCACTCCAGAACTTCCCCAGCCATTGCTCTTTGTAAGAATTGAAGCATGTGCTTTGAGAAATTTAGAATTTGACTCTTTTCTTCAACTTTATTCCTTTTGTATTGGATTTGGTATGCAACATTGACAGATTCCATTAGCTGGGTTCAGATGATATTAGTTGTCAAAGCTTCATTTGTGTTTAAAAAGCAGACTGTAGAACATGAAGATGATGTCACAAGCTCCTACCAGAATCTGTCCTCATAAATCTCATTTCAATGACCAAAGATTGGAGTACAACTATGTTTAAGAATGGACAGAGAAAGCACTGTTAATGAAGATGAATTATCTTTGTAAACCTTCTTGTTATGTTGCTGTGTGATGTTCTTGTCAGAAAAAGATTCTCCTTTTGCTTTGAAAAGCATTCACCTGTTCTTGCTTTTCTTTTAAATACTGACCACTGTCATCTGTTTATTGTGCAAGATTTGGTTTAATTATTTGATACAGCTTAAGGATGTTAGATTTGGTTAAAATATTGCACAGAAGAGTAGCTGTGCTTAAACCATATGCTGTTCTGTATTTTCATTCTTGGCTTTCTGTGCATACTGTTAATATTTGGGGGAAAAATGTAACTCAGTTCACAGTAATGCATTTCTCAAACTTCTATTCATGATTTATGCAGTTAAGTTGCATATGCTGTATTCAGACTGACAAGTAGAAGGCAGAAGAGGCTGCCTTAATCCTCAAGAAATCTTGTATGATAGAGAAAAAAAAAAAAGAAAAAAAAAAAAAAAAAAGAGGAGTCAGGTCTCAGTTTACCTCACCACCTCACCATGCCCAGGAACTTGCTCTCCTCCTTGATTTGTGTCTGTAGAGGACCAGACCTAAGCATGTTTTGTCTCAAACATTCTGAGTATTGCTACAGGAAAGGTGATCAGAGGAGAGGGTCCTGCAGAGGTGGGCAGCGTGTTCTGAGCCAGCTTCCTGCTCCACCCTGGGACGCGTGGTCAGTCCCGTTCCCTCGCCCCCGACTCACTCCCTCGAGGGCTCAAAGGGCTGGCTGCGCATGTGAGAATTGCATGAAAAATCTAGTTTGCCTAAGAGGCATGCATAATTTTAACTGTAAAAGGGAGCGGATCAGGCCCGCTTGCTCCTCGTGTCTCTTTTTTCCTCGCTTCTCTTTTTCTTTCTCTTCCTCTGTCTTGCAGTCTCAGCTTCGGACTATTCACACAGCAGGAGCACCGTAGGATCTAAGGACTGATGAAATTCTTTGTGTTGTTCCCATGCTTTGCCTGAGCAAAATACAGCTATCGTATTCTATGCTGTACTGAACTCTTCTTGTTCAAGTGGGGGAGCTTGTGGAAGTGTGTTACGGTTTGCGAGACAGCACCTTTGCTTCATGGCGTATTGTGGCTCGCTAGTCATCACCTTTGGGTATTAGTGGTGTGGCTTTTGAGCCAGCATCTTTGTGGAGTTTGTTGTGGGAGTTGAGAACCCATTGAAGTGAACTCTACAAATTCACGGCTTTGTTAGCCACACCTTTTGAGTCTAAACAGTGAGCTGGTTGACAGAGTTATGGTGACTAAAAAGCAGACTGTAGAACATGAAGATGATGTCACAAGCTGCTACCAGAAACACTTCACAGCTGAAATAACTGTGCAATAGCAATTTGAAGTCTAATGTGTGGGGATTTATATTAAATTTTGCATTGTTTTTTTCAGTTGGGCAAATGGGTTAGGATAACCAAGATCTGACATGAAGTTTTGGGATTAAAAAAAGGGAAGAGAACTTTGCTAGCTTGTTGCAAATTTCTGCGGATACCTTTGCAACTTTTAAACTATTTTCTCTCTGCCTTGTTTCTAGTTATCAACTTGCAAGAACTCTTCAGGCACATACGGAAGGCACTGCAAGTAGGTGCTTCCTCTCCTTTCTTCCCCTCCCATTAGATCAATTCAAAGCTAAATGAGTACAATACTCCTTGCCAAGATTCATAATACTGAACATTAGGGTTGAACATGAAAGCCTTACCCAGCAGTGCTTTTTCCATCATCAGTAGGATTATTCCGAGGGGGAAGTGATTTTACTTCTCCGTAATTAATTTCCCAACATCACAGACTTGTTTAGACCACAGAACTGTTATCTGCAATCAATAACAAAATTCCTTACTGGTTACAGTTTAGATCTGGTAATTTGTAATTATGGGATTAGTGGTGACCTTCAGGTTGTTGCCTTTTACAATAGTCTTAGGAGGAAATAAACATTTAGGATTGAATTTTACTGCATTTAAATTAGACACTTCTATTGCCATTTTTCTTCCCTTTATTTTTTTGCCCTCTTCTCCCATTTTTTCTATTCACATGCACGTTTTGGTTATGTAGGTTCCTTGATCAGACCTATCAGACCTCGTGAATTAAGCCTAAAGGCTGCCAGTTTTGGAGAAGGATTAGCCTAATTGTCATCCGATGGCATTTTTTCAGCATGTTTAAATTCACAACTATATGCTGATACATTGGTAAAGATACCCTGGATCTATTTCTGGGCATGATGAATAGGTAGGCAGTAGAAGGGTAGCTGATCTACCCCTTTTTTTTTTTTTTTTTTTTTCCTAGTGTGCATGTGAGTGTCTGTCAACTCTATATGGAATTTCAGTATGCAAGACACATTTGGAGTATTATAGGGAATGGGAGCATGTGTGTGTGTCTTTGTATGTGTGTGTGTGTAGGTGTGGGGGTGTGTGTGTGTGTGACAGAGGGAGTTCTGGTTCAAGATAATTATTTCTGCATTCAGAGCAGTCAGAGTCGGACTTGAGTTCTGAACTCATTCCTAAGTTATGTGTGTCCTTACTAGAGGAAAAATTAATGAGTGTCATTTTACTACTTCATTCAATCTATATTTGATTCAGCCTTTAACTTGCAGTAAAAAATAGTGAGTTCTTATCAATGATATAGATTTCTTATTGATGCACTTCAGTTACATTTCTCTTTTAAGAACTGAAGAAGCAAGGAGTCAGACTTTTCTTCTTTCTGTGATCAAGGATGGAACAAGTTACTCCAGTATAAATACTTCCTTTCCTGCAGACCTCACTTAAGAGGACACATTAAATTCCTGTTACAGACAAGCTAACGTTTTACAAACCTAATGTAGACGTGTATACGGACTTTTCTACCATAGTTGACAAATGTGTATTTGTCTTTTAACTCACCTTGCAACGACAAAATCCTGTGCACACGTGGGCTTTGTGTTCATCTTGCATATGCTGAAAGGACAGGAGTGGAGAGAGGAGCTGCTTCCAAGTAGGCCCAAGATGCATTAAGCAACAGGTGTGTGTGTGTGTGTGCGTGTGTGTGTGTGTGTGTGTGTGTGTATAATATGTAAATAAATTTAAGAGTCTTTTTTAGACTGCTGAATCTTTCTAGGTATCTTAGTATCCAAATTGTTAACTTAGTGAGTAATATCTTTCCCTTATGTTGGGTGCTGCTGTCATGGATTGCGTATATCCTCCTCTGACTGCTGCTGGGATAAGCCACTCTGGGATTAGCACTACATAGAAGTTGAATCTCTGGCATAATTTTCTTCCTCTTATTTTGAGGAAGAAGAGTAAGAAGACTGCATTTTGTATGTTCTGTTAAATTTTGATTTGAAAATACTGTATTTTTCTGACATGAGATGCATTTAAGAATTAAACTACGTGATTACACAAGGTTTGGGGAGTATAACAGTCTGCTATTTTATATAATAAAATCACCTTTATTTCCTCTACTCATCCTCAAGTGCTTTAATTTCATACATTTTTATCAAGGTTTCTGATTACACTGTGTTGTTCCAACAGCTTCTGAAGATGATTCTGAAGACTGATGCTGGTAGAACTTTCATACTGTAAGAAACAAATGGAATTGCTGCAGAAATGCTGAACTGGGACGAACAACATCAACAGGCATTTGTTTTTTTCCTCTCCTTAGTAAAAACCACATTGAATATTACTGTACTTCTTGAGGAATTGTTGAATTAAAAATCAACTACTGCACAGTGGAACTCAGTGGACTTGAGTTCCACGGTACACTGGACTTGAACTCCTCAGCATGTGTAAGGATTAGATACATTGAAAGCAACTTCCCTTTTTAAATGATGAGGATGTTGTGCTGTGTTTTGGAAGACATTGGATTCTGAATATTTAAGGAAGCTCTATCTCCCTTTGTGTTTTCTTCTTACTGTAGTCAGACTTCTGGCTTTGTCTTACCGAGTTTTGCTCCTGTACTGGCACTAAGTGGTTATAGGGGGTTTCAGGGGGATGGTGAAGACGCCCGTGTACTTAACCAGGTTTTGTTTGGGTGTTCTTAAATGCCTCTTTTGCTGCATCATATAACTGATGCTTCCATTGTTAATGAATGAACAGGAGGATTAGCAAGATACCATAGAGATTGTTTGGGTTTAGGCTTATTTGAAGATTATTTTTTAATCCAAAAAGCAATAAGAACTTGCAGTTGTCTTTTAATACTTGGTGATGGCTTTTTTATGGCAGTTTGTGAATCTGAGATTATATTTAATATCAAGTGGCTGTTCCATTATGGAATATTGTAGGTGTTAACTCTAGCATTTCAACATTCCTAGCAGATATGCAACTTGATAAAGACCTAAGGTTGTTTAGTTTAATCAGACTTTTTTTAGATCCCACCTTCACTGTTCAAAGCACTGGTCATCAATGTGTTTTCTAGTGTTATAATTTCTTTATAACTGAAGACAGAAGAAGTATGCATCTCTACTGGTATTGTCCATTTCATTTAAACATGGATATCTACCAGAACTTACACCTGAAAACATAGAAAGCTGTAGTCTGTGGTATATCTGTACTAACATTTATACGTTCTTACCCAGATATTTAAGATTGTTCTGACCATTTTGGATTGAAATGCTTTCTATAAATGTTGGTACAGTAAATTCTTATAAGTGTATTGGAATTGTATTTCCTGCAGATATGTGTTAGTTTTTGCAATTACCACAGTAACAATGTATCGGCAAAGAGTGCAGTATGTTGAAATACCATGAGTTTAGTTTATTGTTGCAGTATGTAAAACTAACTTGTGCAGAGGAAAAGCTGTGTCATACCAGCTGAAATGAACTCGTGATTTGTAGAGTTAACTTGGCTAGCATTACATGAGTTGGCTTGTGATCTGCAAGACTTGAAAGAAAATGGAATGCTAAGGACGTAGCATATTTCTATGCCCATTCTGGTAACTTTAGGCATTAGGCATTGAGTGTCAACACTTACAAGTATTAGCCCAGTAATTAGTTGAAATACAGCTCTGGGACATTCACCTGATATGTGAAAATGTTTCTAACTCATATCTGAAAAAGTGAATTGAAGTTTATAATAAAAGTTAAAAGTTCAATCCTTTCTGAGTTGCCCATCCATTGAAGCAGTCAGTATTTTGGATGCACTCAATGCACTTAGGGTCACAAGCATGGGTTCTGATACCCTAATAAATTGCTAACTTGAAGGATATTTTTAAAAATTTTTCCTCAGTCTTTGTAACAAACACCATTCCACGAAGGATGAGCGATGTAAGGAGCTCCACGTACAAATGCGGTTGAAGTGATACGAGTGTTCGATGTTCTACAGCCTTGTCGAGCTTCATTGCAAATGAAGGAGTGACATGGGTGAATGCCCAGTGGAATTGGTGAAGAGTAGAGGGTCTAAACGCACCGTTTGGGAAGAATGGTGCCACCAGACCCAGCTGCCTTCTCCGAGGAGAGCTGCCTTGCAGCCCTGATGCCCCGCAGCTTTAGATGGGTAGAGCCTGGCAGCAGCCAGATTAGTTGTCATCTGTGTAGCTGTGCTGTGGGCGCACCTATCCACGCAAGCGGATTTTCGTTAGCACACCGCACGTGTGTCCGTGCAGGTGTCTGTGCAAACACGCATGTCCGCACATGCACGCGCTCTGTTTGTTCCTAGGCTTTCAAGACCTAAGGAATAACTGTGGCTTGTTGCTGGTTCTAGCGATTCATAGGCATACCTGATCCTCAGTGGTGGGCCCAGATCTCCCTAATGAGGCCAGTGATGACAGATCCACGTGTGAATGGGAACAAGCTGCAGACTTGAGCACCTCATCCCATCCTGGGGCCAGTTAAGAACGGTGAGGTTGACAGGATGCCACCGTGAGTATTTAGGGCTGTGGCTCTTGTAGAGCTCCTTGGTGCTCTGCTGGATGTGCTCCAATTGTCTATCCTGGGCTCCTGTGCTGGGGGTGAGAAGGAGAGTATATTTTTCCACATTACTGGGAATTCTGACTTCTGCTACTGTGTGTGCAGTAGCCTTTTGTTCTGTGCCACCCTCGCCTGCCAGGTTGTTTGCACTGCACTGACCTGCCTTGTTTGAAACGTCCATCTTGTGCATTGCTGCGCTCTTTCCAAACCTAAGCACGGGCTGGGCTCTTCTGCTCGTTAACACTGCAAATAAGGCTGCACGTGTGCAGCACAGAGGATCCCACCCGTGAACACGAACCCTGCAGCGCCGTGCATGCGCGATCAAAAAGCAGTAATAAAACTACTCAAAAAACACCCAGCAAAAATGCGTGCACACAGGCGGCAGGACTCTGAAAAGCAAAGGGACCAGCGAGGACTCGGAGAGCCGCGCACGCGCAGCACAGTGACTTACCGCGCATGCGCACGAGGGGGGGGGCGCTGCTCCCCCCTGCGTCTGGGGCAGCTCTCTGTCTCCACCTGCTGGCTGACAGGCGGTGCTGCAGCCCCCCGGCGAAAGGCTGCACGCGCGCAGAGCCCGATGACGCAATGCGGGAGAGCCGCGGTGTGCAGGGAGCGGCCGCGGCTGCGCACGCGCAGTGCCCCGCCGCCTCATGCTGTAACATCCCGGACCGCAGCCGGGGCCTCACACCTTCCCTGGGTGCCGCCGCCTCATGCTGTAACATCCCGGACCGCAGCCGGGACCTCACACCTTCCCTGGGTGCCGCCGCCTCATGCTGTAACATCCCGGACCGCAGCCGGGACCTCACACCTTCCCTGGGTGCCGCCGCCTCATGCTGTAACATCCCGGACCGCAGCCGGGACCTCACACCTTCCCTGGGTGCCGCCGCCTCATGCTGTAACATCCCGGACCGCAGCCGGGACCTCACACCTTCCCTGGGTGCCGCCGACTCGTGGTTGTCCTGCCCTTGTGGGGCCACAGTGCCCAGAGTGCAAATCGCACAGCTGTGGCGCTGCTGCCGCCAGGCATCCGTAGTCTCCTGTTGCTTCTGGGGCCTGAATTGCTTCCAGTCAGCACGGATTGTTCCCAAACGTCATCCCCTAGCTCTGGAGCTCGATAAAGTTGTGTTCCCCGAAGTCTAGGTGCTGCTTCTTGGTGCTGTGTGCGCCTCTTGCCTTTGCCTGCTATGAGCAGCTTTGTGTTACAGCTCAGTGCAGCGGTTTCTATACCAGAAACCCCTGCTTACTACCCCTTTGTAGTAAGCAAAGAAAAGGGAGGTTTCCTGTTCCTGCTATATCTTGGCTTTCTGAAATTGCCATATCCTCTCGCATGCCAGTATGCCTGAGAGAATTCATGCCATGATTCCTCCAATTTGGCACTTGTCTGTACCTTGCTTGTGGTACAGAGCATCCTTGAGTGCATTGTTAGGAATCTTAGCATGGAAGATACTCGAGATGTGAAGCTGGAGATCATTAACGTGTTTGAAAAGCAGAAATGTTTACTGGACTGTTGTCATGTTGTTTTGAATGCAGCAAAGGAAGGCCGTCTATTGGCTGGGCTGTCATTTGTACTAGCTCAGCTCTACTGTGCAGGAAAAAAATGTTTAGTGCTTTGGGGTTGTGCATTTCAACTGTAACGTACTGTCAAATTTGTCTAATGGGTCTTGCATGAATTTATGCGTTAATCTTGTTGCAAAGATGAAGGCTGAGAGGGGATGCTGTCAGTAACACAAAAAATACTACTGTGGGCATAGAATGCATCTGAATACCTCTGAAGAGACTGTGCTACCTCTTAGCTGGACACTCCCACCCAAATAGTTGACTTTAAAAAGAAAAGCAGATAGCATGTCATTTGTTTCTCCTGGTTACTGAGGACCGTTACGTCTCCTTGAGACTCTTGAGGCCCTGCAGCTTCTTTTGTACATGTGCAACTCTGTTGTGGCTTTAATTTGTTCTCTACCCCTGTAATAAAGGGGGAGTATGCACGACTGTACATACCATCTCCTGAACTAGTTGGATGTTATGGGGAATGCTAAGAAGGTGACAGATCAGTTGTTGTTTTAAAAACAAAGGCAATTCTTTGGGATGATTCCAGAGTACAAATCTCACACTCGGTTGCTTTATTGCCACTGAAAGTGGCTGCTTTCAAGTTGATGAACAGTGGTAGATTGCCTTACTTTGTTTGAACAGCTATGTTTATTTCATCCACCTCCAAAGCTTGGGAAGAAACCAAAACAGTGTTTGGAAATTTTTTAGAATAAAGCTGGTGTTCCACGAGTGGAGGAGTAAGCACTCAGGAGTCATTTAAGGAATCAGCTTTCCTCAGCATGAGAGAAACCAGCCATGGGCACTGCTGTGTAATATGGAGCACGTGCAACCACTGCATCTCTCTGAGCAGCTGAGAACATACCCTCCAGTGTTTTGCAAGTCAGTGAGCTGTTTTACTTTTGTGTGTAAATATTTTGGCAATAGGATACAGGGACTCTCATATCTGTATGTGTGGCTGGGTGCCTCTCTGTGCGTATTTAGGTATCTCAAAGAAAACTGCCTGTACTTGTGACTGGGACCATTATGAGAAGTTCTTTCCTCGCTGTCCTTCACAGGAGGCTATTGCTTGAGAAGCGCTTATGGAGCACTTTCACTGCTCAAGAAATTCCAGGAAGAACAAGCTGCCCGGCTGTCAGTACCCCAGGAAAGCTGAGACCCTTGTGCCTGACCAGTCTGTCAGCATCCTGTTACAGGGACCCTTCGTTGAGCAGTCCTGCTGGATCGGAGGGAAGTCTGACTGACATTCATGGAAATAGGCCTAGAGCATAAGGGAAGCCCCTCAGCAGGTCTTCCCACTTTATGACCCCTCAGTAGGACTTCCTATTTGAATATGTTACCTGCTGCTGGCAACTGCTAGCATCCATGAAGGAGTCACACTTTGGAATTTTATGGAACAGTTTATGGAACTATACTCTTTATAAATATAAAATTGTGACAGGTTAAGGTTCAGGGATTGTTGGTGATGGTGTCTGTCAGTGAGAGTATTTGACTGCAAAAGCTTATTCAAAGCAATATCCAGACAAGATGTAGTCCCCAAGAAAAATATTCAGCAGGCAGAGTGCATTTCTAACCCAACAGGCGTTGGTATGGGGGAGAAGACAGATTCAGCCCATTGACTGATCCCAGCAGTTATGATGGAGCCTTCACTAACTTTTTCTTGGCTTACTTTTATAGTATTTCTTTATATTTAGGTGAAGCTTGAGTGACTCTACTCATGCATTTATTTGCTATTGATTGGTATAGAATCCTCTCACTTCACTTTCAAAGATACAGTCAAAAAAATGTATAGAGCTCATGCCCAGTGAGAGGTTGTCATAACTTGGAGGTGGTTAACTTTGGGATGGAGGTGTGCATTAATATTACAATTAGGCTATAATGAACAACGTTCATCTGAGGAAAGCAATTTTGCCATGTTGCTGGCTTGGCAGCAAGACATCTCCTCTCTCACAGCTGCTATGCAATTAATCAGCTTCATAGTACCATCAAGTTTCTGCCAAGGATTTTGGCAGAGCCTGGTCGTGGTGTCTTCATTCCACTCCACCCCTCCTTAGCAGGTGCTTATGGTTGTATGGGGAATATGGGGAATCATCATGGAGCATGCCAACCCAGTTCCATCCTGGGAACAGCACCTGTATTTTACCCTAAAATTTCTGTCCCGTTATAACTCCTGTTAGGATATAAATGTAACTTCGTTTCCTCTGATTTTACCCCCAGTCATCTTTCCATACCAACATCGCTCCACTCTCCAGAGGATTATTGTGAGCAGATGTGAGCTCTGCTGTCCCTTTGGACTGAGAAAGAGAGAGGTTTTTTCCCAAGTTCCTTCTGAACCTGTCCTGCACCTGTTACAAGTCTTCAGTCTCCTGCAGTTTTGTGGGTCAGTCACGTGTAAAACAGCACAACTGGCTGGCATGCTCTGCTCATGAGAGATGAGAAGAATCCCTCTGCTCACACCGGACCTGCAGCTGCCAAACCTCACCAAAGCACCTGAGGAGCCCCAGGGATTGATGGCACAGAAGGGAGGTGATGGAGCACAGCACAGCAGGCAGCCTGCCCTCCATCTAGGTGTGAAGAAGGCAGGGCTGGAAACTGTCAGCAACATCCCACCAGGTCTGGCTCATGGTGCCACCCTGAGCTTCTCCCCTGCCTTTGGGCAGTCCCAGCTGCTGCAGCTCACTTGACAGTGACTCACTGTTCTGTGCTTGGCTGCACTGGAGAGGATGAAGCCGAGGACAGCAAAGGTTGCCTTCACAGCCCCTGACTGCAGACGGGAGGGAGGGCGAGCTCTGTCACCTAGGGAAGGCATCCGCAGACTCACTGCTGCCCATCTCTGGAGCCTGGCTCCATCGGGGGATCGTGGTAAGGACAGCAGCGCTCACCTAACTTTGCACCTGAGGTCAGCTTCAGGATCTTGTCATACTGTGGGAGAGCAGAGCTTCTCATTAAACACCAGCTAACACACTCACTACCAGTGTTAACAATAACAATTCTTACCTAAATATTAATACTAATAACATTTATTATGCATCTTATTAATGCTAGTAGAGGCCGGTAGCATTCCTAACGCTGAGGCTTGCATGAAGAACACAAAATTAATTAATGTTACTGATTATGCTATAGTGGTGTTGAAATACTTGGCCTCCACTGCAGCAACCCCACACTTACCTCGATGGCCTCCCCCAGCAGGTCCCGCAGCACCTGGATGCAGATCAGCTTAAGTTTCACTGATGTGATAAACAGAGTTCACTCTTTAAAATTTTTAAAAGTTTAATAAACGATAAAAGGACAAAATAATCCAGCACTGGGGTGCTTTTGGCACACAGCCAAAGAGCACAGAGGTAGTTTAAAATCAGGTTCACTACTTATGGTTACATTGCTGGGGGTTACATGCATATTCATTAGCTTATACGTTATTCAAACATTCCTTTGAGTTTTTGTTGTTCCAGGAACTCTCTTGTTTGGTTTTAACCTCTGACTAGTCTGCAGAACATTCTGTAAATTAGGTCTACATATTTTATTTCTTTCTTGTAGTTTTATCCTGTTGCTTCACACTCCCTGATAACGCCGGTAAGAGTCGATAAATCCTTCCTGGATGCTTAAGCTCTTTTTGTCACTGACACCAGTTGGTAGGGCCAGTCTGCAGATATAAGAAACAGAATAAATGCTTTACACCATTCTCTGAGTTAGTTACATAGAAGTATTTTAGTTTCTATTTTAACATTTTGCTAAAGCCTACGATATATTTATCACACTACTAGTCATATGAAATATACAGCGCATACATAAACTGGCATATTACACTATACAAAGAAATTAAAGTAAGTATAAGTTGTACCATATCAAAATATTTGTGATGCAAAAAGCTAATCTATGAATGTGAAAGCCAATACTGTTTTATCATCGATAATATCGGACGACTGTGGAGGAAAACGAGGGTGAGCAGCGGGCCCGCAGCAGACGGAGGGCGGGCAGGGGGACGCGAGCACTTAACTTTGGCCAGGGTGCTGATCTCGGCCAGTCGGGGCAGGCCAAGTCCCCGCAGAAGCGGAAGCACTGCGGGAGAAGAGGCGCCCAGAGCCCGCAGCGGGCTCTGCACGCCGTCCCCACTCCCCGCTGCCGAGCCCCGTCCTGACCACGTCGCCGCCGCTCCCTGGTCCGCCCTGCTGTCGCAGAGTCTGCCTTTGCGACCCGGAACCACTCCCGGACTACACGCCCCCCCCCCCCCCCCCCCCCCCCCCCGCCCCCTGCCCCGAATGGGGCGCTCCGACAGGGGCTCTGCGGGGGTCTTTTCGCCGGGAGCTGGCGAAAGACCAGGCACGAGAGAGGGTCGGAGAAGGGGACGGGGATCTCGCCAGCGGGACACAATGCGCCCGCGGGCCCTCCGAGCGGCCCGGGCTCCGCCCCACGCTCCCACGGGCCGCACCCTCACGGCTCCCAAGCCTGCCAATCACGGCCAGCCTTTCTCCGCCCTGTCCAATCAGAGCTGCCCTTTCAATCCGGGCGCGGTCCCGCAAATCTCACCCTGCCAAGTCGCGGCCCGGCCCCTCTACCTGGTCCCACTCCCCCGTACGCCTCAGGCGCTGCTCCCGCCACCGCCGCTTTCGGAGCCGGCGGAGCTGTGTCCCCGCTGCCGCAGCCTCGGCTGGCGCTGTTGGGGCCGGGAAGGGCGGGCGGGAGCTTTCAGTCGAGGTCCTTGCCGGGATTTCTCCCAGGGAAGCGGGCAGAGGGCTGGGAGCGGGCGGAGCCGACCCCAGCAATGGCGGCGGCGCGAGCCCGGCTTGAGGGGACCGCGGGGGGTCTCGGAGCCGAGTGCGGAGGGAAGGGGCGGGCTGGGATTGGTGGGGCCGGCGCTGCCTCGGGTTGTGATTGGCTGGCTGGCCCGGCCCTGGGGGATAAATAACGTGCGTTGGGGCGGCACCGGCGTCAGTTCGGCGGAGAAGGTGGGAGCGACGAGAGGTGCGCCTGCGCGATTCGAGGAGCGGCGCTGCGCCAGGACGGCACCTCCGCGGCAGCTGCTCCGGGGAGCGCCGGTGAGCACGGATGGGACGCCTGCGGCAGTATCTGAGGGCTGGCGCTGTCCAGTTCTCCCCGCCGCACCCTGCGCGGTTCGGGTAGCCGGGGGCTGGAGTGGTGCAGGCGGGGCCCGGCTGCTGTTACTGCTGGGCGGCAACTAGACATTTCGCCGTTTTTGGATTTAAAGTAACGTTCCGAATACCGGGAATAAAACTGGCCTTTTGCGTTTTAATTACTTTATTTTGTTTTTGCTTGTAATAACAATGATTTCTTTCTTTATTGCGTTGTTTTATTATTTTGCTCGTTTTTTTGGGTTTTTTTTTTTTTTTTGTTTGTTTGATGTGTTTTCTTTACTAGATACCTGATGTTAATTCCGTAAGAGTTGTGGGATTGGGGCTGAAACACCAGTTGTGAGATCAGTGGGGACATAAAGCCCCAGGGTGTGGAATAAGGACTTTGGCATGAGCCAGGCCCTAAACAGCGTGGAGCAGTGGGAATGCTGGGGCTGGATAAATGCCACCGGGAGAAGGGCATGGAGCGGCAGCGCAGGGCCTGCAGGACGTGCCTGGGGGTTCCCCTTGGTACCAAGTAGAGGCTGAGTGTGTGGGGGCTCAGAGGCCTCGAGGGCCCAAGAACCAGCCCAAGGGTGCCGTTTGGGATGGGGGAGCAGGAGCCCAGGGGCTGTTCCCAGCCCCTGGAGCTGCCTGGGGGGAGGTCAGGGGGTCTTAGTGCAGGTGCTGGGCTGAGGCCTAGGGTGAGGGGGAAGGTAGATGTTGGGCTTCAAGCCTCAAGCGTCCCCAAACTTGGGATCCCATTAGGGTGGATGGGTGGGTGGGTGGGACAGCTTCTAGAGACATTGAAATGATGGCAGGAACTGATTTGTGACCTTATCAACAGCCCCAGGTGAGAAGCAGAAGCAGCTTTTAGCTGCAGGCAGTAGAAAGCGGAGGAGCTGGAGCTGAGGCAGCAGAGCTGGAGGAGACAGAAATATGGTAGGGTTTGGGGTAAAACCCTTGTGGGGCTGGGATAGGGAATGTGGAGCTGGGAGGTGAACTCCATGGTCAGAGCTGAAATTGCTGTAAGGGCTGTGATCTGAGCTCAAACCACAAAGAGCTAGAGCTAAAACAAAGATCCTGCCCTGAGGAGCACAAGTAGCATTATGTGGCACTGCTGGAGAGATGTTGAGGAAGAATTGGGACAGAAGAACTGGAAGTGAAATAAAGCTTGTGGGACTGGAGCTAAAATCACTGGGGCCGGGGTGGGGACTGCAGTGCTGCAGCATCAATCACTGCTCAAAGGGATACTCACTATACATCTGGAGAGTAATCATAGATTAGGATACAAAACGATAAAGCTGGAAATACAATAACGTCTGCCAGAATGGGGTGAGAATAGTGTTTCTGGACCTGAAGGTAAAACCTCACAACTGCACCCAAATCCAAAACCCAGTTGTCTCAACCCGGAGCAGATTTGTCTGGGGCAGCTAGAGATGGAAGGAGAGAGCTGGTGGTGAAATAAAGCTTGTGGGTCAACAGCTGAAATCACTGGGGCTGGGAAAGGGGAACTGTGGGGTTGGGATTGAGATTGCACATGGGATGGGAGCTGTAGGGCTAACATGGAGATGGTAGGATTTAGGTGCTAAACTCTCTGTAGGCCTCTCATACCCATGCTGGTGTTGGATGTTGTGACTGAAGGTAGAACGGGTTATACAGAACAGAAAAGGGGGCTACAGCCTTGCGCCTAAATACCCCGTCGATGGCAGGATACTACCTACTGCCCTACTGCGCCGCAGAGATCTAGTGGAAATCACTGTGGGGCTGGGAAGGGGATGGCGGGGCTGCGACTTTAAATGAAAATGGAAAAGAAACTATGAGACAGAGAATGGGGCTCTTTGAATTGTGTGAAAAGAGGCAGAATCTGTGAAGCTGCCAGGGATTGCGGGGCAAGAGATAAAATCATGGCGTGTCTGGGACCGGGATTGAAGATGGCACAGGAACCGTAGGGCTGGCACAGAAACCGTAGTGTTCTTGCGCCAAAAGAACTGTAGGCCCGTGTCACGGATGAAGGGGCTGGGTATTGTGACTGAAATTAGAATAGGTTGTGTGGAGAGGAAAAGGGGGCTGACACCTTGCGCCTGAAAGCCCCGTCGATGCCAGGATATTGCCTGGGCCAGGGATGGCACCTCCTGGGATGGAGCAGAAAACACTGAGGGCCTGGGACTTGGAATGAAAATGGAAAAGATACTAGACCTGTAGATGGGGCTGTGGCCATCGAGGTGAACATATGCAGGGGCTGGCACCGTGGTTGGGGATTGATGATCTGGAGCTGAAAGCATGGGGGGCTGGCTTATTGATTCTGGGGTGGGCTTTGAGACCCTTGGGCGGGGGCTCAAGCTTTGCAGAGCTGGAGAAAAAGCCAAGATGCTGCCCTTTGAAGCTGGAGAAGAGCGCTGGCAGTGAAATAAAGCTTGTGGGTCAGCAGCTGAAAGGGCTGAAATCACTGGGCCTGGACTCATCATTGCTTGTCTGGGATCGGGGCTGAACACGGCACAGGAACCACAGGGCTGCCACAGGCACCGTAGTGTTTTTCCGCCAAAATCACTGTGTGGCCTGTGCTATGGTGAACGTAAAATAGGTTGTGTGGAGCGCAAAAGGGGGCTGCAGCCTTGCGCCAGAAAGCCCTGCTGATGCTAGGAGATCACCTAGGTCTGTGATGGCACCTCTAGGGATCCAGTGGAAATCGCTGTGGGGCTGGAAATTGGATTGTGGGGCTGGGGCTCTAAATGGAAACGGAAAAGAACTTATAATGCTCAGAATGGGGCTCTTGGCCTTGAGGCGAAAAGAGGCACAGTCTGTCACAGTGTCACAAGATTGTTGGGCTGGAGGTAAAAGCATGGGGGGCTGGCATATTGATGCTGGGCTGGGCTTAGAAACCCTCGGGGAGGAGCTCAAGTCTTGCAGAGCTGGAGCCACAGACAGATGATGCCCTTTGAAGATGAAGAAGAGCGCTGGCAGTGAAATAAAGCTTGTGGGTCAGCAGCTGAAAGAGCTGAAATCACTGGGCCTGGACTCATCATTGCTTGTCTGGGATCGGGGCTGAACACGGCACAGGAACCACAGGGCTGCCACAGGCACCGTAGTGTTTTTCCGCCAAAATCACTGTGTGGCCCGAGCTATGGTGAACGTAAAATATGTTGTGTGGAGCGCAAAAGGGGGCTGCAGCCTTGCGCCAGAAAGCCCTGCTGATGCTAGGAGATCACCTAGGTCTGTGATGGCACCTCTAGGGATCCAGTGGAAATCGCTGTGGGGCTGGCATATTGATGCTGGGCTGGGCTTAGAAACCCTCGGGTAGGAGCTCAAGTCTTGCAGAGCTGGAGCCAAAGCCAAGATGCTGCCCTTTGAAGCTGGAGAAGAGCGCTGGCAGTGAAATAAAGCTTGTGGGTCAGCAGCTGAAAGGGCTGAAATCACTGGGCCTGGACTCATCATTGCTTGTCTGGGATCGGGGATGAACACGGCACAGGAACCACAGGGCTGCCAGAGGCACCGTAGTGTTTTTCTGCCAAAATCACTGTGTGGCCTGTGCTATGGTGAACGTAAAATAGGTTGTGTGGAGCGCAAAAGGGGGCTGCAGCCTTGCGCCAGAAAGCCCTGCTGATGCTAGGAGATCACCTAGGTCTGTGATGGCACCTCTAGGGATCCAGTGGAAATCGCTGTGGGGCTGGAAATTGGACTGTGGGGCTGGGGCTCTAAATGGAAACGGAAAAGAACTTATAATGCTCAGAATGGGGCTCTTGGCCTTGAGGCGAAAAGAGGCACAGTCTGTCACAGTGTCACAAGATTGTTGGGCTGGAGGTAAAAGCATGGGGGGCTGGCATATTGATGCTGGGCTGGGCTTAGAAACCCTCGGGTAGGAGCTCAAGTCTTGCAGAGCTGGAGCCAAAGCCAAGATGTTGCCCTTTGAAGCTGGAGAAGAGCGCTGGCAGTGAAATAAAGCTTGTGGGTCAGCAGCTGAAAGGGCTGAAATCACTGGGCCTGGACTCATCATTGCTTGTCTGGGATCGGGGCTGAACACGGCACAGGAACCACAGGGCTGCCACAGGCACCGTAGTGTTTTTCCGCCAAAATCACTGTGTGGCCCGTGCTATGGTGAACGTAAAATAGGTTGTGTGGAGCGCAAAAGGGGGCTGCAGCCTTGCGCCAGAAAGCCCCACTGATGCTAGGAGATCACCTAGGTCTGTGATGGCACCTCTAGGGATCCAGTGGAAATCGCTGTGGGGCTGGCATATTGATGCTGGGCTGGGCTTAGAAACACTCGGGTAGGAGCTCAAGTCTTGCGGAGCTGGAGCCAAAGCCAAGATGCTGACCTTTGAAGATGGAGAAGAGTGCTGGCAGTGAAATAAAGCTTGTGGGTCAATAGCTGAAAGGGCTGAAATCACTGGGCCTGGACTCATCATTGCTTGTCTGGGATCGGGGCTGAACACGGCACAGGAACCACAGGGCTGCCACAGGCACCGTAGTGTTTTTCCGCCAAAATCACTGTGGGGCCCGTGCTATGGTGAACGTAAAATAGGTTGTGTGGAGCGCAAAAGGGGGCTGCAGCCTTGCGCCAGAAAGCCCTGCTGATGCTAGGAGATCACCTAGGTCTGTGATGGCACCTCTAGGGATCCAGTGGAAATCGCTGTGGGGCTGGGGCTCTAAATGGAAACGGAAAAGAACTTATAATGCTCAGAATGGGGCTCTTGGCCTTGAGGCGAAAAGAGGCACAGTCTGTCACAGTGTCACAAGATTGTTGGGCTGGAGGTAAAAGCATGGGGGGCTGGCATATTGATGCTGGGCTGGGCTTAGAAACCCTTGGGCTGGAGCTCAAGTCTTGCAGAGCTGGAGCCACAGACAAGATGATGCCCTTTGAAGCTGGAGAAGAGCGCTGGCAGTGAAATAAAGCTTGTGGGTCAGCAGCTGAAAGAGCTGAAATCACTGGGCCTGGACTCATCATTGCTTGTCTGGGATCGGGGATGAACACGGCACAGGAACCACAGGGCTGCCACAGGCACCGTAGTGTTTTTCCGCCAAAATCACTGTGTGGCCTGTGCTATGGTGAACGTAAAATAGGTTGTGTGGAGCGCAAAAGGGGGCTGCAGCCTTGCGCCAGAAAGCCCTGCTGATGCTAGGAGATCACCTAGGTCTGTGATGGCACCTGTAGGGATCGAGCGGAAATCGCTGTGGGGCTGGAAGTTGGACTGTGGGGCTGGGGCTCTAAATGGAAACGGAAAAGAACTTATAATGCTCAGAATGGGGCTCTTGGCCTTGAGGTGAAAAGAGGCACTGTCTGTCACAGTGTCACAAGATTGTTGGGCTGGAGGTAAAAGCATGGGGGGCTGGCATATTGATGCTGGGCTGGGCTTAGAAACCCTCGGGGAGGAGCTCAAGTCTTGCAGAGCTGGAGCCAAAGCCAAGATGCTGCCCTTTGAAGCTGGAGAAGAGCGCTGGCAGTGAAATAAAGCTTGTGGGTCAGCAGCTGAAAGGGCTGAAATCACTGGGCCTGGACTCATCATTGCTTGTCTGGGATCGGGGCTGAACACGGCACAGGAACCACAGGGCTGCCACAGGCACCGTAGTGTTTTTCCGCCAAAATCACTGTGGGGCCCGTGCTATGGTGAACGTAAAATAGGTTGTGTGGAGCGCAAAAGGGGGCTGCAGCCTTGCGCCAGAAAGCCCCACTGATGCTAGGAGATCACCTATGTCTGTGATGGCACCTCTAGGGATCCAGTGGAAATCGCTGTGGGGCTGGCATATTGATGCTGGGCTGGGCTTAGAAACACTCGGGTAGGAGCTCAAGTCTTGCGGAGCTGGAGCCAAAGCCAAGATGCTGACCTTTGAAGATGGAGAAGAGTGCTGGCAGTGAAATAAAGCTTGTGGGTCAATAGCTGAAAGGGCTGAAATCACTGGGCCTGGACTCATCATTGCTTGTCTGGGATCGGGGCTGAACACGGCACAGGAACCACAGGGCTGCCACAGGCACCGTAGTGTTTTTCCGCCAAAATCACTGTGGGGCCCGTGCTATGGTGAACGTAAAATAGGTTGTGTGGAGCGCAAAAGGGGGCTGCAGCCTTGCGCCAGAAAGCCCTGCTGATGCTAGGAGATCACCTAGGTCTGTGATGGCACCTCTAGGGATCCAGTGGAAATCGCTGTGGGGCTGGCATATTGATGCTGGGCTGGGCTTAGAAACCCTCGGGTAGGAGCTCAAGTCTTGCAGAGCTGGAGCCAAAGCCAAGACGCTGACCTTTGAAGATGGAGAAGAGTGCTGGCAGTGAAATAAAGCTTGTGGGTCAGCAGCTGAAAGGGCTGAAATCACTGGGCCTGGACTCATCATTGCTTGTCTGGGATCGGGGATGAACATGGCACAGGAACCACAGGGCTGCCACAGGCACCGTAGTGTTTTTCCGCCAAAATCACTCTGTTGCCCGTGCTATGGTGAACGTAAAATAGGTTGTGTGGAGCGCAAAAGGGGGCTGCAGCCTTGCGCCAGAAAGCCCCACTGATGCTAGGAGATCACCTAGGTCTGTGATGGCACCTGTAGGGATCGAGCGGAAATCGCTGTGGGGCTGGAAATTGGACTGTGGGGCTGGGGCTCTAAATGGAAACGGAAAAGAACTTATAATGCTCAGAATGGGGCTCTTGGCCTTGAGGTGAAAAGAGGCACTGTCTGTCACAGTGTCACAAGATTGTTGGGCTGGAGGTAAAAGCATGGGGGGCTGGCATATTGATGCTGGGCTGGGCTTAGAAACCCTCGGGTAGGAGCTCAAGTCTTGCAGAGCTGGAGCCAAAGCCAAGATGTTGCCCTTTGAAGCTGGAGAAGAGCGCTGGCAGTGAAATAAAGCTTGTGGGTCAGCAGCTGAAAGGGCTGAAATCACTGGGCCTGGACTCATCATTGCTTGTCTGGGATCGGGGCTGAACACGGCACAGGAACCACAGGGCTGCCACAGGCACCGTAGTGTTTTTCCGCCAAAATCACTGTGTGGCCCGTGCTATGGTGAACGTAAAATAGGTTGTGTGGAGCGCAAAAGGGGGCTGCAGCCTTGCGCCAGAAAGCCCCACTGATGCTAGGAGATCACCTAGGTCTGTGATGGCACCTCTAGGGATCCAGTGGAAATCGCTGTGGGGCTGGCATATTGATGCTGGGCTGGGCTTAGAAACACTCGGGTAGGAGCTCAAGTCTTGCGGAGCTGGAGCCAAAGCCAAGATGCTGCCATTTGAAGATGGAGAAGAGTGCTGGCAGTGAAATAAAGCTTGTGGGTCAATAGCTGAAAGGGCTGAAATCACTGGGCCTGGACTCATCATTGCTTGTCTGGGATCGGGGATGAACACGGCACAGGAACCACAGGGCTGCCACAGGCACCGTAGTGTTTTTCCGCCAAAATCACTGTGGGGCCCGTGCTATGGTGAACGTAAAATAGGTTGTGTGGAGCGCAAAAGGGGGCTGCAGCCTTGCGCCAGAAAGCCCTGCTGATGCTAGGAGATCACCTAGGTCTGTGATGGCACCTCTAGGGATCCAGTGGAAATCGCTGTGGGGCTGGGGCTCTAAATGGAAACGGAAAAGAACTTATAATGCTCAGAATGGGGCTCTTGGCCTTGAGGCGAAAAGAGGCACAGTCTGTCACAGTGTCACAAGATTGTTGGGCTGGAGGTAAAAGCATGGGGGGGCTGGCATATTGATGCTGGGCTGGGCTTACAGGCCCTTGGGCTGGAGCTCAAGTCTTGCAGAGCTGGAGCCACAGACAAGATGATGCCCTTTGAAGATGGAGAAGAGCGCTGGCAGTGAAATAAAGCTTGTGGGTCAGCAGCTGAAAGGGCTGAAATCACTGGGCCTGGACTCATCATTGCTTGTCTGGGATCGGGGATGAACACGGCACAGGAGCCGTAGAGCTGGCACAGAAACCATAGTCTTCTTGCCTCGAAACACCTTTAAGCTCGTTTCACGGATGAAGGGGCTGGGTATTGTGACTCAAATTAGAATAGGTTGTGTGGAGAGGAAAAGGGGGCTGACATCTTGCGCCTGAAAGCCCCGTCGATGCCAGGATATTGCCTGGGCCAGGGATGGCACCTCCTGGGATGGAGCAGAAAACACTGAGGGCCTGGGACTTGGAATGAAAATGGAAAAGATACTAGACCTGTAGATGGGGCTGTGGCCATCGAGGTGAACATATGCAGGGGCTTGCACCGTGGTTGGGGATTGATGATCTGGAGCTGAAAGCATGGCGGGCTGGCATATTGATTCTGGGGTGGGCTTTGAGACCCTTGGGCGGGGGCTCAAGCTTTGCAGAGCTGGAGCCAAAGCCAAGATGCTGCCCTTTGAAGCTGGAGAAGAGCGCTGGCAGTGAAATAAAGCTTGTGGGTCAGCAGCTGAAAGGGCTGAAATCACTGGGCCTGGACTCATCATTGCTTGTCTGGGATCGGGGCTGAACGCGGCACAGGAACCACAGGGCTGCCACAGGCACCGTAGTGTTTTTCCGCCAAAATCACTGTGGGGCCCGTGCTATGGTGAACGTAAAATAGGTTGTGTGGAGCGCAAAAGGGGGCTGCAGCCTTGCGCCAGAAAGCCCCGCTGATGGTAGGAGATCACCTAGGTCTGTGATGGCACCTCTAGGGATCCAGTGGAAATCGCAGTGGGGCTGGAAATTGGACTGTGGGGCTGGGGCTCTAAATGGAAACGGAAAAGAACTTATAATGCTCAGAATGGGGCTCTTGGCCTTGAGGCGAAAAGAGGCACCGTCTGTCACAGTGTCACAAGATTGTTGGGCTGGAGGTAAAAGCATGGGGGGCTGGCATATTGATGCTGGGCTGGGCTTAGAAACCCTCGGGTAGGAGCTCAAGTCTTGCAGAGCTGGAGCCAAAGCCAAGATGCTGCCCTTTGAAGCTGGAGAAGAGCGCTGGCGGTGAAATAAAGCTTGTGGGTCAGCAGCTGAAAGAGCTGAAATCACTGGGCCTGGACTCATCATTGCTTGTCTGGGATCGGGGCTGAACACGGCACAGGAACCACAGGGCTGCCACAGGCACCGTAGTGTTTTTCCGCCAAAATCACTGTGGGGCCCGTGCTATGGTGAACGTAAAATAGGTTGTGTGGCGCGCAAAAGGGGGCTGCAGCCTTGCGCCAGAAAGCCCTGCTGATGCTAGGAGATCACCTATGTCTGTGATGGCACCTCTAGGGATCCAGTGGAAATCGCTGTGGGGCTGGCATATTGAGGCTGGGCTGGGCTTAGAAACCCTCGGGTAGGAGCTCAAGTCTTGCAGAGCTGGAGCCAAAGCCAAGACGCTGACCTTTGAAGCTGGAGAAGAGCGCTGGCAGTGAAATAAAGCTTGTGGGTCAGCAGCTGAAAGGGCTGAAATCACTGGGCCTGGACTCATCATTGCTTGTCTGGGATCGGGGCTGAACACGGCACCGGAACCACAGGGCTGCCACAGGCACCGTAGTGTTTTTCCGCCAAAATCACTGTGTGGCCCGTGCTATGGTGAATGTAAAATAGGTTGTGTGGAGCGCAAAAGGGGGCTGCAGCCTTGCGCCAGAAAGCCCCGCTGATGCTAGGAGATCACCTAGGTCTGTGATGGCACCTCTAGGGATCCAGTGGAAATCGCTGTGGGGCTGGAAATTGGATTGTGGGGCTGGGGCTCTAAATGGAAACGGAAAAGAACTTATAATGCTCAGAATGGGGCTCTTGGCCTTGAGGCGAAAAGAGGCACAGTCTGTCACAGTGTCACAAGATTGTTGGGCTGGAGGTAAAAGCATGGGGGGCTGGCATATTGATGCTGGGCTGGGCTTAGAAACCCTCGGGGAGGAGCTCAAGTCTTGCAGAGCTGGAGCCACAGACAGATGATGCCCTTTGAAGATGAAGAAGAGCGCTGGCAGTGAAATAAAGCTTGTGGGTCAGCAGCTGAAAGAGCTGAAATCACTGGGCCTGGACTCATCATTGCTTGTCTGGGATCGGGGCTGAACACGGCACAGGAACCACAGGGCTGCCACAGGCACCGTAGTGTTTTTCCGCCAAAATCACTGTGGGGCCCGTGCTATGGTGAACGTAAAATAGGTTGTGTGGAGCGCAAAAGGGGGCTGCAGCCTTGCGCCAGAAAGCCCCACTGATGCTAGGAGATCACCTAGGTCTGTGATGGCACCTCTAGGGATCCAGTGGAAACCGCTGTGGGGCTGGCATATTGATGCTGGGCTGGGCTTAGAAACACTCGGGTAGGAGCTCAAGTCTTGCGGAGCTGGAGCCAAAGCCAAGATGCTGACCTTTGAAGATGGAGAAGAGTGCTGGCAGTGAAATAAAGCTTGTGGGTCAATAGCTGAAAGGGCTGAAATCACTGGGCCTGGACTCATCATTGCTTGTCTGGGATCGGGGCTGAACACGGCACAGGAACCACAGGGCTGCCACAGGCACCGTAGTGTTTTTCCGCCAAAATCACTGTGGGGCCCGTGCTATGGTGAACGTAAAATAGGTTGTGTGGAGCGCAAAAGGGGGCTGCAGCCTTGCGCCAGAAAGCCCTGCTGATGCTAGGAGATCACCTAGGTCTGTGATGGCAC
Source organism: Haemorhous mexicanus (assembly GCF_027477595.1). NCBI lineage: Eukaryota > Metazoa > Chordata > Aves > Passeriformes > Fringillidae > Haemorhous > Haemorhous mexicanus. The sequence goes on from NC_082350.1 coordinate 26,636,386, forward strand.
CTGTAGGGATCCAGTGGAAATCGCTGTGGGGCTGGGGCTCTAAATGGAAACGGAAAAGAACTTATAATGCTCAGAATGGGGCTCTTGGCCTTGAGGCGAAAAGAGGCACAGTCTGTCACAGTGTCACAAGATTGTTGGGCTGGAGGTAAAAGCATGGGGGGGCTGGCATATTGATGCTGGGCTGGGCTTACAGGCCCTTGGGCTGGAGCTCAAGTCTTGCAGAGCTGGAGCCACAGACAAGATGATGCCCTTTGAAGATGGAGAAGAGCGCTGGCAGTGAAATAAAGCTTGTGGGTCAGCAGCTGAAAGGGCTGAAATCACTGGGATCGGGACTCATCATTGCTTGTCTGGGATCGGGGATGAACATGGCACAGGAGCCGTAGAGCTGGCACAGAAACCATAGTCTTCTTGCCTCGAAACACCTTTAAGCGCGTTTCACGGATGAAGGGGCTGGGTATTGCGACTCAAATTAGAATAGGTTGTGTGGAGAGGAAAAGGGGGCTGACATCTTGCGCCTGAAAGCCCCGTCGATGCCAGGATATTGCCTGGGCCAGGGATGGCACCTCCTGGGATGGAGCAGAAAACACTGAGGGCCTGGGACTTGGAATGAAAATGGAAAAGATACTAGACCTGTAGATGGGGCTGTGGCCATCGAGGTGAACATATGCAGGGGCTGGCACCGTGGTTGGGGATTGATGATCTGGAGCTGAAAGCATGGCGGGCTGGCATATTGATTCTGGGGTGGGCTTTGAGACCCTTGGGCGGGGGCTCAAGCTTTGCAGAGCTGGAGCCAAAGCCAAGATGCTGCCCTTTGAAGCTGGAGAAGATCGCTGGCAGTGAAATAAAGCTTGTGGGTCAGCAGCTGAAAGGGCTGAAATCACTGGGCCTGGACTCATCATTGCTTGTCTGGGATCGGGGCTGAACGCGGCACAGGAACCACAGGGCTGCCACAGGCACCGTAGTGTTTTTCCGCCAAAATCACTCTGTTGCCCGTGCTATGGTGAACGTAAAATAGGTTGTGTGGAGCGCAAAAGGGGGCTGCAGCCTTGCGCCAGAAAGCCCTGCTGATGCTAGGAGATCACCCATGTCTGTGATGGCACCTCTAGGGATCCAGTGGAAATCGCTGTGGGGCTGGCATATTGATGCTGGGCTGGGCTTAGAAACCCTCGGGTAGGAGCTCAAGTCTTGCAGAGCTGGAGCCAAAGCCAAGACGCTGACCTTTGAAGCTGGAGAAGAGCGCTGGCAGTGAAATAAAGCTTGTGGGTCAGCAGCTGAAAGGGCTGAAATCACTGGGCCTGGACTCATCATTGCTTGTCTGGGATCGGGGATGAACATGGCACAGGAACCACAGGGCTGCCACAGGCACCGTAGTGTTTTTCCGCCAAAATCACTCTGTTGCCCGTGCTATGGTGAACGTAAAATAGGTTGTGTGGAGCGCAAAAGGGGGCTGCAGCCTTGCGCCAGAAAGCCCCACTGATGCTAGGAGATCACCTAGGTCTGTGATGGCACCTGTAGGGATCGAGCGGAAATCGCTGTGGGGCTGGAAGTTGGACTGTGGGGCTGGGGCTCTAAATGGAAACGGAAAAGAACTTATAATGCTCAGAATGGGGCTCTTGGCCTTGAGGTGAAAAGAGGCACTGTCTGTCACAGTGTCACAAGATTGTTGGGCTGGAGGTAAAAGCATGGGGGGCTGGCATATTGATGCTGGGCTGGGCTTAGAAACACTCGGGTAGGAGCTCAAGTCTTGCGGAGCTGGAGCCAAAGCCAAGATGCTGCCATTTGAAGATGGAGAAGAGTGCTGGTAGTGAAATAAAGCTTGTGGGTCAATAGCTGAAAGGGCTGAAATCACTGGGCCTGGACTCATCATTGCTTGTCTGGGATCGGGGCTGAACACGGCACAGGAACCACAGGGCTGCCACAGGCACCGTAGTGTTTTTCCGCCAAAATCACTGTGGGGCCCGTGCTATGGTGAACGTAAAATAGGTTGTGTGGAGCGCAAAAGGGGGCTGCAGCCTTGCGCCAGAAAGCCCTGCTGATGCTAGGAGATCACCTAGGTCTGTGATGGCACCTGTAGGGATCCAGTGGAAATCGCTGTGGGGCTGGGGCTCTAAATGGAAACGGAAAAGAACTTATAATGCTCAGAATGGGGCTCTTGGCCTTGAGGCGAAAAGAGGCACAGTCTGTCACAGTGTCACAAGATTGTTGGGCTGGAGGTAAAAGCATGGGGGGGCTGGCATATTGATGCTGGGCTGGGCTTACAGGCCCTTGGGCTGGAGCTCAAGTCTTGCAGAGCTGGAGCCACAGACAAGATGATGCCCTTTGAAGATGGAGAAGAGCGCTGGCAGTGAAATAAAGCTTGTGGGTCAGCAGCTGAAAGGGCTGAAATCACTGGGCCTGGACTCATCATTGCTTGTCTGGGATCGGGGATGAACACGGCACAGGAGCCGTAGAGCTGGCACAGAAACCATAGTCTTCTTGCCTCGAAACACCTTTAAGCGCGTTTCACGGATGAAGGGGATGGGTATTGTGACTCAAATTAGAATAGGTTGTGTGGAGAGGAAAAGGGGGCTGACATCTTGCGCCTGAAAGCCCCGTCGATGCCAGGATATTGCCTGGGCCAGGGATGGCACCTCCTGGGATGGAGCAGAAAACACTGAGGGCCTGGGACTTGGAATGAAAATGGAAAAGATGCTAGACCTGTAGATGGGGCTGTGGCCATCGAGGTGAACATATGCAGGGGCTGGCACCGTGGTTGGGGATTGATGATCTGGAGCTGAAAGCATGGCGGGCTGGCATATTGATTCTGGGGTGGGCTTTGAGACCCTTGGGCGGGGGCTCAAGCTTTGCAGAGCTGGAGCCAAAGCCAAGATGCTGCCCTTTGAAGCTGGAGAAGAGCGCTGGCAGTGAAATAAAGCTTGTGGGTCAGCAGCTGAAAGGGCTGAAATCACTGGGCCTGGACTCATCATTGCTTGTCTGGGATCGGGGCTGAACGCGGCACAGGAACCACAGGGCTGCCACAGGCACCGTAGTGTTTTTCCGCCAAAATCACTGTGGGGCCCGTGCTATGGTGAACGTAAAATAGGTTGTGTGGAGCGCAAAAGGGGGCTGCAGCCTTGCGCCAGAAAGCCCTGCTGATGGTAGGAGATCACCTATGTCTGTGATGGCACCTCTAGGGATCCAGTGGAAATCGCTGTGGGGCTGGCATATTGAGGCTGGGCTGGGCTTAGAAACCCTCGGGTAGGAGCTCAAGTCTTGCAGAGCTGGAGCCAAAGCCAAGACGCTGACCTTTGAAGCTGGAGAAGAGCGCTGGCAGTGAAATAAAGCTTGTGGGTCAGCAGCTGAAAGGGCTGAAATCACTGGGCCTGGACTCATCATTGCTTGTCTGGGATCGGGGCTGAACACGGCACAGGAACCACAGGGCTGCCACAGGCACCGTAGTGTTTTTCCGCCAAAATCACTGTGTGGCCTGTGCTATGGTGAACGTAAAATAGGTTGTGTGGAGCGCAAAAGGGGGCTGCAGCCTTGCGCCAGAAAGCCCCACTGATGCTAGGAGATCACCTAGGTCTGTGATGGCACCTCTAGGGATCCAGTGGAAATCGCTGTGGGGCTGGAAATTGGATTGTGGGGCTGGGGCTCTAAATGGAAACGGAAAAGAACTTATAATGCTCAGAATGGGGCTCTTGGCCTTGAGGCGAAAAGAGGCACAGTCTGTCACAGTGTCACAAGATTGTTGGGCTGGAGGTAAAAGCATGGGGGGCTGGCATATTGATGCTGGGCTGGGCTTAGAAACCCTCGGGGAGGAGCTCAAGTCTTGCAGAGCTGGAGCCACAGACAGATGATGCCCTTTGAAGATGAAGAAGAGCGCTGGCAGTGAAATAAAGCTTGTGGGTCAGCAGCTGAAAGAGCTGAAATCACTGGGCCTGGACTCATCATTGCTTGTCTGGGATCGGGGCTGAACACGGCACAGGAACCACAGGGCTGCCACAGGCACCGTAGTGTTTTTCCGCCAAAATCACTGTGTGGCCCGTGCTATGGTGAACGTAAAATAGGTTGTGTGGAGCGCAAAAGGGGGCTGCAGCCTTGCGCCAGAAAGCCCTGCTGATGCTAGGAGATCACCTAGGTCTGTGATGGCACCTCTAGGGATCGAGCGGAAATCGCTGTGGGGCTGGAAGTTGGACTGTGGGGCTGGGGCTCTAAATGGAAACGGAAAAGAACTTATAATGCTCAGAATGGGGCTCTTGGCCTTGAGGTGAAAAGAGGCACTGTCTGTCACAGTGTCACAAGATTGTTGGGCTGGAGGTAAAAGCATGGGGGGCTGGCATATTGATGCTGGGCTGGGCTTAGAAACCCTCGGGTAGGAGCTCAAGTCTTGCAGAGCTGGAGCCAAAGCCAAGATGCTGCCCTTTGAAGCTGGAGAAGAGCGCTGGCGGTGAAATAAAGCTTGTGGGTCAGCAGCTGAAAGGGCTGAAATCACTGGGCCTGGACTCATCATTGCTTGTCTGGGATCGGGGCTGAACACGGCACAGGAACCACAGGGCTGCCACAGGCACCGTAGTGTTTTTCCGCCAAAATCACTGTGGGGCCCGTGCTATGGTGAACGTAAAATAGGTTGTGTGGCGCGCAAAAGGGGGCTGCAGCCTTGCGCCAGAAAGCCCCGCTGATGGTAGGAGATCACCTAGGTCTGTGATGGCACCTCTAGGGATCGAGCGGAAATCACTGTGGGGCTGGAAGTTGGACTGTGGGGCTGGGGCTCTAAATGGAAACGGAAAAGAACTTATAATGCTCAGAATGGGGCTCTTGGCCTTGAGGCGAAAAGAGGCACAGTCTGTCACAGTGTCACAAGATTGTTGGGCTGGAGGTAAAAGCATGGGGGGCTGGCATATTGATGCTGGGCTGGGCTTAGAAACCCTCGGGTAGGAGCTCAAGTCTTGCAGAGCTGGAGCCAAAGCCAAGATGCTGCCATTTGAAGATGGAGAAGAGTGATGGCAGTGAAATAAAGCTTGTGGGTCAGCAGCTGAAAGGGCTGAAATCACTGGGATCGGGACTCATCATTGCTTGTCTGGGATCGGGGCTGAACATGGCACAGGAGCCGTAGAGCTGGCACAGAAACCATAGTCTTCTTGCCTCGAAACACTTTTAAGCGCGTTTCACGGTTGAAGGGGCTGGGTATTGTGACTCAAATTAAAATAGGTTGTGTGGAGAGGAAAAGGGGGCTGACACCTTGCGCCTGAAAGCCCCGTCGATGCCAGGATATTGCCTGGGCCAGGGATGGCACCTCCTGGGATGGAGCAGAAAACACTGAGGGCCTGGGACTTGGAATGAAAATGGAAAAGATACTAGACCTGTAGATGGGGGTGTGGCCATCGAGGTGGACTTATGCAGGGGCTGGCACCGTGGTTGGGGATTGATGATCAGGAGCTGAAAGCATGGGGCGCTGGCATATTGATGCTGAGGTGGGCTTTGAGACCCTTGGGCGGGGGCTGAAGCCTTTCAGAGCTGGAGCCAAAGCCAAGATGCTGCCCTTTGAAGCTGGAGAATCGTGCAGCTGCAGCTGGAAGAAGAGCACTTCCAGTGAAATAACGCTTGTGGTTTAACAGCTGAAAGGGCTGAAATCACTGGGCCTGAACACATTATCATTGCCTGTCTGGGATCGGGGCTGAACACGCTATAGGAACCATAGGGCTGGCACAGACACCGTCGTGTTCTTGCGCCGAAACACCTTTAGGCCCGTGGTTGAAGGGGCTGTGTATTGTGACTGAAAGTTGAATAGGTTGCATCGAGAGGAAAAGTGGGCTGCAACCTTGCGCCTGAAACCCCGTCGATGCCAGGATATTGCCTGGGCCTGTCATGGCACTTCCTGGGATGGAGCCAACATCACTGTGGGGCTGAGAAGTGGACTGCGCGGCTGGGACATTGTATGAAAATGGAAAAGATACTAGTGCTGTCAATGGGGCTGTGGCCGTAGAGGTGAACTTATGCAGGGGCTGGCACCGTGTCTGGGGATTGTTGAGCTGCAGCTGAAATCACAGTGGGGCTGGGATATTGATGGGATATTGATAAGGCATGGCCTTAGAGACCTTGGAGCAGGAGCACGAATGTTGCAGAGCTGGAGCCAAGGCCTAGATGCTGCCCTTTGAAGCTGGAGAATTGCGCAGCTGGAGCTGGAAGAAGAGAGCTGGCAGTGAAATAAAGCTTGTGGGTCAACAGCTGAAAGGGCTGACATCACTGGGCCTGGACTCATCAATGCCTGTTTGGCATCGGGGCTGAACACGCCATAGGAACCAAGGGCTGGCACAGGCACCGTAGTGTTTTTCCACCTAAATCACTGTGGGGCCTTGCTATGGTGAAAGTAAAAATAGGTTGCATGGAGAGGAAAAATGGCCTGCAACCTTGCACCTGAAAACCTCGTCCATGCCAGGATACTGCCTGTGATGGCACCACTAGGGATCGAGCAGAAATTACTGTGGGGCTGGGAAGTGGACTGGGGGGCTGAGATTCTGAATGAAAATGGAGAAGAACTTATAATGCGGAGAATGGGGCTCTTGGCAATGAGGCGAAAAGAGGCAGGGTCTCTCATAGTGCCTGGTGATTTGTGGCCTGAACCTGAAATCACGGTGGGGCTGGCGTGGCCTTAGAGACCTTGGAGCGGGAGCTCAAGTGTTGCAGAGCTGGAGCCAAGACCAAGATGCTGCCCTTTGAAGCTGGAGAATCGCGCAGCTGGAGCTGGAAGAAGAGTGCTGGCAGTGAAATAAAGCTTGTGGGTCAACAGCTGAAAGAGCTGAAATCACTGGGCCTGGACTCATCATTGCCTGTCTGGGATCGGGGCTGAACACGACATAGGAACCATAGGGCTGGCACAGACACTGTAGTGTTCTTGCACTGAAACACCTTTAGGCCTGTGACTTGGATGAAGGAGCTGTGTATTGTGACTGAAAGTAGAATAGGTTGCATGGAGAGGAAAAGCGGGCTGCAACCTTGCGCCTGAAAACCCCGTCGATGCCAGGATATTGCCTAGGTCTGTGATGGCACTTCCTGGGATGGAGCCAACATCACTGTGGGGCTGAGAAGTGGACTTCGCGGCTGGGACATTGTATGAAAATGGAAAAGATACTAGTGCTGTCAATGGGGCTGTGGCCGTAGAGGTGAACTTATGCAGGGGCTGGCACCGTGTCTGGGGATTGTTGAGCTGGAGCTGAAATCACAGTGGGGCTGGGATATTGATGCTGGCGTGGCCTTAGAGACCCTCAGGGGGGAGCTCAAGTGTTGCAGAGATGGAGCCAAGATCAAGATGCTGTACTTTATAGCTGGAGAATCGTGCAGCTGCAGTGTGCTGCCCGAGGAGCCGGGCGTTCTTAGGAGAAGGGTGAGTAGCAGACTTGTTGGGCTGGGCTTTGGCCGCTGTGCACCTAAGATGATGCAATGATATTTGGTGTTGCTGATTGTAGCTGAGCAAGGGACCAGAGCCCGGTGACTGCAGGAAATTCCTAGCAGGCTAGGCGGCCTTCCTTGGCACCAGATGCAGATTCTCTTCTCCTGACATCCAAGAGATAAGTCGAGCGCTATGACAAACAGAGGGGATAAAAGCGAGGTGCTGGGAGGGCCTTTTAAGTGGCAGCTTTGGAGGCGGGGATGTGCAAGAGGTGACCTCTTAGGCTAGATAAAGTCACATGATGCTGAGGTGCTCAAAGGATCAGTCACCATTTGCCTTTGCAGGGGAAGCATCAATGGTGACTGTGTGTTTACAGCATTGCTCTTTGCCTTTAAATTTAGGAAGTAAAGCTGGATATGAGTAGTCAAGGTAAGTGGGCAAGGTGATCATCCATTCCCCTGGATGGAAGCAGTGGTTATTGCGCAGGTCTCAATTTCTGCTGCATCTCTCAGCCTCCATTCTCCTTTGTGTGCTTCAGGCGGTCCACTGGTATTATGCCGAGACCCCATCAGCAACTGGCCAACAGACCCGGTTCGTCATGGGAACTGACACTGAGAAGTAAATTTGTGTTCAAGTGATTACAGAGGTTTTTCTTGATGTATTATTATGCTGAGTCTTAGTGGTGTTAATTGTTTTAAATTGTATTTTTTTATACTCTGAGGTAACTTCTTTGTGGTTTTTGGGTTTTTGTTTGGTTTTTTTTTGTAATTAAATATTATACAAGGTTTTTTTGGTAATGATTTTAGTAATTTTAATTGTGGTTTAACTATAATTTGTGTAAGAGTGCATAAATTGTATTTTAAGAATTTTTTATGTATAGGATGTTTTGATTAACAATTTAAAGTTTGCGAGAGATAAATTTAGGTATTAAGAGGTATGCTAACACGGTGTGTAGTAAATGGATTTTTAGGATCAGTGACCAATAAACACTGGTTTTGGATGTGTGGTTTTAGTGTTACTTATATGTTTTGTTTTGGTTACGGAATTGTTTATCGTGGGGTTTTTTGTAGTGTTTTAAATAAGGTTTGACACAGTGAGTAGGAATCTCGTGTGGTCTGTTTTTTGAGGAAACAGAAACATAACTTTTTCTTTAGGTTTAGGCTTCTTCAGGGAGCCGAGCCGAGCCCAGCCGCGCCGAGCTGAGCCGAACGGAGAGAGCGGCTCCGAGCTCAGCCGAAAGGAACCGAGCTGAGCCGAACGGAGGGAGCGGCTCCGAGCTCAGCCAAAAGGAACCGAGCTGAGCCGAACGGAGGGAGCGGCTCCGAGCTCAGCCGAAAGGAACCGAGCTGAGCCGAACGGAGGGAGCGGCTCCGAGCTCGGCCGAAAGGAACAGAGCTGAGCCGAACGGAGGGAGCGGCTCCGAGCTCAGCCGAAAGGAACCGAGCTGAGCCGAACGGAGAGAGCGGCTCCGAGCTCGGCCGAAAGGAACAGAGCTGAGCCGAACGGAGAGAGCGGCTCCGAGCTCGGCTGAAAGGAACCGAGCTGAGCCGAACGGAGAGAGCGGCTCCGAGCTCGGCTGAAAGGAACCGAGCTGCGCCGAACACACAGAGCGGCTCCGAGTTCGGCCGAGCCGAACTCCGCCGAAGAGTCGAATGCAGCCGAAAGCAGCCGATAATAACCGAGCTGAGCCGAGCGCAGCATCCCGGGCAGGGCGGGGCGCCGGGGCGGGCTGGGGATGAATCGGGACGGGCTCGGGATGGATCGAGGGCTCTGGGAGGATTCCCCGCCTGTCCCTACCTCCCAGCCTTTACCTTCCCCTCCCGCTTTCCTCCACAGCCCGAGCTCCCTCCCTGCCCTTTCCCATCCCCTGCCATCCCTCCTCTCCTCCCGTCCCCCCTTTCCTTCTTTCCCCCGCAGCCGCGGGGCTTGGGGTGCCGGAGAATAAAGCCCAGAGGGCAACAAAAATGGAGCCTATGAGGACAAAAGAAATTAAGGAGAGGGAAGAAGCTACTCTTCTATTATTGTCTGTGTTTGAACCGGGTGGGGATCCCCTTTCACTTGTAGTCTTAGGGGTGTTGATTGAAGGAAAACCGGCCTTTTCCAGGCTGTTAGGGGTATCACAGGGGCGACAGGGAATCCCTGCGTTCTGTTTTAAATGGAAGGGGAAAAAATATTGTATATAAATAAATATAAATACATACAATGTGTATAAATGTATACATTTCTATACGATGTATGTAAATATAAATAAACAAAAAAATTAGGAATTGATACAAATTATACTGTATATATCATTTAATATGTAATATATATTACATAGCAAAATATAGCACATATATTAGAACACTGAATATATTATAATCTAATATAGTAAAAAAAAAAGGTGAATATATTATTATATAGTATACAACCACTTAAGAAATTAAATATCAAAAATATAAATCTAAAAAATATTAAAATATTGTTTAAAATGAAGGTATTTTTTGTTTTTATATGGTAACCGGCAGAGTTTTTATTATAAAAGTATAAATATAAATAAAGGTAGATATCTAAGCATGAAATATATCATAACTACACAAATATATATATAAAACTGTAATTTTAAAATAATGTAAGTATTAGCGGTACATATGATATAAATAATAAATTATATTATTACGTTCTGATGTGCATTATATAAGTTAATAGCTGTAATAAACCGATATAAACTATAAAAGAAAATGTGCATATAATAATGAAAAATAGAAGTATGAAAATATTTCAATATGGTTTAAAAGAAAGAGCCCTTTTTGGTTTTTATTTGGTTAGATGCAAGGGTTTTATTTAAAAAATATGAATATATATGTTATTTTTTATCGTTATAAATATATAAATATAAAATCAATATATAAAACCACAAAATATGAATAAATATAATTAATAGGAAGAGATGTAATATAGAATAAAAATTACACTATACATCACTATACATTTAGGATGTGAATATAAATATGAAAAATATAAATTTAAAAAATTAAATACTTTTTAAAAGAAAGGGGTTCTTTTTAGCTTTTATTTGGGTGGACGAGGGGTTTTATTTTAAATAATATAAGCATTATAGAAATATAAATCTAAATACAGAAATATATAACCGATATATAAAGATATGTATAAAAATAGAAATATCAATATAAAAATAGGACTAGATCTAATATAGATTAAAAATCAAATTATGCATCAATATACATTATAAATGTAAAAATAAATATAAATTTGAAAAATAAAAATATAAAATGTATTTAAATGTTTTTTAGAAGAAAGGCGTCTTTATTTTGGTTCTTTAGGTGTTAGAGACGGGGGTTTTTGGTTTTTTTCCCGGCTTATTTTTTGGCATTTCTTTCAGAGGAGTTTTCGGCGGGGGCCGCCCCTGTTCTCTCTCGCCGCCTTCCCTGCCCGCAGCCCCAAGGCGCGCGGCTGCCCCCGGCTGGGGCGCGCGGCGGTGCTGCCGCCTTGTGGGCAGAGCGCGGTACTGCAGCCCGGCACGGGCAGGCGTCCCCGCTGCCGCCATGTTGGGAGTGGCGTGCGGCGGGTGTCGCGGAGCCGCTTGACCTTCTCAAGGTGGCGGCCCAAAGGGCGGGAAAGTTGAAAAGACCCGCGGTCTGTCTATTGGAACTGCCTGCATAGCACCCCGACGCCAGGGCGGCCCCGGCAGGATTTTCTGTGGCGTTTCATGTGTCCCGGACGCGGGCTGTCGGCTCAGCGGCGCGGTGGGCGGGCGCTTTTCGGCGTGTTTCTGACAGGCATCTGCGTAAACGCCTCTCTCTGCTGCTGGGGCTTCTTGCGGCCGCCATGTTGGGAGTGGCGTGTCGCGAATGTCGCGGACTTTCTCTGACCTTCTCAAAATGGCGGTGCAAAAGGGCGGGAAAATTGAAGGCCCCGCGGTCCGTCTAACCGGACTGCCTGCACAGCACCCTGACGCCTGCGCGGCCACGGCGGGATTTTTTGTGGCGTATCAAGTGCCTCGGACGCGGGCTGTGAGCTCAGTTGAGTCGCGGACGGTTGTAATTTGGCGTGTTTCTTACAGGCATCTGCGTAAACGCCTCACGGTGGGGGGGGGGTCCTCGTTTGGCCGCCATGTTGGGAGTGGAGTGTCGCGGATGTCGCGGACTCACTTGACCTTCTCAAGGTGGCGGCATAAAGGGCGGGAAAATCGAAGAGCGCCCCTCCCGGTAAGTCTGCCGCCTTGTGGACAGAGAGCGGTACTGCAGCCCCCCCGAGCCAGCGCCCTGCCCATCCCCAGGCGTTGGAAGCGACCGCAAAAAGGGCGGTAGAGGGATAGAGATCTGTACAAAGAGATAGAAATAGGGATCGTAAACAGAAAAATATTTGAATGTCGTTTAAAATAAATTGGGGCTTTTTTGGTTTTTATTAGGTTATAGGCTGGAGTTTTTGAAAAATAATATAAATATAAATAATATAAAAATATAAATCCGACTATACAAATATATACTATATATACCGATACCTGTAAATATCTAATATAAATAAATTAAACTTATAGAAATACCTATTATAAAAATAATATATCTGATAGATCAAAAGGTTTTCTCTAGACTATATATCACATCTATAAATATAACGAATAAAAATTATAAATGTACATATAAATATAATTATGCATAACAAAATTCTTTTTAAATCTTTAAATACGTTGTAAATAAAGGGGTGTTTCTGGTTTTCATTTGGTTACAGGCAAGGGTTTTATTTTAAATAATGTAAATATTTTAGAAATATTTTCTATATCTAAATATAGAAAGACAAAATAAATGTATCAAGATATACACCTGTAACTAAACTATAAATTTAAATTTAAATATGAATATATGTAAGTAAGTTGAAGAGGTGTAATTTAGAATATAAATAATATTAGGCGGCAAAATAATTAATTAGTATAAATGTGTATATAAATATGAAAAATGTAAATATAAAGATATGTAAATATAGGTTAAAAGAAAGGGTTCTTTTCGGTTTTATTTGGTTAGAGGCAGGGCTTTTATTTTAAATAATATGAATATAGATATTATTGGTTTATATTTCTAAATATAGAACTATATAATCAGGATATAAATGTAGATATAAAGTATAAATCAATAGAAATAATAGGAAGAGATGTAATAGAGAGCACAAATAATTAATATATACATTAATATACATTTGAAATGTAAATGTGAGTCTAAATATAAAAACCATAAGTAAAACAAAAATTAAATGCAGTTAAAAAAAAAGTGGTTCTTCTCGGCTTTTATTTGGTTCGAGGCAGGTTTATTTTTTTAAATAATAGAAGTGTTACAGAAGTAAAAAACTTAACCAGACATATATAATCAATATAAAAACATGTATAAAAATATATAAATAAATATAAATAATAGGAATGTATGTAATATAGAATATAAATTTATATACAGATAGAAAACGATAAACATAAATGTACAAATAAACGTTATACATCAATATACATTTTAAATAGAAATGAATATAAATCTAAAAAAAAAAAATTTAAATATTTTTTACAACAAAGGGTTGGTGGGTTTTTGGTTTTTTTTCGTTTTTATTGGGTTAGAGGCAGGGGTTTTGTTTTAAATAATATGAATATAGATATTATTTTTGTCTATTTCTAAATATAGAAATATATAATCAGGATATAAATATATAGATAGAGAAATATAAAATAGAAATAAATATAATAGGAAGAGATGTAATATAGAACACAAATGACACTATACATGAATATACATTTAAACTGTAAATGGGAGTATAAATATGAAAAATGTCATTTAAAAAAAATTAAATAAAGTTCAAAAGAAAGGGGTTCTTTTTGGCTTTTATTTGGGTAGAGGCAGGGGTTTTATTTGAAATCATATGATTGTTACAGAATTATAAAATCTTAACCAGAAATATATAATCAATATGTAAAATATATTAATAAATCTAAGTAATAGGAATCGATTAAATGTAGAGTATAAATTTATATATCAATAGAAAATTATAAATATAGAAATCAACATTATGCATCAATATACATTATAAATCGAAATTTGGGTATAAACATGAAAAACTTGAAAATAAAATATATTTAAATATTGTTTAAAAGAAAGGCTTGGGTTGTTCTTTGTTGACTTTTTTTTTCTTTTTTGCCGCCTGGTGGGCAGAGCGCGGTACTGCAGCCCCCCGAGGTTAGCCGACGATAGCCGAGGTTAGCCGAAGAACCGAAAATAGCCGAGTGTGGACGAAAATAGCCGAGCGGAGCCGAAGAACCGAAAATAGCTGAGTGTAGACGGAAATTGCCGAGTGTAGCCGAAGAACCGAATAGGACCGAGTTTAGACGAACCGCGCCGAGTTCAGCACAAGAACTTCTCCCCTCCTTTTTCGAGGTGCATTGGGTGTCCCAAGGAGGGCTGGGTTCCTCAGCAGGGGTCTTAGGAGTTGGCGCTGATTCTGCTTTTTCTGAAGGTGTATCAAAGTGTGCTACCTGAATGACAGTTCTCTCCCCTGGAAAGCTTTCTCTCAATGCCATCAGCGCACGAACGCGTTTTAGCTGTGTAACCAGACGGAATGAGAAAAGCCAACACCCGTAGCAGATTTCTGTTTGCTCTGGGTCTGTGAGAAGCGGGCTCTGCGCTGGTCACCGAGAGGCGCTGTTGGAGAGTGGCACCAGCGCCAGGTGTGAGTGTGACGATGATGAGGGCTCGGAGCAGCCCCAGGTGTGAGTGTGAGGATGAGGAGGGGCCGGCTCCTGCCGGGGTCTGTTTTAGGGGGAGGGTTTGCCTCAGCTCCCTTTCGCATGATGCTGCTGAGTAGCGGGGTTCATGGGGGGTTCCCGGGGCTGTCTCATGGAAGGACGGTGAGAGCTTCTCCCGGGGTCTGGGGGAACACCAGGATGCGCGCTTGGATACGTGGAGCGTTGCTTAAAGGAGGTGCCGAGATACACAGCTTTGTGCCGGGAAGCGGCAGCCGAACAGGTGAGCCCGTGTGGACTCGGAGCGGGGACTTTTGTCCTTTCCCTTCTCAATTTCATCTTGCCAGTCCCTCCCCGGTTCCCCAGGAACAAAAAAAAAAAAAAAAAAAGGAGCTTATGAGGACAAAAGAAATTAAGGAGAGGGAAGCAGCTACTTTTCTTTCATTGTCCATGTTTGAACCGGGGGGGATCTGCCTTCACTTGTGGTTTTAAGGGTGTTGGTTGAAGGAAAACCTGCCTTTTCCCGGCTGTTAGGGGTATCACAGGGGCGACAGGGAATCCCTGCGTTCTGTTTTAAGGGGAATTGGAAAAATATCGTGGTCGTATTGTGAGTTTGATTTGAAGGCAGCCACCCCATTTTCATCATCCTAAGGTTTAAATTGAGGGGGCAGCCCTGTTGTCCTTCCTTCTCAAGGGTTCGAATTGAGAAGGAGGGACAACCCTCTTTGCCATCAGTTGAAGGCTTTCATTTGAGGAGAACCCCTTATTTTCTGTTATTACAGGGGATGAAACTGAAGGGGAGAACACATTTATTCGCCCTTGTTGAAGCGAGGTGAGCCCCGCCCGCGGCGTCAGTTTCGGGGTACAATTGCGGGCACCTCCAGCTCTCGCAGCGTTCGCAGGCTTGCGATCGGGCCGTGCCGCTGCATTCGAGGGCGCTTCTTCTGCCCGTGGCCCGGCCCCGAACGTTCCCGCTCGGGAGCCCTCCCGGCACCGCCCGGGCGCTCGCTGAGGCGGACGGGGAATTTGGCGCGGCGGGGCTGCCGCGGCAGCGCCGGTGCGAGCCGTGCCGGAGCCGAGCGGGGCTGTGCCGGGCCGGCGGGCGGGAGAGGCGGCCCGGGCCCTGCGCTGGCCCGGCCGGTGCCGGCCGCTCTGCCCGCTCCGGGCGCGGGGCTCGGGCGCCGTCGGGGCCCCCTGGGCCCGGTGCCGGCCCCGCCGGGCCGGGGGAGCGGGCGGGGGGCTCCGGGGCGGCGCCGCCCCTGCGCGCCGGAGGAGCCGCTGTCCTGCCGGCAGCCGCGCTCCGTCCGTGCCGGCAGCGCGGGCTTCGATTGCTGAAAGTTCTTGGACGTCGTGGTTTCGAGGCGGGTTTTGGGAATCGATTGCATCGGTTCGTTCTGTTTGCAGTCGCTGGATGCTGAGGGATAGGGTGTTTTTCCTGAATGCTGTGGATCTCGGTTCAGGTGGTGACGATAAAGGTTTGTTTTGAATGGAGTTTTGTTGTCGGATTTTTTTTTTTTTTTTTTTTTTTTTTTTTTTTTTTTTTTTTTCTGCCGGGGTGTGCGATGTTTTCTAAAGGTGTGCGATGGTTTTTATGGGTCGTAGCGTGAAGTAGAGGTTAGGCGTTTAATTCTGTTGTGGTGGCTTTTAGTAGCGTGAGTGTGTAGCGTTTGTTCTGGTGGGCTTGAGGTAGCGTCAGGTAGTTAATAGCAGCGGGGTTTTAAAGATATTTATAATTGCATTTGTGTTTATCGTCTTACAGGGCTTTCATTTATTTGGTTTGTTCGATTGTAGCGTATGTTTTATTGTGACGGATCATTTGGGAGATATTGTTTATGGTTCCGTTTCTCTTTAGGCTTTGTGTTCGTTTCTAGGCGGCATTTTATTTTGATAGATTGAGGCACTATGGGTTTATTCAGTTAGGAATTTTTTGTTGTTGTTGTAAATTTAAGTTTATTTAAATTTAAGTTTTCGGTTGGGTTTTTGGTTGGGTTTTTTTGGTGGTGCTTTTTTTTTTTTTTTTTTTTTTTGGCCTTTGATATATTTGGGTGTTGTTTATCAGGGGTTTTTTTTTTTGGAACATGGGTATTTATAGGGTGGGTCTTTTTAAGTAGTTTTTTTATTTGGGTAGTTATTTTCTTATTTTGTAGTGGTTGAGATTTTTTTTTCTGTTTCGTTAATTAGTTCGGTTTTTAAAGTTATTTTTACAGAGTATTGGTTATTCTTTGACTTAGTGTAGAGGTAGAATTTTTTTTTTTTTTTTTTTTTTTTTTGTAAAGTTCAGGGTCATTGGCACTGTTTGGAGTTCAGTAAGGTGGTATGAATTCTTCTTCGTAGTTTTTGTGATTTGCTGTGTGCGTTTCTATTGGGTTTTCTTTTATATTCGTTGCATTTTTCTGATGTGATGAGAATTGTTACGGCAAAGAGCGTTGTGTGGTTTTTTGCTGGCCGTCGGTTGGCTGGTGGAGGTATCTGGATGCTTTTGGAGGATATTGGTGGGAATTTGATGCTGTTTGTTTTGTCCTATTATTTAGGAATTGGATTTTAAATGTAAAATTATAACTATAATGATAATTAAACAAAACAAATAGATGTATAAAAATGGGAATAAAACCCCTTAAAATTTAAATATAGACCGAATATATAAAAGTGAAACATGTAACATGAATCATTATATATTACAATAAGCTATTATAATTTTTAATACAGAGTATTACATATGTTTATAGATATCTAAAGATCTAGATTATAAATAGAAACAAAGCCCCAATCAAAATATAAATATAGAAATGGATGACAAATATATGCAGACATATATAACAATATAAGATAATTATAAATACAGAATAATAAAAATCGATGCAATACATAATACAAGTAATACTGTATATATCTTATGATAATATATTATAGGAAATATGTATTGGATATATATAAGTAGAGTACATCAATATGTTATCGTATACTATATAACAAATTATAAATATAAATATGAAAATTATAAATATAAAAATATTGTTAAATAGTAAAGCGGGTTTTTTTTTGTCAATAGGCAGAGTTTTGATTGTAAAAATTTTAGATACAAATAATATAAAGGTGGAAATCTAAGGATAGAAATATATCATAAATACATACAGATATATATAAAATTTAAAAATATAAGAAAAAATCAGTTGTAGCAGTAGATATGATACATAATAGAAATAATAATTTAAATACTTTCTTAGGATTTTATATATCTTATATGCAATCACTATTATAATGCATCAAAAGAAACGAAAGAATAATATGTGAATATAATTATAGGAAGTAGAAATAAAAATATTTCAATGTCGTTTAAAATAAGGGGGGGGTTGTATTTATTTTGTTAGAGACAGGGTTTTTATTTTGAATAATAGAAGTATTATTCAAAATAAAAATCTAAATAAAGAAATATACAATCAATATAGACAGATATGTATAAAAACGCAAAACATAAATAAATACAAACCATAGGAGTAGATGTAATATATTATACAAATTACCTAACGCATCAATGTCCGGTATAAAGATGCATGTGAATGTAAACATGAAAAATTTAAATCTAAAATAGATTTAAATATGGTTTTAAAGAAAGGGCGCTTGTTTCGTTCCTGTTGGGTAAGAGGCAGGTTTTCGGCGTTTATTTCAGAGGATTTTTTGGGGGATGGCAGCCGGCTTTTTGCCCGCCTTCCCCGCCCGCAGCCGAGCGCGGTCCCGCCCCCCGGACGGGCAGCGGCCGGGACGCGTCCGTGCCGAGGCCCGCGCGCCATCGCGCCCTGGGGGGCGGCTCGGCCGGGACGCGCTTGACCTTCCCAAGATGGCGGCCAAAAGGGCGGGAAAAAGGAGCACCGCGGTCTGCGTACCAGACTGCCTGCCCGCCGGCCCGGCGGGATTTTCCGTGAGGTATGCAGCGCCGGGCACACGGGCCGTGGGTCAGTGGCGCCGCTGGCGGGCGGGTGGCGGGCGGGCGCCGACAGGCAATGGCACGGACGCCTCTCTCTGCCGGGGACCCGCAGCCGCCGCCGTCCCGGGACTCGGGAGAGGGTCGGCCGGGAGCCGGGTGACCTTCCCAAGATGGCGGCAGGAAGGGGGGCGCAGTCGAGGCTCGCGGTCCGTTCGCTGCGCTGCCCCCACGGCGCCCCCGTGGCGGCGCCGGCCCGTCGGGGCTTTCCGCGGTGGTTCCGGTGCGGGGCTGGCGGGCTGTGGGCTCGGCAGCGCCGCGGGCGGGCGGGTTTTGGGGGGCCGCTGACGGGCACTGGCGTGGTGGCCTCTCTTCGCCGAGGTACTCACGGTGCATCCTCTGTTGCTGGAGGGGGGTTTTGTACTGGAGAAGCTTATTTTATTTTTCCGAATGAAAATAAGCTGCCCGGTATGCCCGTGTACGCGTCAGTAAAACGCTTGCTTTGGTAGGGAATTTAGTACTTAAAAGTAGGGGGTTTATTTTATTTAAGCGTGGATGAGTCTCCAATGACTCAATAGTCACAACAATGTCAATATTACAGCCTGGCAGGTGACCGCGTTGGAGAGAGGAGGGCAGCTGCCAGCAGGCAGCCCCCCGGGGAAAACAGGGGAGTTTCAGTGGTTTCTGGAGCCTGAGGAACAGGGAGATGCCCTGAGCTAAGCAGGAGTTAAGCGCAGTCATGCGGAGGCCTGGCTGTTACGATTGAAGGTCGCTTCGTGAATATCGATAGTTTCTGTAGGTATTTTTATATCTATAGAAAGATAAAAAGTAAAAGTAGAATATAGAGCATTGTGCAGGAGAAGAAGAACCCTTTATGTAAGATGTGACCTGAGGGGCATCATGCCAGGCTGTCCCTTCCAGATTGGGAAGGATTCAGTGTTTTGTATGGCACGATGGAGAGTTTTGAAAAGTAAGATTTCCTCTTTGGTGCAGGTCCGATGGGTGAGGCCTGGCAGCTTGTGCACTGCCACTGTGCTAACCTGCGTGCCTCTCCTTCCCTCCCTGCTCCGCAGGCACAGCACGGGATCAGCAGGGAGGGGCGGCTCTGTCGTGGAGGATCCAGGAGCTCGGCGTGCGTGTCTGAGCCTGCAGCTGCGAGCCGCAGCAGGACCCAAGGTCTGCACACGCCTGTGTACAGGTACTCTCAGAAATGTTGACTGTCCTGACTGAGCCCTCAGGAGCTGGCAGTGCCAGCCTGGAGAACAAGAGTAACTTCCAGCCATTTCTTTTGTCTCCGTGTCCAGTGTTCAGTCTAATTACTGCTGGGCCTTTGCCCATCATGGTGTGAAATGCTTCAGGGAATAAAGGGGGGGAAAAAAGCGGAGGGAAAAGAAAAAAAGATCAAACAGGGGTCTAAACCTCCGGAGGAAGAAGACATCTGTCAGGACACACTCTTAAGAGAAATGGGATAAAGAATACTTGTTTACTAAATCTTTTGTATCTGTAGCTAGTTCAAAGACAGTCAAAGCCAGTCCTTCCCATTAGAAGGGCAAAAGAAGAACAGAGAAGCCCTCAGCCTAAGCCATTGGAAGCAGCAGCAGCAGCTTTGTGTACTCTGGTGTGGCAGGCATTCCTAGGTTGGCTTTTTTTCTTTTGCATCTAGCACCGGTAGAGGAAAGTTCTTTGCAAGGTGATAGTTCCAGGCTTGAATTGAAATGTGAGCAAAGAGGAGCTTTCTCAATTGGATTTGGGTTTATTCACGGCACTTGTAAACAGAGTTAAGGTGAAGATAACACGGGCAGGGAGTGTGCCGTGGGTTACCACAAGCGATAAAGGATTTTGGGACGGTGACAAGGCAGTTTCCCCTTCAACGTATTGTTTTTTTTTTCTAGAAGAATGATGCGAGGACAGAAAAGTTGCAATGGCATTGCAGTTCCCTGCACAGAAAATAGCCAGGGAGGTGAAGCGCGGCCAAGTGGTGCCGTTCGACTGCGCCCCGACTGGGAGCATCAGGTGAGTGACGAGGACTGAGCCGCTCCCCCCCTTTAGCAAGCACACCAGCAGTGTCAAGCCGCATCACCCTTTTCCAGACCGCTGGCATGTGCTTGGGGACAATAACCTGTACTTTTCACAGCCAGGTCTTCTGAGCCACAGCACCTCCTGCTCTGCGGTGGCCACTGCTCACTGATCCCAGTGAAAACAAACTTGTGTACAGGCACTCTGCAAAATTCCCACCTTAGATGCCACTGAAGCGCAGCTTTGGCTTTCGGGCATCTCCCCTGCAGGCCGTCCCTTGTGTCATTTCCGCAGAGGATTCCTTGTTAGTTAATTACTTCATTTTGTTTTTCATTTCCAAAGAATATCAGTTGACTTTTACAGCTTCTTCAGTGCTCCCCAAGCTTCATGCCACACCTAAATGCTCATCTTCGCTGCCTGAAGGTCCTTTCTGACCTGAACGATTCTATGACTTTGGTCCGTACTTCAGCTTATGGGAGAAGCTGCACGTTGATTGGGTTTTGGAGAAAAAGATTTGAATGTCCAGCTGTGAATTGATCTTGTGTTTTGTCTTCCAGGTTCATTCCCATTGTGATCTGCAAATGGCAAATCAGGGTTGCTCTTTATTAAAACCAAAAGCGCTCTCAGAATGTTGATGGAGGTGATGATTGCAGGGGCGATGCTTCTGGAGAATAGCTCCCCCATCTTCCCCAGGGCCTGGGCAGAGAGAGGTGGAGCTCGGAGTCCCCCCAGTCCTCCCGCGGGTGTCGGCGTCTGCAGCGCCATCGGGACGGGATCCACGGCGCAGCTCCCTCCTCCAGAGGCCGAAAGCTCAGCCTCCAGTTTCGTGCAGGGTGATCACCTTTCCAAGGCAATACAAGCACTTCCCAAGAGCAGCTGGTGAAGATGGCGCAGAAGCAAGGACAAGGGTGCAGTGAAAAGTTTGGTGCATCGATCCAGCTTCCGGACATGGTAGGGAAGACGCACCGTTTGATAAAACACCAAACACGGTAGTTTTCATTCTTTGTGTTTTTCTGTGCCCCCATTGTGATCACCCCTGGAAGTATTATTTTTGAAAAACATATCTAGGAGAGAAATCGTAACCTGCTTTGCGTCCTTCTGCCTGGAAGGGTTGTGACACAGGGAAGTGAGGAAGGGGCTGGCCGGGGTCAGCCTCTGCTGAGCCTCAGCTCTGGCTGCTGCTCCTGCTTCCCGGGTACACCCAAAAGCTGTCATGATCAAAAGAGCAGGCAGCCCTTCTGTCCTGAGTCACAGGGGCCATTTCTTCCTGAGTGACTCAAGATGGGAAATCATTCTTGGAGCTTCAAAAGAAAAAAAAAAAAAACCTCATGCAGTCATTTGTAAGTGTGTATATATACACATACATTTCCTTCAATGAAGAAGAAAATCTTAGAAATATCATGTCACGTCTGGCTTCCTAGAGAAAATCCTTATCTCTGGGCTTCTGAAATCAAATGTCTGTGCATTTATAGAGCATTTCCCCTCTTTTTATGTGCCTCCCACAGTGATCTTCTACCCTGCCCCATGGCAAGAAGAGAAGAAGAGTTTGGTGATTTTGCTGCTCTGCTCTCTCAAGGGTGTTGCAGGCTGCGTAGCAGGGAGTGAAGCCCTTGTCGCTGCTCATCAGACACTTTCCTACAGAATTCTCCCTGCAGTGATAAAATTAGACTGGTGTTAGTGAGCTGCCAAGTAGAGCAGGTAACATTGGACAAGAATGGTTTCTGAGCTGCTGTTCACTAGCACGTGTTTCCCCTTTCCAGCGCGGTGCCGCCGCCCAAGAAAGGATTTTTGTGGGTCAGCCAGATGTGCTCCTGCCTCCCACTGAGGCTCTGAGATGGAGCCGAGTTTGCATTCCAGTTTATTGCAACAGAGGGTCATCGGAAATTTCCTCAGCTATCTCAGGCACAGAGCCATGGAAGCAAGTAAGCCTGAGCTCCTGCGTGCTTGCTGTGAGCCTTGAGACGAGTGTGCATCATTGCAGGCTTGGAATTTATTGAAATGCGCTAAGGAAACCGGCTTTGGGGGGGGAGGGAGGGAGGGAGGGAGGGAGGGAAATCCTCTCTTCACATGTGCCAATCCTTCTCTGAAACTCACCCCGGCAGGACAGCACGAAGACTGAACGTGTAAGAAGATGTGGGGTGCAATGGAGAACCTGGCAGGAGCATCCGACGCACACGTGCACGAGTTTTGCTTTTTGCTTGGATTGAAGCTCAAAAGTTGTAAGGAATTTGGGAATGAGATGGGACGTTTCAGAAGAAGAGGAAGGAGGCGAAGAAGTTGTTGTTACAGTCCTGGCAAAATCCTTTGTTCTAGCTAATAAAAGAAGTTAGTTTAAAAAAAAAAAAAAAAAAAAAAAAGTGTTTTTTTTTCTTGAATATTATATTCGTTGGTGGTGTATGGTGTGTTGCTTTATTTCTTGGTATTATTAACTCTCTGTCATTGTTTTCTTTTTGAGTGAGGCTAACTTTATGGATGGGTTGGTTTGTATTTGAGTTAGGATTAATTTCAGTAGGTTTCTTTAATAGACTTGGGATATTGTTGGGATTTTGGTTTTGTTTATTGGATGTATAAACAGAGAGATTTGGTAGGGCTAGCTCGGCTGCTGGAGTTTTGGGTGTTGATTTATTAGATGGCTTTTGTTAAAAGCTGTTTTTAAATTGTTGAAAGTTTTCTTAAAAAGGTAGTGGTTTAAAGGTGGTTTTTAGTAATTGATTGTATTGTTTTATGCTGTTTGTAGCTGGTGTACCAGAAGGGATATGGTGTACTTCTTGAGTGTTACGGTTTTAGCGTTCCCAAGTTCCGATTTATTTCTGGTGTGATGGGTTTTGTTTAGTTTTTATCTTTGGGGACAGGGGCATTTTTATGGTGGGTTTTTATAGGCAACATTTTTTAAAATTTGGGTAGTGGTATTTTTAGTATTTTAATAGTTTAGATTTTTTTATTTGTATGCTTTTAATTAGTTTTTTTTAATTTTTAAGGTAATTTTTATAGATTATTTGTGAGTTAGCATAAAGGTGGAGCTTTGGGGGCTTTTTGTAGTAATGTTTAGGGTCAGTTGCACAGTTTTGAGTTCAGTGAGTCGGTTTGATTTATTTTTTCATGGGTTTTTGTTTTTATTAGCAGTTATTTCATTTTCAATGTGATTTTGAGGTTTTTTGGGTTTCTGAGATACTGGTTTGGGAGGAAGTTTAGGATTGGAATGGATGGGGGGGTTTGGGCTAGTTATAGAGGGGTTTTAAAATTTATTTCTAGTTGGGTTTCTGTGAGTTTTTAATGGGGTGAAATGTAGTGGGGCCTTTGTTCTTTGTTAGTAGCAGAAATAGGTTTTGTTTGGATGTGCTGCGATGGGACGAGCGTGCCCTGCGCGCCGGCGCTGACCGAGGCGCGTCGGGATTTCTGTGGTTCTGACGTGTCAGGTGAGTGAGTTGATATGGTTTACTAGACAGGTCAAAATAGAAATAAAAATAAATTTGAAAGGAAATCTAAAACTATAACTGTAAACATAAACATGGAAAACAGATAAATATATAAAACTATCATATAATGTATGTTATTGTGACATACTATAATATATGGAAAATAGAGCCTAATATATATACACAAATGTATATAAGTAGAGATTGTAAATATAAAAATATTCCCTATAGTTTAAAAGAAATTGGGGATTTTTTTTTTTTGTTTTTATTAGGTTATAGGCTGGGTTCTTTTATAAATAGTAGAAATATAAATAATATAAAACTATAAATCCAACTATACAAATATATAATATATCTACCGATACCTATAAATATTTAATATAACTAAATATAAGTAATATAAATATATAGTATAAAGACAGATCTGTTCTTCAAGGCATTCTCTATACTAGATAATCTATAAATATAGTAAAAAATAGAAATGTACATGTGAATATAATGATGAAAAATAAAATTATTTTTAAACTTTTAAATACGGTTTAACTGAAGGGGTGTCTTTGGTTTTTATTTGGTTAGAGACAGGGGCTTTATTTTAAACAAGGCAAGTATTATAGAAATGTAAATCAAAATATAGAAATATATTATAAATATATAAAGATATATAACTATAATTAAACTCTAAATGTAAACCTAAATATAAATATGTGTAAGTAATGTGAAGAGATGTAATCTAGAATATCAATAACATTATAGGGCAATTGAAATTATAAATATAAATGGATAAATAAATACGAAATATATTACTATAAAATATGTTAATATAATTTAAAAGAAAGGTCTTTTTTTCTTTTTATTTGGTGTGAGGCAGGGTTTTTGTTTTAAATAATATAAATATAGATATTATTGTTTTATATTTCTAAATATAGAAATATAGAAAGAAGATATGAAAATACAGATATAGAAATATAAGCTAGAAATATATATAAATAATAGGAAGAGGTGTAATATAGAACACAAATGACACCATACATTAAGATATATATGAGTATAAATATGAAAAATAAAATAAAAAATAATGAAATAAATTTTGAAGGAATGGGGTTCTTTTTGGCTTTTGTTTGGGTAAAGGCAGGGGTTTAATTAGAAATAATGTAAGTGTTACAGAAGTAAAAATCTTAACCCGAAATATCTAATCAGTATATAAAAATATGTATAAAACCATAGAAATAAACCTAAGTAATGGGAACAGACGAAATATAGAAATTCAATTTCTATCTAAATAGAAATTTGTAAGTATAAATTGTTAAATTACATTATACACCAATGTACATGATAGATATAAATGTGAATATAAATATGAAAAAA
The DNA here is from genome assembly GCF_027477595.1 of Haemorhous mexicanus. Taxonomy (NCBI): domain Eukaryota; kingdom Metazoa; phylum Chordata; class Aves; order Passeriformes; family Fringillidae; genus Haemorhous; species Haemorhous mexicanus. The sequence continues at coordinate 26,661,186 of NC_082350.1, forward strand.
TATAAAAAGTGAAATAGATACTGTTTTAAAGGAATGTTTGGGTTTGGGCTGGTTTTGGGGGTTTTTTTGGTTTGTGTTTTTCTTTCTGTTTCTTATTGGGTGAGAGGCAGGGTTTAATTTCTTCCGGCTTATTTTTTGGCATTTCTTTCAGAGGAGTTTTCGGCGGGGGCCGCCCCTGTTCTCTCTCGCCGCCTTCCCTGCCCGCAGCCCCAAGGCGCGCGGCTGCCCCCGGCTGGGGCGCGCGGCGGTGCTGCCGCCTTGTGGGCAGAGCGCGGTACTGCAGCCCGGCACGGGCAGGCGTCCCCGCTGCCGCCATGTTGGGAGTGGCGTGCGGCGGGTGTCGCGGAGCCGCTTGACCTTCTCAAGGTGGCGGCCCAAAGGGCGGGAAAGTTGAAAAGACCCGCGGTCTGTCTATTGGAACTGCCTGCATAGCACCCCGACGCCAGGGCGGCCCCGGCAGGATTTTCTGTGGCGTTTCATGTGTCCCAAACGCGGGCTGTCGGCTCAGCGGCGCGGTGGGCGGGCGCTTTTCGGCGGGTTTCTTACAGGCATCTGCGTAAACGCCTCACGGTGGGGGGGGGGGGGGGGGGGGGGGTCCTCGTTTGGCCGCCATGTTGGGAGTGGAGTGTCGCGGATGTCGCGGACTCACTTGACCTTCTCAAGGTGGCGGCATAAAGGGCGGGAAAATCGAAGAGCGCCCCTCCCGGTAAGTCTGCCGCCTTGTGGACAGAGAGCGGTACTGCAGCCCCCCCGAGCCAGCGCCCTGCCCATCCCCAGGCGTTGGAAGCGACCGCAAAAAGGGCGGTAGAGGGATAGAGATCTGTACAAAGAGATAGAAATAGGGATCGTAAACAGAAAAATATTTGAATGTCGTTTAAAATAAATTGGGGCTTTTTTGGTTTTTATTAGGTTATAGGCTGGAGTTTTTGAAAAATAATATAAATATAAATAATATAAAAATATAAATCCGACTATACAAATATATACTATATATACCGATACCTGTAAATATCTAATATAAATAAATTAAACTTATAGAAATACCTATTATAAAAATAATATATCTGATAGATCAAAAGGTTTTCTCTAGACTATATATCACATCTATAAATATAACGAATAAAAATTATAAATGTACATATAAATATAATTATGCATAACAAAATTCTTTTTAAATCTTTAAATACGTTGTAAATAAAGGGGTGTTTCTGGTTTTCATTTGGTTACAGGCAAGGGTTTTATTTTAAATAATGTAAATATTTTAGAAATATTTTCTATATCTAAATATAGAAAGACAAAATAAATGTATCAAGATATACACCTGTAACTAAACTATAAATTTAAATTTAAATATGAATATATGTAAGTAAGTTGAAGAGGTGTAATTTAGAATATAAATAATATTAGGCGGCAAAATAATTAATTAGTATAAATGTGTATATAAATATGAAAAATGTAAATATAAAGATATGTAAATATAGGTTAAAAGAAAGGGTTCTTTTCGTTTTTATTTGGTTAGAGGCAGGGCTTTTATTTTAAATAATATGAATATAGATATTATTGGTTTATATTTCTAAATATAGAACTATATAATCAGGATATAAATGTAGATATAAAGTATAAATCAATAGAAATAATAGGAAGAGATGTAATAGAGAGCACAAATAATTAATATATACATTATTATACATTTGAAATGTAAATGTGAGTCTAAATATAAAAACCATAAGTAAAACAAAAATTAAATGCAGTTAAAAAAAAAGTGGTTCTTCTCGGCTTTTATTTGGTTCGAGGCAGGTTTATTTTCTTAAATAATAGAAGTGTTACAGAAGTAAAAAACTTAACCAGACATATATAATCAATATAAAAACATGTATAAAAATATATAAATAATAGGAATGTATGTAATTTAGAATATAAATTTATATACAGATAGAAAACGATAAACATAAATGTACAAATAAACGTTATACATCAATATACATTTTAAATAGAAATGAATATAAATCTAAAAAAAAAAAATTTAAATATTTTTTACAACAAAGGGTTGGTGGGTTTTTGGTTTTTTTTTCGTTTTTATTGGGTTAGAGGCAGGGGTTTTGTTTTAAATAATATGAATATAGATATTATTTTTGTCTATTTCTAAATATAGAAATATATAATCAGGATATAAATATATAGATAGAGAAATATAAAATAGAAATAAATATAATAGGAAGAGATGTAATATAGAACACAAATGACACTATACATGAAAATACATTTAAACTGTAAATGGGAGTATAAATATGAAAAATGTCATTTAAAAAAAATTAAATAAAGTTTAAAAGAAAGGGGTTCTTTTTGGCTTTTATTTGGGTAGAGGCAGGGGTTTTATTTGAAATCATATGATTGTTACAGAATTATAAAATCTTAACCAGAAATATATAATCAATATGTAAAATATATTAATAAATCTAAGTAATAGGAATCGATTAAATGTAGAGTATAAATTTATATATCAATAGAAAATTATAAATATAGAAATCAACATTATGCATCAATATACATTATAAATCGAAATTTGGGTATAAACATGAAAAACTTGAAAATAAAATATATTTAAATATTGTTTAAAAGAAAGGCTTGGGTTGTTCTTTGTTGACTTTTTTTTTCTTTTTTGCCGCCTGGTGGGCAGAGCGCGGTACTGCAGCCCCCCGAGGTTAGCCGACGATAGCCGAAGTTAGCCGAAGAACCGAAAATGGCCGAGTGTGGACGAAAATAGCCGAGTGGAGCCGAAGAACCGAAAATAGCTGAGTGTAGACGGAAATAGCCGAGTGGAGCCGAAGAACCGAATAGGACCGAGTTTAGACGAACCGCGCCGAGTTCAGCACAAGAACTTTTCCCCTCCTTTTTCGAGGTGCATTGGGTGTCCCAAGGAGGGCTGGGTTCCTCAGCAGGGGTCTTAGGAGTTGGCGCTGATTCTGCTTTTTCTGAAGGTGTATCAAAGTGTGCTACCTGAATGACAGTTCTCTCCCCTGGAAAGCTTTCTCTCAATGCCATCAGCGCAAGAACGCGTTTTAGTTGTGGAACCAGAGGGACTGAGAAAAGCCAACACCCGTAGCAGATTTCTGTTTGCTCTGGGTCTGTGAGAAGCGGGCTCTGCGCTGGTCACCGAGAGGCGCTGTTGGAGAGTGGCACCAGCGCCAGGTGTGAGTGTGGCGATGATGAGGGCTCGGAGCAGCCCCAGGTGTGAGTGTGAGGATGAGGAGGGGCCGGCTCCTGCCGGGGTCTGTTTTAGGGGGAGGGTTTGCCTCAGCTCCCTTTTGCATGGTGCTGCTGCTGAGTAGCGGGGTTCATGGGGGGTTCCCGGGGCTGTCTCATGGAAGGACGGTGAGAGCTTCTCCCGGGCTCTGGGGGAACACCAGGATGCGCGCTTGGATACGTGGAGCGTTGCTTAAAGGAGGTGCCGAGAGACACAGCTTTGTGCCGGGAAGCGGCAGCCGAACAGGTGAGCCCGTGTGGACTCGGAGCGGGGACTTTTGTCCTTTCCATTCTCAATTTCATCTTGCCAGTCCCTCCCCGGTTCCCCAGGAACAAAAAAAAAAAAAAAAAAAGGAGCTTATGAGGACAAAAGAAATTAAGGAGAGGGAAGCAGCTACTTTTCTTTCATTGTCCATGTTTGAACCGGGGGGGATCTGCCTTCACTTGTGGATTTAAGGGTGTTGATTGAAGGAAAACCTGCCTTTTCCCGGCTGTTAGGGGTATCACAGGGGCGACAGGGAATCCCTGCGTTCTGTTTTAAGGGGAATTGGAAAAATATCGTGGTCGTATTGTGAGTTTGATTTGAAGGTAGCCACCCCATTTTCATCATCCTAAGGTTTAAATTGAGGGGGCAGCCCTGTTGTCCTTCCTTCTCAAGGGTTCGAATTGAGAAGGAGGGACAACCATCTTTGCCATCAGTTGAAGGCTTTCATTTGAGGAGAACCCCTTATTTTCTGTTATTACAGGGGATGAAACTGAAGGGGAGCACACATTTATTCGCCCTTGTTGAAGCGAGGTGAGCCCCGCCCGCGGCGTCAGTTTCGGGGTACAATTGCGGGCACCTCCAGCTCTCGCAGCGTTCGCAGGCTTGCGATCGGGCCGTGCCGCTGCATTCGAGGGCGCTTCTTCTGCCCGTGGCCCGGCCCCGAACGTTCCCGCTCGGGAGCCCTCCCGGCACCGCCCGGGCGCTCGCTGAGGCGGACGGGGAATTTGGCGCGGCGGGGCTGCCGCGGCAGCGCCGGTGCGAGCCGTGCCGGAGCCGAGCGGGGCTGTGCCGGGCCGGCGGGCGGGAGAGGCGGCCCGGGCCCTGCGCTGGCCCGGCCGGTGCCGGCCGCTCTGCCCGCTCCGGGCGCGGGGCTCGGGCGCCGCCGGGGCCCCCTGGGCCCGGTGCCGGCCCCGCCGGGCCGGGGGAGCGGGCGGGGGGCTCCGGGGCGGCGCCGCCCCTGCGCGCCGGAGGAGCCGCTGTCCTGCCGGCAGCCGCGCTCCGTCCGTGCCGGCAGCGCGGGCTTCGATTGCTGAAAGTTCTTGGACGTCGTGGTTTCGAGGCGGGTTTTGGGAATCGATTGCATCGGTTCGTTCTGTTTGCAGTCGCTGGATGCTGAGGGATAGGGTGTTTTTCCTGAATGCTGTGGATCTCGGTTCAGGTGGTGACGATAAAGGTTTGTTTTGAATGGAGTTTTGTTGTCGGATTTTTTTTTTTTTTTTTTTTTTTTTTTTTTTTTTTTTTTTTTTTCTGCCGGGGTGTGCGATGTTTTCTAAAGGTGTGCGATGGTTTTTATGGGTCGTAGCGTGAAGTAGAGGTTAGGCGTTTAATTCTGTTGTGGTGGCTTTTAGTAGCGTGAGTGTGTAGCGTTTGTTCTGGTGGGCTTGAGGTAGCGTCAGGTAGTTAATAGCAGCGGGGTTTTAAAGATATTTATAATTGCATTTGTGTTTATCGTCTTACAGGGCTTTCATTTATTTGGTTTGTTCGATTGTAGCGTATGTTTTATTGTGACGGATCATTTGGGAGATATTGTTTATGGTTCCGTTTCTCTTTAGGCTTTGTGTTCGTTTCTAGGCGGCATTTTATTTTGATAGATTGAGGCACTATGGGTTTATTCAGTTAGGAATTTTTTGTTGTTGTTGTAAATTTAAGTTTATTTAAATTTAAGTTTTCGGTTGGGTTTTTGGTTGGGTTTTTTTGGTGGTGCTTTTTTTTTTTTTTTTTTTTTTTTTGGCCTTTGATATATTTGGGTGTTGTTTATCAGGGGTTTTTTTTTTGGAACATGGGTATTTATAGGGTGGGTCTTTTTAAGTAGTTTTTTTATTTGGGTAGTTATTTTCTTATTTTGTAGTGGTTGAGATTTTTTTTTCTGTTTCGTTAATTAGTTCGGTTTTTAAAGTTATTTTTACAGAGTATTGGTTATTCTTTGACTTAGTGTAGAGGTAGAATTTTTTTTTTTTTTTTTTTTTTTTTTGTAAAGTTCAGGGTCATTGGCACTGTTTGGAGTTTAGTAAGGTGGTTTGAATTCTTCTTCGTAGTTTTTGTGATTTGCTGTGTGCGTTTCTATTGGGTTTTCTTTTATATTCGTTGCATTTTTCTGATGTGATGAGAATTGTTACGGCAAAGAGCGTTGTGTGGTTTTTTGCTGGCCATCGGTTGGCTGCTGGAGGTATCTGGATGCTTTTGGAGGATATTGGTGGGAATTTGATGCTGTTTGTTTTGTCCTATTATTTAGGAATTGGATTTTAAATGTAAAATTATAACTATAATGATAATTAAACAAAACAAATAGATGTATAAAAATGGGAATAAAACCCCTTAAAATTTAAATATAGACCGAATATATAAAAGTGAAACATGTAACATGAATCATTATATATTACAATAAGCTATTATAATTTTTAATACAGAGTATTACATATGTTTATAGATATCTAAAGATCTAGATTATAAATAGAAACAAAGCCCCAATCAAAATATAAATATAGAAATGGATGACAAATATATGCAGACATATATAACAATATAAGATAATTATAAATACAGAATAATAAAAATCGATGCAATACATAATACAAGTAATACTGTATATATCTTATGATAATATATTATAGGAAATATGTATTGGATATATATAAGTAGAGTACATCAATATGTTATCGTATACTATATAACAAATTATAAATATAAATATGAAAATTATAAATATAAAAATATTGTTAAATAGTAAAGCGGGTTTTTTTTTGTCAATAGGCAGAGTTTTGATTGTAAAAATTTTAGATACAAATAATATAAAGGTGGAAATCTAAGGATAGAAATATATCATAAATACATACAGATATATATAAAATTTAAAAATATAAGAAAAAATCAGTTGTAGCAGTAGATATGATACATAATAGAAATAATAATTTAAATACTTTCTTAGGATTTTATATATCTTATATGCAATCACTATTATAATGCATCAAAAGAAACGAAAGAATAATATGTGAATATAATTATAGGAAGTAGAAATAAAAATATTTCAATGTCGTTTAAAATAAGGGGGGGGTTGTATTTATTTTGTTAGAGACAGGGTTTTTATTTTGAATAATAGAAGTATTATTCAAAATAAAAATCTAAATAAAGAAATATACAATCAATATAGACAGATATGTATAAAAACGCAAAACATAAATAAATACAAACCATAGGAGTAGATGTAATATATTATACAAATTACCTAACGCATCAATGTCCGGTATAAAGATGCATGTGAATGTAAACATGAAAAATTTAAATCTAAAATAGATTTAAATATGGTTTTAAAGAAAGGGCGCTTGTTTCGTTCCTGTTGGGTAAGAGGCAGGTTTTCGGCGTTTATTTCAGAGGATTTTTTGGGGGATGGCAGCCGGCTTTTTGCCCGCCTTCCCCGCCCGCAGCCGAGCGCGGTCCCGCCCCCCGGACGGGCAGCGGCCGGGACGCGTCCGTGCCGAGGCCCGCGCGCCATCGCGCCCTGGGGGGCGGCTCGGCCGGGACGCGCTTGACCTTCCCAAGATGGCGGCCAAAAGGGCGGGAAAAAGGAGCACCGCGGTCTGTATACCAGACTGCCTGCCCGCCGGCCTGGCGGGATTTTCCGTGAGGTATGCAGCGCCGGGCACACGGGCCCTGGGTCAGTGGCGCCGCTGGCGGGCGGGTGGCGGGCGGGCGCCGACAGGCAATGGCACGGACGCCTCTCTCTGCCGGGGACCCGCAGCCGCCGCCGTCCCGGGACTCGGGAGAGGGTCGGCCGGGAGCCGGGTGACCTTCCCAAGATGGCGGCAGGAAGGGGGGCGCAGTCGAGGCTCGCGGTCCGTTCGCTGCGCTGCCCCCACGGCGCCCCCGTGGCGGCGCCGGCCCGTCGGGGCTTTCCGCGGTGGTTCCGGTGCGGGGCTGGCGGGCTGTGGGCTCGGCAGCGCCGCGGGCGGGCGGGTTTTGGGGGGCCGCTGACGGGCACTGGCGTGGTGGCCTCTCTTCGCCGAGGTACTCACGGTGCATCCTCTGTTGCTGGAGGGGGGTTTTGTACTGGAGAAGCTTATTTTATTTTTCCGAATGAAAATAAGCTGCCCGGTATGCCCGTGTACGCGTCAGTAAAACGCTTGCTTTGGTAGGGAATTTAGTACTTAAAAGTAGGGGGTTTATTTTATTTAAGCGTGGATGAGTCTCCAATGACTCAATAGTCACAACAATGTCAATATTACAGCCTGGCAGGTGACCGCGTTGGAGAGAGGAGGGCAGCTGCCAGCAGGCAGCCCCCCGGGGAAAACAGGGGAGTTTCAGTGGTTTCTGGAGCCTGAGGAACAGGGAGATGCCCTGAGCTAAGCAGGAGTTAAGCGCAGTCATGCGGAGGCCTGGCTGTTACGATTGAAGGTCGCTTCGTGAATATCGATAGTTTCTGTAGGTATTTTTATATCTATAGAAAGATAAAAAGTAAAAGTAGAATATAGAGCATTGTGCAGGAGAAGAAGAACCCTTTATGTAAGATGTGACCTGAGGGGCATCATGCCAGGCTGTCCCTTCCAGATTGGGAAGGATTCAGTGTTTTGTATGGCACGATGGAGAGTTTTGAAAAGTAAGATTTCCTCTTCGGTGCAGGTCCGATGGGTGAGGCCTGGCAGCTTGTGCACTGCCACTGTGCTACCCTGCGTGCCTCTCCTTCCCTCCCTGCTCCGCAGGCACAGCACGGGATCAGCAGGGAGGGGCGGCTCTGTCGTGGAGGATCCAGGAGCTCGGCGTGCGTGTCTGAGCCTGCAGCTGCGAGCCGCAGCAGGACCCAAGGTCTGCACACGCCTGTGTACAGGTACTCTCAGAAATGTTGACTGTCCTGACTGAGCCCTCAGGAGCTGGCAGTGCCAGCCTGGAGAACAAGAGTAACTTCCAGCCATTTCTTTTGTCTCCGTGTCCAGTGTTCAGTCTAATTACTGCTGGGCCTTTGCCCATCATGGTGTGAAATGCTTCAGGGAATAAAGGGGGGGGAAAAAAGCGGGGGGAAAAGAAAAAAAGATCAAACAGGGGTCTAAACCTCCGGAGGAAGAAGACATCTGTCAGGACACACTCTTAAGAGAAATGGGATAAAGAATACTTGTTTACTAAATCTTTCGTATCTGTAGCTAGTTCAAAGACAGTCAAAGCCAGTCCTTCCCATTAGAAGGGCAAAAGAAGAACAGAGAAGCCCTCAGCCTAAGCCATTGGAAGCAGCAGCAGCAGCTTTGTGTACTCTGGTGTGGCAGGCATTCCTAGGTTGGCTTTTTTTCTTTTGCATCTAGCACCGGTAGAGGAAAGTTCTTTGCAAGGTGATAGTTCCAGGCTTGAATTGAAATGTGAGCAAAGAGGAGCTTTCTCAATTGGATTTGGGTTTATTCACGGCACTTGTAAACAGAGTTAAGGTGAAGATAACACGGGCAGGGAGTGTGCCGTGGGTTACCACAAGCGATAAAGGATTTTGGGACGGTGACAAGGCAGTTTCCCCTTCAACGTATTGTTTTTTTTTTCTAGAAGAATGATGCGAGGACAGAAAAGTTGCAATGGCATTGCAGTTCCCTGCACAGAAAATAGCCAGGGAGGTGAAGCAGGGCCAAGTGGTGCCGTTCGACTGCACCACGACTGGGAGCATCAGGTGAGTGACGAGGACTGAGCCGCTCCCCCCCTTTAGCAAGCACACCAGCAGTGTCAAGCCGCATCACCCTTTTCCAGACCGCTGGCATGTGCTTGGGGACAATAACCTGTACTTTTCACAGCCAGGTCTTCTGAGCCACAGCACCTCCTGCTCTGCGGTGGCCACTGCTCACTGATCCCAGTGAAAACAAACTTGTGTACAGGCACTCTGCAAAATTCCCACCTTAGATGCCACTGAAGCGCAGCTTTGGCTTTCGGGCATCTCCCCTGCAGGCCGTCCCTTGTGTCATTTCCGCAGAGGATTCCTTGTTAGTTAATTACTTCATTTTGTTTTTCATTTCCAAAGAATATCAGTTGACTTTTACAGCTTCTTCAGTGCTCCCCAAGCTTCATGCCACACCTAAATGCTCATCTTCGCTGCCTGAAGGTCCTTTCTGACCTGAACGATTCTATGACTTTGGTCCGTACTTCAGCTTATGGGAGAAGCTGCACGTTGATTGGGTTTTGGAGAAAAAGATTTGAATGTCCAGCTGTGAATTGATCTTGTGTTTTGTCTTCCAGGTTCATTCCCATTGTGATCTGCAAATGGCAAATCAGGGTTGCTCTTTATTAAAACCAAAAGCGCTCTCAGAATGTTGATGGAGGTGATGATTGCAGGGGCGATGCTTCTGGAGAATAGCTCCCCCATCTTCCCCAGGGCCTGGGCAGAGAGAGGTGGAGCTCGGAGTCCCCCCAGTCCTCCCGCGGGTGTTGGCGTCTGCAGCGCCATCGGGACGGGATCCACGGCGCAGCTCCCTCCTCCAGAGGCCGAAAGCTCAGCCTCCAGTTTCGTGCAGGGTGATCACCTTTCCAAGGCAATACAAGCACTTCCCAAGAGCAGCTGGTGAAGATGGCGCAGAAGCAAGGACAAGGGTGCAGTGAAAAGTTTGGTGCATCGATCCAGCTTCCGGACATGGTAGGGAAGACGCACCGTTTGATAAAACACCAAACACGGTAGTTTTCATTCTTTGTGTTTTTCTGTGCCCCCATTGTGATCACCCCTGGAAGTATTATTTTTGAAAAACATATCTAGGAGAGAAATCGTAACCTGCTTTGCGTCCTTCTGCCTGGAAGGGTTGTGACACAGGGAAGTGAGGAAGGGGCTGGCCGGGGTCAGCCTCTGCTGAGCCTCAGCTCTGGCTGTTGCTCCTGCTTCCCGGGTACACCCAAAAGCTGTCATGATCAAAAGAGCAGGCAGCCCTTCTGTCCTGAGTCACAGGGGCCATTTCTTCCTGAGTGACTCAAGATGGGAAATCATTCTTGGAGCTTCAAAAGAAAAAAAAAAAAAACCTCATGCAATCATTTGTAAGTGTGTATATATACACATACATTTCCTTCAATGAAGAAGAAAATCTTAGAAATATCATGTCACGTCTGGCTTCCTAGAGAAAATCCTTATCTCTGGGCTTCTGAAATCAAATGTCTGTGCATTTATAGAGCATTTCCCCTCTTTTTATGTGCCTCCCACAGTGATCTTCTACCCTGCCCCATGGCAAGAAGAGAAGAAGAGTTTGGTGATTTTGCTGCTCTGCTCTCTCAAGGGTGTTGCAGGCTGCGTAGCAGGGAGTGAAGCCCTTGTCGCTGCTCATCAGACACTTTCCTACAGAATTCTCCCTGCAGTGATAAAATTAGACTGGTGTTAGTGAGCTGCCAAGTAGAGCAGGTAACATTGGACAAGAATGGTTTCTGAGCTGCTGTTCACTAGCACGTGTTTCCCCTTTCCAGCGCGGTGCCGCCGCCCAAGAAAGGATTTTTGTGGGTCAGCCAGATGTGCTCCTGCCTCCCACTGAGGCTCTGAGATGGAGCCGAGTTTGCATTCCAGTTTATTGCAACAGAGGGTCATCGGAAATTTCCTCAGCTATCTCAGGCACAGAGCCATGGAAGCAAGTAAGCCTGAGCTCCTGCGTGCTTGCTGTGAGCCTTGAGACGAGTGTGCATCATTGCAGGCTTGGAATTTATTGAAATGCGCTAAGGAAACCGGCTTTGGGGGGGGAGGGAGGGAGGGAGGGAGGGAAATCCTCTCTTCACATGTGCCAATCCTTCTCTGAAACTCATCCCGGCAGGTCAGCACGAAGACTGAACGTGTAAGAAGATGTGGGGTGCAATGGAGAACCTGGCAGGAGCATCCGACGCACACGTGCACGAGTTTTGCTTTTTGCTTGGATTGAAGCTCAAAAGTTGTAAGGAATTTGGGAATGAGATGGGACGTTTCAGAAGAAGAGGAAGGAGGTGAAGAAGTTGTTGTTACAGTCCTGGCAAAATCCTTTGTTCTAGCTAATAAAAGAAGTTAGTTTAAAAAAAAAAAAAAAAAAAAAAAAAAAGTGTTTTTTTTTCTTGAATATTATATTCGTTGGTGGTGTATGGTGTGTTGCTTTATTTCTTGGTATTATTAACTCTCTGTCATTGTTTTCTTTTTGAGTGAGGCTAACTTTATGGATGGGTTGGTTTGTATTTGAGTTAGGATTAATTTCAGTAGGTTTCTTTAATAGACTTGGGATATTGTTGGGATTTTGGTTTTGTTTATTGGATGTATAAACAGAGATTTGGTAGGGCTAGCTCGGCTGCTGGAGTTTTGGGTGTTGATTTATTAGATGGCTTTTGTTAAAAGCCGTTTTTAAATTGTTGAAAGTTTTCTTAAAAAGGTAGTGGTTTAAAGGTGGTTTTTAGTAATTGATTGTATTGTTTTATGCTGTTTGTAGCTGGTGTACCAGAAGGGATATGGTGTACTTCTTGAGTGTTACGGTTTTAGCGTTCCCAAGTTCCGATTTATTTCTGGTGTGATGGGTTTTGTTTAGTTTTTATCTTTGGGGACAGGGGCATTTTTATGGTGGGTTTTTATAGGCAACATTTTTTAAAATTTGGGTAGTGGTATTCTTAGTATTTTAATAGTTTAGATTTTTTTATTTGTATGCTTTTAATTAGTTTTTTTTAATTTTTAAGGTAATTTTTATAGATTATTTGTTCTTATTTGTGAGTTAGCATAAAGGTGGAGCTTTGGGGGCTTTTTGTAGTAATGTTTAGGGTCAGTTGCACAGTTTTGAGTTCAGTGAGTCGGTTTGATTTATTTTTTCATGGGTTTTTGTTTTTATTAGCAGTTATTTCATTTTCAATGTGATTTTGAGGTTTTTTGGGTTTCTGAGATACTGGTTTGGGAGGAAGTTTAGGATTGGAATGGATGGGGGGGTTTGGGCTAGTTATAGAGGGGTTTTAAAATTTATTTCCAGTTGGGTTTCTGTGAGTTTTTAATGGGGTGAAATGTAGTGGGGCCTTTGTTCTTTGTTAGTAGCAGAAATAGGTTTTGTTTGGATGTGCTGCGATGGGACGAGCGTGCCCTGCGCGCCGGCGCTGACCGAGGCGCGTCGGGATTTCTGTGGTTCTGACGGGTCAGGTGAGTGAATTGATATGGTTTACTAGACAGGTCAAAATAGAAATAAAAATAAATTTGAAAGGAAATCTAAAACTATAACTGTAAACATAAACATGGCAAACAGATAAATATATAAAATGATCATATAATGTATGTTATTGTGACATACTATCATATATAGAAAATAGAGCCTAATATATATACACAAATGTATATAAGTAGAGATTGTAAATATAAAAATATTCACTATAGTTTAAAAGAAATTGGGGTTTTTTTTTTGTTTTTTTTAGGTTATAGGCTGGGTTCTTTTATAAATAGTAGAAATATAAATAATATAAAACTATAAATCCAACTATACAAATATATATCTACTGATACCTATAAATATTTAATACAAAATAAATATAAGTAATATAAATATATAGTATAAAGACAGATCTGTTCTTCAAGGCATTCTCTATACTAGATAATCTATAAATATAGTAAAAAATAGAAATGTACATGTGAATATAATGATGAAAAATAAAATTATTTTTGAACTTTTAAATACGGTTTAACTGAAGGGGTGTCTTTGGTTTTTATTTGGTTAGAGACAGGGGCTTTATTTTAAACAAGGCAAGTATTATAGAAATGTAAATCTAAATATAGAAATATATTATAAATATATAAAGATATGTAACTATAATTAAACTATAAATGTAAACCTAAATATAAATATATGTAAGTAATGTGAAGAGATGTAATCTAGAATATCAATAACATTATAGGGCAATTGAAATTATAAATGGGAAAATAGATACGAAAAATATTACTATAAAATATGTTAATATAATTTAAAAGAAAGGTCTTTTTTTCTTTTTATTTGGTGTGAGGCAGGGCTTTTATTTTTAATAATATGAATATAGATATTATTGTTTGATATTTCTAAATATAGAAATACGCAGCCGTGCCCCTTCTCAGCACGGCCCGCGGCGGCAGGTCTCAGGCGCGGGCCGGGCCGGGGCGGTTCTGCGGGGCGGGGCAGGGCTGCGCAGGGGGCGGGGGCGCCCCATCTGCCGCCTTTCCGTGGCGAAAGGGGCCCTTGGGCGCGCGAGCGTTTCCGGGGCAGCGTCTTCACCGTCATGCTCGGCGTCTGCGTCGTGATCGCCATCATCATGACAACGCTCCGCGCCTTCACCTGCGACGACCTCTTCCGATTCAACAACATGTGAGCGCCGGGCTGTCCCCTCTTCATGCCCCCGAGCCCCTGCGCTCTTCCCCACCCCGCGGGGTCCTCGCGGCGCCCCGCCGGCCGGGCGGGCCCGGGCCCGTGCTGAGCGCCGCACTCTCTTCCCCCACAGCAATCTGGACCCGCTGACCGAGACCGTATCCTTCCCGCCGGGGCAGGGGCGCGGGGTCGGGCGCGGGCGGCGCAGCCGTGACGGTCGCAGTTGCTCCTTAACCAAGCGCCCAGTACGGGATTCCCTTCTACTTGCAGTACCTCGCCCACTGGCCCGAGTATTTCATCGTCGCCGAGGCTCCCGGCGGGGAGCTGATGGGTTACAGTGAGTGCCGGGTGTCCCGGCGGTAACGTCTCCCTTCGTTGCCTCTTTCGGGGATTAGAACGCGGGAGTTTTTCTTACTCTTCGCGTTGACCAAATAACCAACATGGAAGAGGAACCTTGCGTTGCATCTTCTCGTTTCTTAAATGTCTTAGGGTATTATGCAGGACTCATTACCATAGCTTCCAGTTTGATGTTCCTAGCGCAGCGAGGAGCCTTGGCTGTCGTAACATCCACCCGTATTTGGTGAATGGGTATTTTTGTAATCTGGAAGATACAGTCCCTACCCACCGTCAGTAAAAGTGCGGGGCTTGCCTTTTGCATTGCCCTGTAAGGGAAAGCTCTGGGCCTGGATGTCATTTGCTAATTTGCTGTGGAATACTTGTGTTTTTCAGAAATCATGCCAAAGAGAACTGCTAGGAGACGGGGTGGGGCAGAGTAATGGTTTTTGCAGGGACCCAGGAACTAAAAGTATTTAACATATTAAGCTGAAAGTATGTGTGCTGTATAGAACATTTCTCTGTATCCATCACACTTGTTGCTTATTAGCAGTGCCTGTGTCATCTGTGAAAAGCAGAGGGTGGAAGTGTGAATTTTCATTAATAAACTAACATTGGATTGAAAGGAGAGAAACTAGAAAAAAGCCTCCCCAAAACACCATCCCCACCTCCTTTTTTTTTTTTTTTCCCTCCTTAAACACATTGTGTTTGCAGGGCCTTAGCTTTCTATTGCCGGACTGGCAAAGCTTCCCGAGCTCTATTCCCTCATAATCTCCAAAAGTCTCAGATAGTTGCTGGGATGGTAGTTTTGGGTTTCCAGTCCTCTGTTCCTCCTTTATTTCAGTCAGATTTTAAATTTTGGTTCAGTGAGACTTGTGAGAATTACTTAAAATTTGCATTTAGAAGTCGCCTCAAGGAAGGAATTTGCAAACTTGTTTGGTGTTTTTTTACACTAGTCAAGAAACTGCTGTAATAGTTGAGTAAAATGACATTTTTAGTGGCTAAAATCACAATTTTAGAGTGAAAAGGTAGACATCCCTGTTTTAGCCTTTACCACAATCATTGTATCGTGTGTTTATCCATGGCTTATTCCTCTTGTGACGTTGTCTGGCTGCAGGCAGTGCATTACTCCAAAGGTGCTGCTGCGCTGATGCTCTGTATGTTCACAGTCATGGGCAAAGCCGAAGGCTCTGTGGCTAGGGAAGAATGGCATGGACACGTTACTGCTCTCTCTGTTGCACCAGAATTTCGACGGCTGGGTTTGGCTGCTAAATTAATGGAGCTCCTGGAAGAAATTTCAGAAAAGTGAGTAGTATGGCTATCTTTAAATTCATCTTTTAAAGTAACATTTAAAAGTAGTATTTCTACAGAAACATGTCCCTGTTTTACGTGGCAGAATTTTGCTTTACGTGGTGTTCTGATTTTCTTAAATTCCTTCTAGTTGGAGAAAAAGAGTTACGAAAGTTGCTTAGCAGTTTAAAATCCCAGGGGTTCTCTGTGAGCTAACTTGCCAGAGAGAGGAGGACATAGCCTGAACTCCAGTAGAGATAGTGTATAAAAGAACATTCCTTGACAGAGTCCGCACTGTTTCCTGTAGGGCCTCCAATATACTTGTTCAGTTACTGCGGGCTTTGTGCAATGCCCTCAGGCACAATCCTGAACAAATTTTGTACTGCAGAGATTATCTTAGTTTACTTGCCATCCGTGCTTGGTTACTTGTACCTGAGAAAATTTAATTTAGTGTCAGATGAACCCACAGGGAAATGTCCTTAACTGATTATAGTAGCGCAACCCCACTATGGTTGGTAAGACTGGAAAGTAGTATGATGTTTTGAAAAACTTGCCGTGTGGAATTAAGGGTCTGTCATCTCCTGTTAGGCAACTGAATTTTGTGACTGATTCCACTTCTCCTAATCCAAGCAGTCTAAAATGTGGATACTTTTTAAATTGGATTTAGGCCTGTGGGGGCATTTAACTTGTCTTGTTCCTTCTGATCAAATTTCTGAACCCACTGACTGGTGAAAAATTGCCATGTGATAAAAATAAAATTAAATCCTTGTCTATGATTGAATTTTCCCATGGTAAACAAGTGTATCTGTTATTACATTGGGAAAGATGTTTAATTAGTATACTACATTGGACTTGTTTGTGTTTCATTACAATTTATGGGTTGTTATTTAGAAATACATTTACTTACTATTCCTTAATGTGGCTTTGTTTGTTTCTTTTCCTCTCCTGCTAAAGAAAGGGTGGATTTTTTGTCGATCTCTTTGTGAGAGTATCAAATCAGGTTGCTGTAAATATGTATAAGCAACTAGGCTACAGTGTGTACCGGACAGTCTTAGAGTACTACTCAGCTAGTAGTGGGGAGCCAGATGAAGATGCTTATGGTAAGTTCTTGTTTGGTCTCAAATTGAACAGAACTATTCTCATGTTGAAAGTTGCTGGGATTGTTTGTAAGACTCTTACTATTTTTTTATATGAAACCTATAAAAAAACCATGAAACAATTTGAAACAATTATATGAAACAATTTCAGATAGTTGCTGATTAATGGGATTTTTGTATTTTTGTAACTTTTCCTAATTAAGATTATATCAGTTACAAAACTTAATCTTGCCATTTACACATTTTGTAGCATCTCTGGCAAAATCAAACACAGAACAAGAATAAATGAGAAGGAATGTCAGTGCTTTGTTCCTTTCATCCCGGAACAGGGACTTGAAACTTTGTTTTTCTCAGATGTCTATGTATAAATTAACAATTGTCAGCATTCCGCAATGACAAAGAATTGGGTAACATTTTCAATTTAAAAGGGAAGGAACATGGACATTGAAGTATGTTAATTTTAATTATGTTAACAAAAGTGAACTACCAAGTGCTTCCTCTTTCTAAATCCTTCTTAAAATTATCCTCCCAAAGGGTTACATGGTGAGGCTGTGTATCATTTCTGTTCTTGCACTGTTTATTTGATACGTAGGAGCGCTGTGAAATACAAGGGCTCAGACAGACACCTACCATTGCCGCATGTGACTTTAGTCATATATTTGCCTCTTTTAGCTTGTCATTTCCTTTCTATTTGGCTGAGTTTCATGCAGTGTTTTATATCAGTTGATATCATTGCCATTGAGCAACATTAAGGACAGCAGTGTGTCCTGAGGACAGCAACCAAGATGATGAGAGGTCTCAAGAGCAAGATTTAGGAGGAACAGCTGATGTCCATGAGTTTGTGCCACTTGGAGAAGAGAAAGCTGATGCATGCACTTTTCACAGTCTGTAACTTCCAAGGACTTCAGAGAGGGGTGTTGATCTCCTCCCTCCGGTGACCAGTGACAGGACATGAGGAGATGGAGCAAAGCTGTGTCAGGGAATGTTCAGAGTGGGTGTTAGAAGGCTCTTCACCGAGAGTTTGGTTGGTAACTGCAATGATCTCTTCAGGGAAAGGGTCATGACACCAAGCCCATCAGAGTTCAAGGAATATCTGCACAATGCTCCTAATCATACGGTATCATTTTAGTAGTACTGTGTGGAGCAGAGCAGGGAGTTGCACCCTTATGGGTCCTTTCAAACTTGAGATAGTCTTATGATTCTGGGAAATTTTCTTGATTAAAAATTATCTTATTTTAATGGAGAATTCACTTAATATGGCTTTGTACAAGGACTGCATTACTATAATAACATTTTTTTCCTGTTACTATAGATATGAGAAAAGCTCTTTCCAGAGATACAGAGAAGAAATCAGTTATACCTCTGCCTCATCCTGTGAGACCAGAAGACATTGAGTAACTTTAAGCTGTGGTTCTCATGCAATTTACCAAGGGTCAGGTTCCATCTTCTATAACCCCCAACAACTTATGCATAAGAAGTTTTAGGCCAAATGTTTTTCCCATAAAATACTTAAAAGCAATGTTGAGAAGCTGACTAACACTGCTTCTTTTGGTAATGCCTCTATACTGCCGCACTTACTCAATTTTTCCTTTCACATGTTGGAGAGTTGGAGACTATTAAAATGGAATTACTTCCTGTATGGTCTTTTCTTGGTTTTCTTGTGGCAGCTAAAATTTATTTCTGTTTCAGGAAGCATCTCATTGTATAGTCTGTGATTTAACAGTTCCCATGCCAGCTTAATTGTGGTGGAAGAAGGCAAATGAAGCCAGGACACTTAACTAGGATGCCCCAAACCCCTGCCAATCACAGGTTGCCAAAAAACCCCCACCTTAGGTTACAAAAATACTAGAAGCTCAGGTACAAAAATACCAAATACTCCCCCTACAAAAAACTAGGTTCCACAATACAACCCTAGGTGTATTTTTGTTCAAAACCCTAGTTTTGAGCCCTAGTTTCAAAATAATAGAAAACCAAATTCCAAAATACCAAAGAAAACCACGTTTCGAAATCACACAAATTAAAATACCAGAATTTTAACATAACCCAAGTTCCAAAATACAAAAGTAACCCGATTTCAGAATACCAGAACAGCAAGTTCAGAAATATCAAAATAACAGTTTCAAAACACTAAAATACCAAGTTCCAAAACACCAAAATTATTCCATTTCAAAATACCAGAATATCAAGTTCCAAAATAACAAAAGGACCCCATTTCAAAATATCAAACTGAAAAATACCAATTTTCAGATCTCTTATGTGGTCAGGATTCCCAATCCCAAAAGAATGCAATGTTGTCAAAATGGAATCTGCGCTACCAAAGTGCAGCCTGGGCTCCACCCCGCGCTCCTATGGGCCGCCGCCTCACGGCTCCCAAGCCTGCCAATCCCGGCCCGCCTTTCTCCGCCCTGTCCAATGACAGACGCCCTTTCAATCCGGGCGCGGTCCCTCCAATGACAGCCCGCTCAGTCGCGGCCAGGCCTCTCAGCCTCCCGTACGCCTCAGGCGTACTCCCCCGTACGCCTGAAGCGCCGCTCACGCCACCGCCGCTTTGGAAGCCGGCGGAGCTGTGTCCCCGCTGCCGCAGTCTCGGCAGGCGCTGATGAGGCCGGGAAGGGCGGGCGGGAGCTTCCAGTTGAGGTCCTTGCCGGGATTTCTCCCAGGGAAGCGGGCAGAGGGCTGGGAGCGGGCGGACTCGGCCCCGGCAATGGCGGCGGCGCGAGCCCGGCTTGAGGGGACCGCGGGGGGTCTCGGAGCCGAGTGCGGAGGGAAGGGGCGGGCTGGGATTGGTGGGGCCGGCGCTGCCTCGGGTTGTGATTGGCTGGCTGGCCCGGCCCTGGGGGATAAATAACGTGCGTTGGGGCGGCACCGGCGTCAGTTCGGCGGTGAAGCTGGGAGCGACGAGAGGTGCGCCTGCGCGATTCGAGGAGCGACGCTGCGCCAGGACGGCACCTCCGCGGCAGCTGATCCGGGGAGCGCCGGTGAGCACGGATGGGACGCCTGCGGCAGTATCTGAGGGCTGGCGCTGTCCAGTTCTCCCCGCCGCACCCTGCGCGGTTCGGGTAGCCGGGGGCTGGAGTGGTGCAGGCGGGGCCCGGCTGCTGTTAACTGCTGGGCGGCAACTAGACATTTCGCCGTTTTTGGATTTAAAGTAACGTTCCGAATACCGGGAATAAAACTGGCTTTTTGCGTTTTAATTACTTTATTTTGTTTTTACTTGTAATAACAATGATTTCTTTCTTTATTGCGTTGTTTTATCATTTTGCTCCTTTTTTTTTTTTTTTTGTTTTTTTTTTTTTTTTTGGTTTTTTTTTGTTTGATGTGTTTTCTTTACTAGATACCTGATGTTAATTCAGTAGGAGTTGTGGGATTGGGGCTGAAACACCAGTTGTGAGATCAGTGGGGACATAAAGCCCCAGGGTGTGGAATAAGGACTTTGGCATGAGCCAGGCCCGAAACAGGGTGGAGCAGTGGGAATGCTGGGGCTGGATAAATGCCACCGGGAGAAGGGCATGGAGCGGCAGCGCAGGGCCTGCAGGACGTGCCTGGGGGTTCCCCTTGGTACCAAGTAGAGGCTGAGTGTGTGGGGGCTCAGAGGCCTCGAGGGCCCAAGAACCAGCCCAAGGGTGCCGTTTGGGATGGGGGAGCAGGAGCCCAGGGGCTGTTCCCAGCCCCTGGAGCTGCCTGGGGGGAGGTCAGGGGGTCTTAGTGCAGGTGCTGGGCTGAGGCCTAGGGTGAGGGGGAAGGTAGATGTTGGGCTTCAGGCCTCAAGCGTCCCCAAACTTGGGATCCCATTAGGGTGGATGGGTGGGTGGGTGGGTGGGTGGGACAGCTTCTAGAGACATTGAAATGATGGCAGGAACTGATTTGTGACCTTATCAACAGCCCCAAGTGAGAAGCAGAAGCAGCTTTTAGCTGCAGGCAGTAGAAAGCGGAGGAGCTGGAGCCGAGGCAGCAGAGCTGGAGGAGACAGAAATATGGTAGGGTTTGGGGTAAAACCCTTTGTGGGGCTGGGATAGGGAATGTGGAGCTGGGAGGTGAACTCCATGGTCGGAGCTGAAATTGCTGTAAGGGCTGTGATCTGAGCTCAAACCACAAAGAGCTAGAGCTAAAACAAAGATCCTGCCCTGAGGAGCACAAGTAGCATTATGTGGCGCTGCTGGAGAGATGTTGAGGAAGAATTGGGACAGAAGAACTGGAAGTGAAATAAAGCTTGTGGGACTGGAGCTAAAATCACTGGGGCCGGGGTGGGGACTGCAGTGCTGCAGCATCAATCACTGCTCAAAGGGATACTCACTATACATCTGGAGAGTAATCATAGATTAGGATACAAAACGATAAAGCTGGAAATACAATAACGTCTGCCAGAATGGGGTGAGAATAGTGTTTCTGGACCTGAAGGTAAAACCTCACAACTGCACCCAAATCCAAAACCCAGTTGTCTCAACCCGGAGCAGATTTGTCTGGGGCAGCTAGAGATGGAAGGAGAGAGCTGGTGGTGAAATAAAGCTTGTGGGTCAACAGCTGAAATCACTGGGGCTGGGAAAGGGGAACTGTGGGGTTGGGATTGAGATTGCACATGGGATGGGAGCTGTAGGGCTAACATGGAGATGGTAGGATTTAGGTGCTAAACTCTCTGTAGGCCTCTCATACCGATGCTGGTGTTGGGTGTTGTGACTGAAGGTAGAACGGGTTATGCAGAACAGAAAAGGGGGCTACAGCCTTGCGCCTAAATACCCCGTCGATGGCAGGATACTACCTACTGCCCTACTGCGCCGCAGAGATCTAGTGGAAATCACTGTGGGGCTGGGAAGGGGATGGCGGGGCTGCGACTTTAAATGAAAATGGAAAAGAAACTATGAGACAGAGAATGGGGCTCTTTGAATTGTGTGAAAAGAGGCAGAATCTGTGAAGCTGCCAGGGATTGCGGGGCAAGAGATAAAATCATGGCGTGTCTGGGACCGGGACTGAAGATGGCACAGGAACCCTAGGGCTGGCACAGAAACCGTAGTGTTCTTCCGCCAAAAGAACTGTAGGCCCGTGTCACGGATGAAGGGGCTGGGTATTGTGACTGAAATTAGAATAGGTTGTGTGGAGAGGAAAAGGGGGCTGACACCTTGCGCCTGAAAACCCCGTCGATGCCAGGATATTGCCTGGGCCAGGGATGGCACCTCCTGGGATGGAGCAGAAAACACTGAGGGCCTGGGACTTGGAATGAAAATGGAAAAGATACTAGACCTGTAGATGGGGCTGTGGCCATCGAGGTGAACATATGCAGGGGCTGGCACCGTGGTTGGGAATTGATGATCTGGAGCTGAAAGCATGGGGGGCTGGCATATTGATTCTGGGGTGGGCTTTGAGACCCTTGGGCGGGGGCTCAAGCTTTGCAGAGCTGGAGCCAAAGCCAAGATGCTGCCCTTTGAAGATGGAGAAGAGCGCTGGCAGTGAAATAAAGCTTGTGGGTCAGCAGCTGAAAGGGCTGAAATCACTGGGCCTGGACTCATCATTGCTTGTCTGGGATCGGGGCTGAACGCGGCACAGGAACCACAGGGCTGCCACAGGCACCGTAGCGTTTTTCCGCCTAAATCACTGTGGGGCCCGTGCTATGGTGAACGTAAAATAGGTTGTGTGGAGCGCAAAAGGGGGCTGCAGCCTTGCGCCAGAAAGCCCCGCTGATGCTAGGAGATCGTCTAGGTCTGTGATGGCACCTCTAGGGATCCAGCGGAAATCACTGTGGGGCTTGGGCTCTAACTGAAAACGTAAAAGGTCTTATTATGCTCAGAATGGGGCTCTTGGCCTTGAGGCGAAAAGAGGCACAGTCTGTCACAGTGTCACAAGATTGTTGGGCTGGAGGTAAAAGCATGGGGGGGCTGGCATATTGATGCTGAGCTGGGCTTACAGGCCCTTGGGCTGGAGCTCAAGTCTTGCAGAGCTGGAGCCACAGACAAGATGCTGCCCTTTGAAGCTGGAGAAGAGTGCTGGCAGTGAAATAAAGCTTGTGGGTCAGCAGCTGAAAGGGCTGAAATCACTGGGCCTGGACTCATTGCTTGTCTGGGATCGGGGCTGAACATGGCACAGGAGCCGTAGAGCTGGCACAGAAACCATAGTCTTCTTGCCTCAAAACACCTTTAAGCGCGTGTCACAGATGAAGGGGCTGGGTATTGTGACTGAAATTAGAATAGGTTGTGTGGAGAGGAAAAGGGGGCTGACACCTTGCGCCTGAAAGCCCCGTCGATGCCAGGATATTGCCTGGGCCAGGGATGGCACCTCCTGGGATGGAGCAGAAAACACTGAGGGCCTGGGACTTGGAATGAAAATGGAAAAGATACTAGACCTGTAGATGGGGCTGTGGCCATCGAGGTGAACATATGCAGGGGCTGGCACCGTGGTTGGGGATTGATGATCTGGAGCTGAAAGCATGGGGGGCTGGCATATTGATTCTGGGGTGGGCTTTGAGACCCTTGGGCGGGGGCTCAAGCTTTGCAGAGCTGGAGCCAAAGCCAAGATGCTGCCCTTTGACGCTGGAGAAGAGCGCTGGCAGTGAAATAAAGCTTGTGGGTCAGCAGCTGAAAGGGCTGAAATCACTGGGCCTGGACTCATCATTGCTTGTCTGGGATCGGGGCTGAACACGGCACAGGAACCACAGGGCTGCCACAGGCACCGTAGTGTTTTTCCGCCAAAATCACTGTGGGGCCCGTGCTATGGTGAACGTAAAATAGGTTGTGTGGAGCGCAAAATGGGGCTGCAGCCTTGCGCCAGAAAGCCCCGCTGATGCTAGGAGATCACCTAGGTCTGTGATGGCACCTCTAGGGATCCAGTGGAAATCGCTTTGGGGCTGGCATATTGATGCTGGGCTTGGCTTAGAAACCCTCGGGTAGGAGCTCAAGTCTTGCAGAGCTGGAGCCAAAGCCAAGATGATGCCCTTTGAAGATGGAGAAGAGCGCTGGCAGTGAAATAAAGCTTGTGGGTCAGCAGCTGAAAGGGCTGAAATCACTGGGCCTGGACTCATCATTGCTTGTCTGGGATCGGGGCTGAACACGGCACAGGAACCACAGGGCTGCCACAGGCACCGTAGTGTTTTTCCGCCGAAATCACTGTGGGGCCCGTACTATGGTGAGTGTAAAATAGGTTGTGTGGAGCGCAAAAGGGAGCTGCAGCCTTGCGCCAGAAAGCCCTGCTGATAGTAGGAGATCACCTAGGTCTGTGATGGCACCTCTAGGGATCGAGCGGAAATCTCTGTGGGGCTGGGGCTCTAACTGAAAACGTAAAAGATCTTATTATGCTGAGAATGGGGCTCTTGGCCTTGAGGCGAAAAGAGGCACAGTCTGTCACAGTGTCACAAGATTGTTGGGCTGGAGGTAAAAGCATGGTGGGGCTGGCATATTGATGCTGGGCTGGGCTTACAGGCCCTTGGGCTGGAGCGCAAGTCTGGCAGAGCTTGAGCCAAAGCCAAGATGCTGCCCTTTGAAGCTGGAGAAGAGTGCTGGCAGTGAAATAAAGCTTGTGGGTCAGCAGCTGAAAGGGCTGAAATCACTGGGCCTGGACTCATCATTGCTTGTCTGGGATCGGGGCTGAACATGGCACAGGAACCACAGGGCTGCCACAGGCACCGTAGTGTTTTTCCACCAAAATCACTGTGGGGCCCGTGCTATGGTGAACGTAAAATAGGTTGTGTGGCACGCAAAAGGGGGCTGCAGCCTTGCGCTAGAAAGCCCCGCTGATGCTAGGAGATCACCTAGGTCTGTGATGGCACCTCTAGGGATCCAGTGGAAATCGCTGTGGGGCTGGCATATTGATGCTGGGCTGGGCTTAGAAACCCTCGGGTAGGAGCTCAAGTCTTGCAGAGCTGGAGCCAAAACCAATGTGCTGCCCTTTGAAGATGGAGACGAGCGCTGGCAGTGAAATAAAGCTTGTGGGTCAACAGCTGAAAGGGCTGAAATCACTGGGCCTGGACTCATCATTGCTTGTCTGCGATCGGGGATGAACACGGCACAGGAACCATATGGCTGCCACAGGCACCGTAGTGTTTTTCTGCCAAAAATCACTGTGGGGCCCGTGCTATGGTGAACGTAAAATAGGTTGTGTGGAGCGCAAAAGGGGGCTGCAGCCTTGCGCCAGAAAGCCCCGCTGATGCTAGGAGATCACCTAGGTCTGTGATGGCACCTCTAGGGATCCAGTGGAAATCGCTGTGGGGCTGGCATATTGATGCTGGGCTGGGCTTAGAAACCCTCGGGTAGGAGCTCAAGTCTTGCAGAGCTGGAGCCAAAGCCAAGATGCTGCCCTTTGAAGATGGAGAAGAGCGCTGGCAGTGAAATAAAGCTTGTGGGTCAACAGCTGAAAGGGCTGAAATCACTGGGCCTGGACTCATCATTGCTTGTCTGCGATCGGGGCTGAACACGGCACAGGAACCACAGGGCTGCCACAGGCACCGTAGTGTTTTTCCGCCAAAATCACTGTGGGGCCCGTGCTATGGTGAACGTAAAATAGGTTGTGTGGCGCGCAAAAGGGGGCTGCAGCCTTGCGCCAGAAAGCCCTGCTGATGGTAGGAGATCACCTAGGTCTGTGATGGCATCTCTAAGGTTCGAGCGGAAATCACTGTGGGGCTGGGGCTCTATCTGAAAACGTAAAAGGTCTTATTATGCTGAGAATGGGGCTCTTGGCCTTGAGGCGAAAAGAGGCACAGTCTGTCACAGT
This sequence comes from Haemorhous mexicanus, assembly GCF_027477595.1. Taxonomy (NCBI): domain Eukaryota; kingdom Metazoa; phylum Chordata; class Aves; order Passeriformes; family Fringillidae; genus Haemorhous; species Haemorhous mexicanus. Next base: position 26,686,352 of record NC_082350.1, read on the forward strand.
TTCACAAGATTGTTGGGCTGGAGGTAAAAGCATGGTGGGGCTGGCATATTGATGCTGGGCTGGGCTTACAGGCCCTTGGGCTGGAGCGCAAGTCTTGCAGAGCTGGAGCCAAAGCCAAGATGCTGCCCTTTGAAGCTGGAGAAGAGCGCTGGCAGTGAAATAAAGCTTGTGGGTCAGCAGCTGAAAAGGCTGAAATCACTGGGCCTGGACTCATCATTGCTTGTCTGCGATCGGGGATGAACACGGCACAGGAACCATATGGCTGCCACAGGCACCGTAGTGTTTTTCTGCCAAAAATCACTGTGGGGCCCGTGCTATGGTGAACGTAAAATAGGTTGTGTGGAGCGCAAAAGGGGGCTGCAGCCTTGCGCCAGAAAGCCCCGCTGATGCTAGGAGATCACCTAGGTCTGTGATGGCACCTCTAGGGATCCAGTGGAAATCGCTGTGGGGCTGGCATATTGATGCTGGGCTGGGCTTAGAAACCCTCGGGTAGGAGCTCAAGTCTTGCAGAGCTGGAGCCAAAGCCAAGATGCTGCCCTTTGAAGATGGAGAAGAGCGCTGGCAGTGAAATAAAGCTTGTGGGTCAACAGCTGAAAGGGCTGAAATCACTGGGCCTGGACTCATCATTGCTTGTCTGCGATCGGGGCTGAACACGGCACAGGAACCACAGGGCTGCCACAGGCACCGTAGTGTTTTTCCGCCAAAATCACTGTGGGGCCCGTGCTATGGTGAAGGTAAAATAGGTTGTGTGGCGCGCAAAAGGGGGCTGCAGCCTTGCGCCAGAAAGCCCTGCTGATGGTAGGAGATCACCTAGGTCTGTGATGGCATCTCTAAGGTTCGAGCGGAAATCACTGTGGGGCTGGGGCTCTATCTGAAAACGTAAAAGGTCTTATTATGCTGAGAATGGGGCTCTTGGCCTTGAGGCGAAAAGAGGCACAGTCTGTCACAGTTTCACAAGATTGTTGGGCTGGAGGTAAAAGCATGGTGGGGCTGGCATATTGATGCTGGGCTGGGCTTACAGGCCCTTGGGCTGGAGCGCAAGTCTTGCAGAGCTGGAGCCAAAGCCAAGATGCTGCCCTTTGAAGCTGGAGAAGAGCGCTGGCAGTGAAATAAAGCTTGTGGGTCAGCAGCTGAAAAGGCTGAAATCACTGGGCCTGGACTCATCATTGCTTGTCTGCGATCGGGGCTGAACACGGCACAGGAACCACAGGGCTGCCACAGGCAACGTAGTGTTTTTCCGCCAAAATCACTGTGGGGCCCGTGCTATGGTGAACGTAAAATAGGTTGTGTGGAGCGCAAAAGGGGGCTGCAGCCTTGCGCCAGAAAGCCCTGCTGATGCTAGGAGATCACCTAGGTCTCTGATGGCACCGCTAGGTATCCAGTGGAAATCACTGTGGGGCTGGAAATTGTACTGTGGGGCTGGGGCTCTAAATGGAAACGGAAAAGAACTTATAATGCTGAGAATGGGGCTCTTGGCCTTGAGGCAAAAAGAGGCACAGTCTATCACAGTGTCTGAGGATTGTTGGGCTGGAGGTAAAAGCATGGGTGGCTGGCATATTGATGCTGGGCTGGGCTTAGAAACCCTCGGGTAGAAGCTCAAGTCTTGCAGAGCTGGAGCCACAGACAGATGATGCCCTTTGAAGATGGAGAAGAGCGCTGGCAGTGAAATAAAGCTTGTGGGTCAGCAGCTGAAAGGGCTGAAATCACTGGGCCTGGACTCATCATTGCTTGTCTGCGATCGGGGATGAACACGGCACAGGAACCACAGGGCTGCCACAGGCACCGTAGTGTTTTTCCGCCGAAATCACTGTGGGGCCCGTGCTATGGTGAACGTAAAATAGGTTGTGTGGAGCGCAAAAGGGGGCTGCAGCCTTGCGCCAGAAAGCCCTGCTGATAGTAGGAGATCGCCTAGGTCTGTGATGGCATCTCTAAGGTTCGAGCGGAAATCACTGTGAGGCTGGGGCTCTAACTGAAAACGTAAAAGATCTTATTATGCTCAGAATGGGGCTCTTGGCCTTGAGGCGAAAAGAGGCACAGTCTGTCACAGTGTCACAAGATTGTTGGGCTGGAGGTAAAAGCATGGTGGGGCTGGCATATTGATGCTGGGCTGGGCTTACAGGCCCTTGGGCTGGAGCTCAAGTCTTGCAGAGCTGGAGCCACAGACAGATGCTGTCCTTTGAAGATGGAGAAGAGCGCTGGCAGTGAAATAAAGCTTGTGGGTCAGCAGCTGAAAGGGCTGAAATCACTGGGCCTGGACTCATCATTGCTTGTCTGCGATCGGGGATGAACACGGCACAGGAACCACAGGGCTGCCACAGGCACCGTAGTGTTTTTCCGCCAAAATCACTGTGGGGCCCGTGCTATGGTGAACGTAAAATAGGTTGTGTGGAGCACAAAAGGGGGCTGCAGCCTTGCGCCAGAAAGCCCCGCTGATAGTAGGAGATCGCCTAGGTCTGTGATGGCACCTCTAGGGATCCAGCGGAAATCACTGTGGGGCTGGGGCTCTAACTGAAAACGTAAAAGATCTTATTATGCTGAGAATGGGACTCTTGGCCTTGAGGCGAAAAGAGGCACAGTCTGTCACAGTGTCACAAGATTGTTGGGCTGGAGGTAAAAGCATGGTGGGGCTGGCATATTGATGCTGGGCTGGGCTTACAGGCCCTTGGGCTGGAGCGCAAGTCTTGCAGAGCTGGAGCCACAGACAAGATGATGCCCTTTGAAGATGGAGAAGAGCGCTGGCAGTGAAATAAAGCTTGTGGGTCAGCAGCTGAAAGGGCTGATATCACTGGGCCTGGACTCATCATTGCTTGTCTGGGATCGGGGCTGAACACGGCACAGGAACCACAGGGCTGCCACAGGCACCGTAGTGTTTTTCCGCCAAAATCACTGTGGGGCCCGTGCTATGGTGAACATAAAATAGGTTGTGTGGAGCGCAAAAGGGGGCTGCAGCCTTGCGCCAGAAAGCCCTGCTGATAGTAGGAGATCGCCTAGGTCTGTGATGGCATCTCTAAGGTTCGAGCGGAAATCACTGTGAGGCTGGGGCTCTAACTGAAAACGTAAAAGATCTTATTATGCTGAGAATGGGGCTCTTGGCCTTGAGGCGAAAAGAGGCACAGTCTGTCACAGTGTCACAAGATTGTTGGGCTGGAGGTAAAAGCATGGTGGGGCTGGCATATTGATGCTGGGCTGGGCTTACAGGCCCTTGGGCTGGAGCTCAAGTCTTGCAGAGCTGGAGCCACAGACAGATGCTGCCCTTTGAAGATGGAGAAGAGCGCTGGCAGTGAAATAAAGCTTGTGGGTCAGCAGCTGAAAGGGCTGAAATCACTGGGCCTGGACTCATCATTGCTTGTCTGGGATCGGGGATGAACACGGCACAGGAACCACAGGGCTGCCACAGGCACCGTAGTGTTTTTCCACCAAAATCACTGTGGGGCCCGTGCTATGGTGAACGTAAAATAGGTTGTGTGGAGCACAAAAGGGGGCTGCAGCCTTGCGCCAGAACGCCCCGCTGATGCTAGGAGATCGCCTAGGTCTGTGATGGCACCTCTAGGGATCCAGTGGAAATCGCTGTGGGGCTGGGGCTCTAACTGAAAACGTAAAAGATCTTATTATGCTGAGAATGGGGCTCTTGGCCTTGAGGCGAAAAGAGGCACAGTCTGTCACAGTGTCACAAGATTGTTGGGCTGGAGGTAAAAGCATGGGGGGGGCTGGCATATTGATGCTGGGCTGGGCTTACAGGCCCTTGGGCTGGAGCGCAAGTCTTGCAGAGCTGGAGCCAAAGCCAAGATGCTGCCCTTTGAAGCTGGAGAAGAGTGCTGGCAGTGAAATAAAGCTTGTGGGTCAGCAGCTGAAAGGGCTGAAATCACTGGGCCTGGACTCATCATTGCTTGTCTGGGATCGGGGATGAACACGGCACAGGAACCACAGGGCTGCCACAGGCACCGTAGTGTTTTTCCGCCAAAATCACTGTGGGGCCCGTGCTATGGTGAACGTAAAATAGGTTGTGTGGCGCGCAAAAGGGGGCTGCAGCCTTGCGCTAGAAAGCCCTGCTGATGCTAGGAGATCCCTAGGTCTGTGATGGCACCTCTAGGGATCCAGTGGAAATCGCTGTGGGGCTGGCATATTGATGCTGGGCTGGGCTTAGAAACCCTCGGGTAGGAGCTCAAGTCTTGCAGAGCTGGAGCCAAAGCCAAGATGCTGCCCTTTGAAGATGGAGAAGAGCGCTGGCAGTGAAATAAAGCTTGTGGGTCAACAGCTGAAAGGGCTGAAATCACTGGGCCTGGACTCATCATTGCTTGTCTGCGATCGGGGATGAACACGGCACAGGAACCATATGGCTGCCACAGGCACCGTAGTGTTTTTCTGCCAAAAATCACTGTGGGGCCTGTGCTATGGTGAACGTAAAATAGGTTGTGTGGAGCGCAAAAGGGGGCTGCAGCCTTGCGCCAGAAAGCCCCGCTGATGCTAGGAGATCACCTAGGTCTGTGATGGCACCTCTAGGTATCCAGTGGAAATCGCTGTGGGGCTGGCATATTGATGCTGGGCTGGGCTTAGAAACCCTCGGGTAGGAGCTCAAGTCATGCAGAGCTGGAGCCAAAGCCAATGTGCTGCCCTTTGAAGATGGAGACGAGCGCTGGCAGTGAAATAAAGCTTGTGGGTCAGCAGCTGAAAGGGCTGAAATCACTGGGCCTGGACTCATCATTGCTTGTCTGGGATCGGGGCTGAACACGGCACAGGAGCCACAGGGCTGCCACAGGCACCGTAGTGTTTTTCCGCCAAAATCACTGTGGGGCCCGTGCTATGGTGAACGTAAAATAGGTTGTGTGGAGCGCAAAAGGGGGCTGCAGCCTTGCGCCAGAAAGCCCTGCTGATAGTAGGAGATCGCCTAGGTCTGTGATGGCACCTCTAGGGATCCAGCGGAAATCACTGTGGGGCTGGGGCTCTAACTGAAAACGTAAAAGATCTTATTATGCTGAGAATGGGACTCTTGGCCTTGAGGCGAAAAGAGGCACAGTCTGTCACAGTGTCACAAGATTGTTGGGCTGGAGGTAAAAGCATGGTGGGGCTGGCATATTGATGCTGGGCTGGGCTTAGAAACCCTCGGGTAGGAGCTCAAGTCTTGCAGAGCTGGAGCCACAGACAGATGCTGCCCTTTGAAGATGGAGAAGAGCGCTGGCAGTGAAATAAAGCTTGTGGGTCAGCAGCTGAAAGGGCTGAAATCA